>NW_004955410.1:30176894-30412503 GCF_000276665.1 Chinchilla lanigera
AAAAAAAAAAGATAGATCTGTGCTAATATTGTGTGGACAATTAAATATTGGTATCTCATACTCTAACTAATTTAAAGATAATAATACGCAATTAACAATACATATTAACCATACGGAAATACCAATAGGTATTAACCATTGTTACCCTCCTACCATACTGGACTTTTGTTTTTTGTCTTTTTTGTTTGTTTCTTGTTTCTTTTTCTTTAAAATAAAAAAAAAAAACATAGCAGGAAGAAAGGGTGCTACAAGCAAAGGGCCCTAGTTCAATTGTTACATTTAATAAGTGCCAGTTTAGAATGATACTTGTTGAATTAATGCAATCCCTACAGTGGACAAGAAATTTTGCCCACCCTTAACCTAACAGAAAAAGACAGTTTAAATATAGAACAATCCTCTTGCACATATTTTTATTTTGATTCATTTTTATCTTCAGGTTGAGGGAGATGGAGCAGCCATGTTTCACCTAAATGGTTCAGACGTGGCAGCAGCCAAGCCTACTTGGCTGAGTAGTGGGAGTAGTTTGCGGTCCTATGGACAACAGTCAGGGCAGCCGAACTGCAGAGGCGGAGGCGGTGCGCTTGCTGGTGGCTGCCATGCACGTGGTCTGCTGACCAGTCTCTGACACAGACTCTAGGAGGAAGATGGTAGAGAGGTAGGTACATGAGGTCAGAGCAGGAAAAAAATGGTTAGCTAACTCCACAGAGTGACCAAATTACCATTGCCAGGAGAACCGCTAAAGGTCTGGAATCTGTGACCTGAGAGCCAGACAGTGTGATTGGAATGGCTGAGTGTCAACATGGTTCTCCACCAAGAGTTGGAAGTCTCTCAAGGGACATCTCAGAGGTTGTGGTTTTTTGTGTGTGTGTGTGTGTGTGTGTGTGTGTGTGTGAAGCAGCTTCTCTGCTGGCTTCCCGAGCACCGTGACTCCTACTGTGGGCTCTTCTGTGCTGTCTTTCCTGGCCTTGTATCAGTCTTTCATGGTACATGGTTAAAGGCTCTAGCAGAGCTTCCTGTTTGCCTTGGTCTTTTCTTCGTGTCCCTCTTTACCAACAGGTGAAGAGGATAAGCTGGCAGCAAAGCAAAGCAGCCAGAGGGGAGGTGGTGAAAGGCACGCTCAGAGGTATCTGGCTTTGCGTTTTTACAGAAGTTGATAGCATTGGGCTTAGTGACCACAATTCAATTACAAGCACTGCGCAGCCATCCTGAGTGACTGAATTCTTGCCAAAATCTGCTGTGTAAAGGCGGCTGCATTTTTGTTAGCCTGCCTGATGGATTTTTAAGTATATTAACCACATACATTCACACAAAGGGGAAAATTTACTGCCTAAACAGAGGACCCTAAATCCCCCAGGCTAAATAAACCCAATGAAAACACAAGAACTGCATTTATAGGTCTCCCGAAGATAAGAATGCAACCTTTAAAAAGGTTTCTTCAAATGAAAAATGGATGGTTGAGTTGCTAATGGGCCAGTAACCTAGGAATTTAACTCTTCCCTAATGTGCAAGAATCTCGGGTAAGTTCCAGCTTCTCCAGGATGCAGGATTTTCATCACAGGCTTTTGCACAGTGCTGAACTGAAGGTCCATTCAGTGGCCTCGGAGATTTGATGCCTACCACGCAGGACAAACCATGAAGGGAGATGCAGGGGCCAAAGTAGTGGGCGTGTGTCTTGGTTACTTCCCTCTTGTTGCTGAGACAAAATATCTGACACCCAAAATTAAGGAAGGAAAGGTTCATTTAGCTCAAAGTTTGTGGAGGTTTCAGTCCATATTCAGCTGGCTCCAAGGCAGGGTGGCACAGCACAGGGGCAACAGTTAAAGGGGCAGAGGACAGCAAAAGCAACAAGAGCAAAAAGTAGGAAAGAGCAATCCTGTCTTCCTCCCTTATATTGTAAGCAGCTACCCCCACCAGAGACGAGGCATAATACTCATACTACCTCTGTGCCCCCCTCTTGCTCAGGCTCAGGATATTTACAAAGTGAGGACTCTGGCCTCCTGCTGAGTTACTTAGTGAACCTTCTAAACTTCTCAAGTTGACACAATGAACAACATTCTAGAGTAGCAGGGACATATCCACTCCACCCCAGGATGCAGAACTGCTGAGTTACTTAGTTAAGCTTCTAGACTTCAAGCTGACAGTGTACCAACCATAACAGCATGTGAGTCCCTAGCTTTTTTTTGTTTGAATTTGAGGTGAAAGACTTAAAGAACTGTGTTGTCCTCCAATTAAGAGAGAAGTACAAGTCTTCCTCTCACCTTTGGAGGAAGAGTTGGAAAATTAACAATTTTCTTGAGGAATGGCTTCTGCATGTGCTTCTCTGCAGAAGCACGTTACTCATTAGGGAAGAAGTGAGGCAATGAGTATTCCTGAAAATTTTCTCAGTCTTTGGGTGGTATTGGGGGTCCCAAAATTTCTTCAAAAGTAAATCTCACCACAAAGATGTTCATGAATCAGCCTTTAGGTGAATTCATGTCTCTGATGTTAATCATTTGAATATTATTTTTAAATAAATATTCAGTGGGGTCAGAGATTGAGTTCAAAGGAGGATGAAAGATTTTTTGAGATGACAGAATCATTTTCTTTCTTTGCTGCAGTGATGGTTGCATGACTATACACACTTGTGAAATTTCATATACTGAAGGGATATAAAAGGCTGTAGATTAAAATGATGAATTTTACTCTATGTAAACTATGACAACCGTGGCCTTTCTAACATTATAAAAAAAGAGAGAGCAAGCAAGCCTTACTTTCATTTGTTCCAGTACTGCTTTTGCCAGCTAGCCATTTAGACATTGCCCCCTCTTAAAGGAAGGACACCACACAGTGAGCTCCAGTCTATGAGCTCATGATGCCAGGAAAGCTGTTCCAGAAAAAGCAGAGATGGTGTGTGTTTCCTTCTGGGGCAGATGACTTAACTCTCCAGGTAGCAATGCCCTTGTATGGTGAGCACAGGTAGGGAAATACCTAACTTCACGCTGAGTCACCAGGAAAAAAATCATTTCTTTGAATGAGTCAGAATCACAAATATGTTCCTCAAGGTGAAGGGCCGGAGGTACCAGTCTGGGTGTCTGCTTACAGATCTCTCTGACCCTATATGGACAATATCCGTAACCTGCAGCTTCGCCATTTCCCAGCATGGTTGTGTTAAAGTCAAGCCTTCTAGCTCACTCAGTCACGTATCCAGTTAGGGACAGGAAAAACTTATTTAAATTTATGCTATACTAATGTTGTTGTTTATCCCATTATAGATAAATCCAATAATGGTGGGAATAAAATGCTTGCATGTTAAGTGGATTCCTGGATATTGGTAGAAGAGGTGCGTGTGTGTGTGTATAAGGATATAGTAAAATTGACTTGGGCAATGTAGAATACCACAGAAAGTAGGGGTTTCCAAGGAAAACATGGGGTAAACTGTATGAGAATCTAATGTATGCTTTTAAAAGGAAACATTAATAGTGAAGCATGCCCTCAAAGGGCAGGCCAGTAATAAATTCAGTGTCAGAAATTACCTGTCAGTAGGATTATGTTAAATAATGTTGAATTGTTATTAGTTGGAAGGGAAAGAGGAGAGTAACTTTCTCAAAAATGTTCAAAGAGTGTAATGTTTCACACACAAATCCCATTATTGTTTAATGGGATTTTTGTACTTAACCCTTCTCAGAGATGTGTTGAGAAATTTGGACATTTCAGTTCATTCCCAAAGTGCAGCAGCCATTATAGGAAAAGAAGCCAAACTCTTTCTATGTAGGAATTTGGAATATACCAGAGGACTCTGGGTAATTCTGATTTGATGTCCATTGTAGATTATCATAGTGGATAAGTGTAGACCTCCCTATTGGAGCTACAAAGGCAAATAGTTTCATTGATATAAGTCAGCAAGTCATTAATGAAAGAGTGGGAGCCTCATATCAACATTTTGAGCTTTTTGCTTGTTTTGCCCACATAATTAGGAATATTTTCCCATTAAAAAAAATGTTGCACATGTGCAGTGATCTAAGAATTTTCAAAGTTCATTTTAATGTATGGGATCTGACACTGAAGGTACTGGATGAGCCAGGGTTCAGAAACCTTCCCTAAATGCAGAAGGTAGAGAAGTAAGTGGGGACAGAGTATGAAACACTGCTGTGACTTAATGTCATATAACTCATGCCACCTGACTGGATTTTATTCTTTTTTACAAAGGGCCACTGGTGACTCAACTCATCAAATCATTATGTTCAGAATAAAAGATCATTTTGCATTTATGTGCATTAAATGAAGAGTGATTCCTCCACTGGGTTAGGGTTTTTGAAACAGAGTTAGAGGTTTGAGACAAAGGATTAGAGATTTGAACCAAAGGTTTAGAGGTAAGTTCTGGGGTCCTTTCACCTACTTTGATTTTACTCACCAATTACTGGTCATTGCCTATGTTGGGTCTCTTTTAGAAATTGTTGTATTTGATATTTTATGACATTTGGATGAGATCTTGCCAATGAATTATCTGCACAAGTATATTAGACATTTGTAGAAATCTTGATTTCTTCTGGTTATCAGATCTCAATTTTAGTAAAATATCCCAGCAGGAATTTTCCAGTGGTCTCAGAGTGGCACATTCTGGTCATAGATGCCCTTTCCAAAGTGTGTTATCAGTGTATCTGTGCAGGGGCAACTTGCAATCCAGACAGGCTCCTTGCCAGTTGGAGCATTTAGATTTGCTTCAGGAATGTTATATCTTAGGAGTTAGTACAATGATATTTCAAGGTTTATTCAAGTGGTGGTCATTTGTGCCATTCATTTGGAATTTGATCTTGTTCTTATGGAATGGTTTTTAATTATATTGTAAAATACATAGTTTCACAATGTCCTGTTATTATTTAGTTCAAACATACAGTGTCTTGGCTGTTGTCAGCAGTAAAGGGGTAGTGAGACCAATGCTGAGTGAATTCGTGCTCTTTCCTATGTCGGCCTAATCTAGCTTCAAACAGATTGAATACTCACTGTCAATAAGTTCCAAAAGACTTATCTTGCCTCACTCTGCAAGAGCTTTGAATGTCTAAAAACTTTTTACTTTCCCATGAATTTCTTCCTCAGCTTTCAGTTTTTTTATTTTAGCAATTCAGAAAAATTATCTTTTGTTACAACTCTGAACAATGTTTCTTGAAAAAAAAAAACTTCTTATGGAAAATTTCTGGAATATTCTATAAGTAGAAAGATTAGGAAAACAACCTCCCCTTTCTAGGGCCCTGTCACTCAACTTTAAAAATTATCAATTCACAATTAGTCTGAAGTTTAAAGAGTTGAGGAAAAGTTGCTGGGATTCATGGGAATCTCAGTTGAAATCATCCAAAATGATCCCTTGCACTTGCGAGCTAAACTTGGAATTTTCCCCATGAAGTCTTTTCGCTATGTGGATCCTGCACAGAGGATAGCTAACACCTTTGGGAGGGAACAATTTAGAAGAACATCTAGGGGGCTGGGGATTTAGCTCAGCGACAAAGCGCCTGCCTGGCAAGCGCAAAGTCGTGAGTTCGGTTCCCGGTACCGGAGAAAAACCAAAAAAAAAAGAAGAACATCTGGAGGATTCTCATTAATTGTATATATAATAATACTGATCTCACATTTTAAGAAGAAACATGACCAATGGACCCTCTCTTTCCCCCACTCATCTCCAATTCTCTTTTACACATACTGCTGAGAAATGAATACAAGTCAGCAGTGTGGAATCTTGTTTTAGAGCAGTCCAGGTTCCAGATAAGAAATGTAGACCCTGTTTCCTGTTGTATTTTATTCTAGGTATGTGAATTAAAAGTAGTTCAAGTGGAAGATGAGGGGCAAGAGGAGAAGAGGGGAAGCAGAAAACAGTTCCAAAGTCCATTTTTGAATCATCCCGGCTTGTGATAGAAGCAGCACAAAAATAAAGTCTATGGTTCTCACCTCTAAAAGTAGGAGCAAATGGGGGCTTCCCTCCTTCACAGTTTCACTCAGATCTTAATCACACAAGGCACTGCTGCTGTCCTAGCACTTAATGATTTACTAATGGGAGTTGGAGCAGTTCAGGCGGGCGCTGTTATAAAACAGCCTTAAAGAGTAATAAGGGGAAGAAAAAGAGAGCAATGCTCCATTTGCACAATTCAGAGCCTGTTTCGGAGGCCATGAGGTTCTCAGTTCAAGTTAATTATCACCAACAAATATTTATTTATTCTCTTGATGAATATTTATCGAATGACTCCTTTGAGCAGCATGCGGTCTAGGTGTCACAGTGACCCAGATGACATGAAGCAGTTCCTTCTAAGCGAGTAGGGCAGAGATACTTTATACAACTCATTATGAAGCATGGCAAAGCTTAACGCTGCAGAAAAGACATATAAGGAAAAGCATTCTGAGGACGTGGTAGGATGAAATGTCTTCTAGGACATGGTGGGGTGGTTTAGGGAAGGACATGGTACGGATGCTGAACGTGACTGTTGGGTGGAACTTCAACCAGAGGGGACAATCAGGGCTGTGTGTACAAAGAGAGCCATGAAAGGGCTAAGGGAACAACTGTCCCCACTGGCACCTGTATCTTCCTACAGACATCGAACTTGACAGTGATGTCTTGCACACTGGGTGAGACCATGGTGTGATGTAGGACACAGCTAAAGAAAAGGAACAAATATTTTAAAACTTTCCCTCACTTATACCACCTGCACTTTTCTGATCCTATCAGAAGTAGCATGTCATTCAAACTCTGGAAAAAATTAGATTCATTCTGTTTTTTTTTTTCTTTTTCTTTTTTTTTTTTTTATACTGAGTCAACGCATCTGCTTCTCTATCAGATGCAGCTCTGACTTTAGAACTGGTGTCGCCCTAGGCTCCCTTGAGCAACCACCCACAGAGTAAACAGTTGCCCCACTTTTCAAAGCTCCAGGCTGCCTGTTGGCTTTGCCCAGGTAATCTTGCAGGACTGGTAGAGCTCTCTGATTCAGATTTATATGCAGATATGGTCACAGGCGGCTGGGACATGCCTACCATCCCAGCAAGCACAATCTCTGTAAGTCTTCCCTGGAGGTCTACGGTGCCCTGGGTACCATCACTTCTGGCTAGACAATACCTCCAACTGCTTGATTCCTGGATAACTGTCAATAGGGTTAGATTAGATATCTGGATATAAATGACTTTGTTTCTTGATTTAATGAGAAAAGGGAAATTCCTCACTTGTAGGAAGGCAACTATAATCCAGACACTGTAACCTATTCAGGGAAAAAGGCTTTTGCTAGATGCACGTAGCATTTTCTGACCTATAAACAACTTTCCAAAGAAGGATCTAATGTGATTCTTGTTAGAGGTTTTCTCATTTTCACCCACTATGAGGATGCAATTCAATGCGTCATGTGAAACATTTAGCACTGTAAATGCTTAAGAATTGCTAAGCTTTTCTGAAGAGAAAAAAAATGGTTCAGAAAAATGAAAGTTTGATGCTGATTCTAAATACAAAAAAATACGTTCTCATATTCGGGTCACCCTCACTGATCTGGTCAGTAATTAAGGCTGATCTAATATAAATCTTATAGTGCCTTTTTAGACTGGACGTGGTGTTGACTAGCAAATTTTTGATAACACCTAAATAGCAAATTAATCAATAAGATATAATTGGATAAAGAGATAAAGAAATGACATTAAAATGATGAGTGATTTCATTTAGCTCTATCAGTAATGGGACCCTGGCACCATAATAAGTGAATCCCAAATTATTGGTCTCCTGGTATCATCTCTGTGGTGGTTTCAGGGAACTTCAGGCTTGGATCCCTAGGCAACCTGCAGCTTAAACTAAGTCCTTCTCCCCTTCGATTACTGTATGGTTTAAACAAACAAAGCTTACTTCCATCAAACATATACTTGAAACCAGGAAGCAGTGGAAAAAATTAAAAATTAATAGTTATAGCCAGATACAGTGGTCCATGCCTGTAATCTCAGAAATTTGGGAGGCTGAGGCAAAAGGATTAGGTATTGGATGCAGCCAGGGCAATTTAGTAATTTAGTGAGGCTCAGTGTCAAAATAAAAATTAAAAAGGCATGAGGTATAATTCAGTGTAAAGTCCCTAGGTTGAACTCCTAATTCAGCTCCCTCCCCCCAAAATTAATAGCTGAATGGAGGGCCCAGTGCAGGTCTCTGACTTATTCTTTGTCATCAAGGCAGAAATAGAAGGAATCTAATCTTTAGCAATTTAAAACAATATTAATTGCAGAGTTAAGGTCTTCTACTGTGGAGACATATGATGTGAAACCTGGTTTGTAAAGAATTCCTTTTATTTCTCCCTTGACTAAACTCACTTGAAAGACATGGTACAGATTAACACAAATTCTACAACGAGCCTATCCAGGCAATTACTTTAGGGTCAGGTATTTTCTACACAGATTGCCATAAAACTGCTGTTATCGAAGAGAGAATGAAATGGATAAAGGGACACATCCATCAATCCGCTTGATACTGAAGGATGAAGGAATGCTTTGCTGGCATTAACATTTCACAAAACCAACGAAAAGTCCATACAATTAATTTTACCTCAATATCAGCCCCAAATTTGGAATTGAATGCTAATCCAAAAAGTTATGTTAAATAGCTACTTCCAAAATAATTTCAGTATGGCATGGACATTTCCACATGCCTAATATGGCAGCATCTCTCAAGGGCCATCAGAACTGAATGTCCTTAGAATTATGCAGAGAGAGTAGGACAGCCCCTAGAGATTTCCAGCTTGGAATCAGTTGCAGAGTTCAACCTAGTGTTGGCTGTCCCTGCATATGCAAGAGTCACAGGGAATTCCATGTCTCATAAAATAATGTTTGTCAGGTGGCTTATAAAAAATCATTGGCATGCAGAGCTGCTAAAAATGTTGACAGACAGAAAGTTTGGATTATGATAGTTATGAACAAGGGAAAGTATTTACAGTATTCATTTTGCCTCAAAATAGATTTTGAACACTATACAACCACAATGGAATGTATCCACTCATTTCTAAATGAGTTGTCTCCTACCCTCATGTTTAGGTTACAGCTATTTCTGGGTGTTCGTGTGACAAGACCGTCACAGACTAAGTTCAGTTATGTCACCTTCTGAACAAAGTGGCCGCGTGCACTGTGGTTTTCTCTTGTTTGTGTTGTCTTGCTTTGTTTTACACAGCCTGTATCACTAGCCTCCAGAACAAGGTCAGTAGATTGAATTCAACCTCATTTTTTAAAAGAATGATAAATCCATGCCAGCCCATGATCTCACCCCCTGAGTAGCAGAATATATCTGTGGTACACTGTGAAGTCAACCTTCCAGACGGAAGTGTCATGTGTGACCTTGAAACCACGCCTGAAAGAATGGTGGCATCACAGCAACTACAACTTCATGTGTTAAGGCCAGGATATCTCTAGAGGTGAAAAAGAAACTAAATTAGCTGTTTTATTATTTTCATTAGAGAAGAGCCTACAATCCAAATAAGCATTGTTAACAGAACAGACTCACTCTGACACCCAGGTAGAATTTCTATCACTTGTGGCTTATTTGTTGGTGAATGGGTAATAGGAAGTGGCGGGCAGATTCGAATTGGACAAGGACCAAAACAGACCATTCTTACCGTGGAGGAGATCAGTGATTAACGTTGTGATTATGAAGCCATATTTCTTGTCATGAAGCTCTTTGCAATGTGCTGGATTTGAGATCTATGTGCAGACAGTGGGACCACTCAGCAGCTGACATGTTTGTCTGGGAGAAAATGCGTGCTGAGAAGGGTGACATGTTCCCTGTTACAATGTGAATTCTTGTACCATACACATTCTCATATTCTCTGTCTCTGTCTGTCTCTGCCTCTCACATGCACACACACATACGCACACACTTCTTTCAATCTACTTCTTTAAAGATGTTCATTACATCTGTCATGCAGAAGGGGAAAGAAAACTTGTTAGCCTGTAGCCACTGGAGTTGTCCTGTAAGGCAGTTATTTACAAGACTGTAAGGACATGAACTACGAATATATCCAAAAAATCTAGGAAAGAGTGAAGAGGAAAATGCCATCTATAACTGCCAGGGAGAACAGAATAGAACCTAGAACCTATCTTCCTTAACATTTTATTATGTGTCCTGAGCCTTTTATATGTATTATCTTATTCAATCCTCATTTCAACCTCTTGAGGTAGGTACTATATTTATTTCCATTTTACAGATGAAGAAACTGAGGCTCACAGATGTTCAGTGACTCAGTTATAATCACACAATGCCACTTTAAGTCACTGTGCAATGCAAGTCAGAATACTCTCACCTACTACTTTGTATAGAATGGCAGTTTGTTACTCTGCATCAAACACAATGTCTGCTTCTACACATACAGATATGGGCATATCTGTAACATGTTCCAAGAATTCACACATAGATATACACCTGTATACTTTCACACCAATTGTCTGGCTGTTAAATGTTTGGATCTTGTGATAGCTTTTGTTATAGTCTAATATTTTTAACCAGTCATAATTAAGAGTCTTTATATTTCAAAAAGCTTTGAAAATCAAATTCTGCACAATTTGCAGTGCCACGTCTCTGTTTGTGAGGGTTAAATGGTTGTCTCAGGCCAGTGTTTAGTTCACCTTCTATAAATGGCTCATGCTCCTCGATCTGACTCACTGTATGTATTACAGCAAAGTCACTTACAGATCAATTTATTTTTAGAATCTTAAAGAAACAGATTCTACAGGGAGTGTTTGTTTCTGACCACAGACTAATGTGAGTGAAAACATATCTCGGCAAGGAACTTTTATTTCCATTTGATCCCCCTGCCTGTGGCACTGTGTTAGTGATAATCTTTGCATGTTGTGTTAGACTGTTCTGAATTATTTACTAACAGGATGGCAGAATTCTGTGCCAACATCTCACAGAGTGGAGGAGGTCTGTGGTGTGTGAGTAAAGAACTTTTCTGATTTTAAATAAAATAGTACAACAGAAAAGTATAAAGAATGCTAATAGTCAAAAAGAGAAGAAAGTTTATGTATCTGCTGCTTACCTTGCAACTTTGCTGTAGAAATTTCCTCTGCCATCACAGCCTGAGAATCAAGAATATGATAAGAATAATGAGAATGTTGATGATGATAATGATAATGACCACAGTCAACCTTAGTAAAATGTTGTGGATTCAGCCATTAAACAAATATGACATGCTGCCCTCTACAGGTATTCCATTTAAACCAGGTAGTTTTAAATTTGCATAAATAGACAAAGCGTTTTTAAATCCACAAACCAACGCATAAATGTAAATTAAGTATTGAGGACAATTATGTAAGTAAGCCTTTCTACACTTTAGGTCAAATTTGTGCAAGTTTTAAAGCCAAAGAAACATTTAATAACTCATTTTAACTTTATGTTCAAGTTTTTGAGTGAGTATATTTAAGGCCAGTGTCAGAAGTAGGCAAGAAAAATGGGAAATTTTAAAATTTGATTTCTATTTATACTTGAGAAAGCTAGTTGTTATTTGTTTGGCTAAGCTTCTGTCTTGATAACAGATATTTAATAAGTAATTAATAAGTAATCTATAATAATTGGTTTGGAAATCTCAACTTTATTTACAATTCAAAATGGCTAAATTCTGTACTACATTTAATCAGTATTTTTAGGTACTACACTACTAGGCTTTGAACAAAAGTAGGACCTGTCTCTTTCTATTATGCTTCACCACGCTCTTACCCCACTCAATACTCCTGCTATTTTGGCGTCCAAGCACTTTTCTCCATAAGCACTTTGCTCTTTCTTGCTTGGGATACAAACCAATGAAGGAAAAGTTACTGGACAATGTCCAAAGAAATGATTTCTTGTGTATACCTCTCCCTCCCAGTTTACTTTAAATTAGTTTGTTCTCCTCGCTGAAGTTCTATTAATTGTATTTCTCTCCTATAAAAAGAAGGGCTGGCCCTGGTGGTCTGAAAACACTGGTCCTCGCTTTCTTGGCTTCTAGAGCTGGACAACCCTGCATTGTGCCCAGATTTTGTTTACCCACTGGGGGACTCTGGAGCCTTAAGTAATATCTCTGATTTTATTTTCCTATCAGACAAGGTAGTACCATAGTTCTTATAGGATTGTTGTGAAGATGTCAAAATACAGTGTAAGACAAAAGGATTTTATAAGTACCATTTTGTTTAATTTCCGTGAGTACATCATAAAGATAGAGACTATCATTAACCCCATTTTACAGTTGAGGAAATGAGGCTTGGGAGGTGAAATGAATACAAAGCTGGTATGTATGGAGCTGGATGCAAGCCAGGATTAGGCTACAGTTTGACCATGGTGCCATTCTACCAGGTACCTTTGTCCACTTTCCCACACATGTGGATGGGACAGTGAAAAGAATGTTTCACTCTAATTTTTAGGACAGCGTCCTTCTCTAGCATTCTTATTTTTTACCAGACATCGGTACCTCCAAGGACAAGCTGTACAGAGGGCAAGAGAGTATCTTTTATCAAAGCTTGGTAGGCTTGGAAGGAACTAGAACATAAAGTCACTCTACCCAGTGGCTCTCAAAAAGTTGACTTATATAGTCAAAAAGAAGGGGATCCTTGTTAGTGGCTGGAGTTAAAATCCCAAAGTGCAGTCAGCCAAAACCTCATCCAGATGCGAGCGTGTGGTCACTGGTTATGCATTTCTGTTTGCTGAATTCCATACAGCCAAGGCAACAGCCTTGCCTCGCTGAAGATCCACAGGGGAAAAAAGTTATGTGCGCTAGTATGAAAAAACATGCAAGCGGAGTTCTCTCTCATTGTCAGGAATGTGTGATGCAGCGTGTTTATTCCATGGCCTCCTTCCATGAAAGTGTGCCATCATCCTTAGTGGGGAAATCAGCACAGGTCTCCCTTACTGGCCGCTCGTTTTATTAAAATGACATAGTATCCCAGCAGATAATCTATTTCAATAAAAATAACTCTGTGAAATGACAAAAGAACATGCACTTTTAGTGGAATAAATATTGTTAGATTTTTTTTGCTGCTGTGAGACCAAAAAAGTTCCTACCTTGTCATAAGTATCATGAGCTTCTTTTCCTCTCTTAGTGTCCTATATCTTTTGGGAAAAGTTTGGATAAAGATACCCTAACCTGTTTTCTTCTTTAGAGCACACTCATTTTATGAGTTCATTCTTTTGAGAAGTAGCTTGTTTTATATTAACACAAGTATTAGCCACTTTAAGATATTGTAATTCATCTTTTCTTTATATTATTGTCATATGTCACTAGAAAAGTCACTCTTTTTTTTCTTTAAAATACTACTTATTGTCAAATACTCTATTAATTTTACCATTCTTCTCATTCTAGCTTTATGCCTCTTATTATATGATATGTAGAATGTTTGAAGTATAAGAGAGTTCACAATTCAGATAAAAATTTCATGATGGACTCTTAGATATTAGCATAGGTTAATACTCACCTATTACTTTTTGTAGACCCATCCCTGCTCCAACATTTGTGTGTTGTCCCACCAATCCTCACAAGAATTCTCAAAATGCACCTAAGAGATGCATTACTACTACTATCCCCATCTTAACAAACTGGAAAACCAATGTGTGAGAAATTAAGTAACCTGCTGTAATGGGGCATCCACTAACTGCTGTTTCTACGATTCATCCCCAGGAACTTGGGCAAGGGTGTAGCTCAGTGGTAGAGCACTTCTCTGACATATGGAAGGCCCTGGGTTCAATCCCAGCAAAAAACAAACAAACAAAAAATCCACAACAATTTTACTTTTAAAAAAAGCAAGTCCAGAAGTCGGTCACCTGCCTCTGATCTCTTGATCCCTCCCGTATGTTAATACTCTTAAAACACTGGGTGATGGAATGGAATCCACCTTGTTGCTTTTAAAGAGAGTTTACTTTTTCAAATGAGCACAAACAGACTGCCATCTCTTGCCAGGAAAGTAGGAAGAACCTATTCAAGGAGGGGGCTAAAGAATGATTTTTCTCATGCTCTGTGGAAAAGCTTGTTGAACAATGCAAAGTAGGTCTTACTCCCCCTGGTGTTCATGACAGGAGCCTATTGGGGGCCTTTAATCAGATTTGGGGAAAGGAGCCCTGAGAAGGCTTCATTTCCTTTCTGTTCTAATCTTGAGAAATGAAAAGCAGCAGAATGTGATTCAGGAGTTTCTTTCCTCATCTGGTTTTGCTCTCAAGGTTTGCAATAACTTAGAAACAATTCGGCATCCAGTTGCAATCCTTGACGGTCAAAGTTATTAAAACTTCTAATTTCCTAACATTTCTCCTACCCCCACCCCTATCCGTTCTGCCACACCCCTGGCCTTCTGCCAGGACGTCTGGTTTTCCATAATTAACGTGGTGGCTTGTATAATCTTTCTTTCTCTGTCTTCTACTTAGGCTGCTGGTCCTTTGTTCTAAAATATGCATCACAGTTGCTTCGTTATTATCTGCTTGGAGTTGTTCATCACCCACGTTGGATGGGAAAAACCTAAGATCACCTTGAATCTCCAAGGCCACTTGAACTTTGAGCCTTTTTTGGCTTTTAGATAAAATGATACTTGGACCACTGAGTTGAAGGGGGTGGCGCAGCCCTGGGTACCTGTTGCTGTCGCTTGAGGATCTTAAAATCCATCCCCATAGGGTTTGAATCATGACTTCTGGGGTGGAGCCCAGGCGTTGGTAATATTTTTACATGAGGTCATGATTGAGAAACACTGGGCTAAATTAATCTTTTGGCTTAAATTTGAATACCAAAACCCTGAAAAGTCTTAGCTCAGAAATATGTAAAATTCATTTAAATGACCAGTTCTGGTTCCCATGGCCTGTCTCTTCAAATGTGGAAAGGGATTTTTGTCATATAGTTGTAGTCATTCACAGAGTACAAGGAAAGAATGAAGCTCTACGGTTTTCTTCTGGCCAAAGCCTGTCATGGCTAAGAAGTTTCACCTCATCTTCAGTCTGAGACAAACCAGAGCAATGAGTAGAAATCAGTTCCATGGGAGTGCATGGCACATACTGAGTGTTCAAGAAATCAAAAATTCACATGTGGCTTAGGACAAAGAGCAGGGGTATTGTTTTCTATGTGTTGATGTGGGTTTCTCATCTACAGAATCGAAAAAGTGATGTCTACCTTGCAGGACTGTTCACAATTTACATGATACAATTCAAGTGAAAGCTCTTAATCCACCTACTGCCATGTGGCAGTGTCTTCTCTTTTCCAGTGCTCTGGAAACTCTTCCCAGTGCAGTTCAGGCAATTTCTCTCATTCGACTGGGCAGCTCCTCCTGGAACGATAGCACTGGTTAACAAGACCAATATAATCTCCGAAGGATGTCAGCCTTGCATATGCCTCATCTGCAAGACCTGCGAGGCAGACAGCGATTGGGGGTTTTTGTGGTCTGCACTACAGTAAGACAGCACAGGTTTCCTGACTGTTCCTCTATTTATTTACTGAAACCTATCACTGCCGTGGCTACCACAGCAACCAGCTCTGCCTGTTTATCATCCATCTCCTGTCGGTCATCTCTCCCAGAGGCTTAGTATCTGTCAATCTCCTTTGCCCTCAAGACCTTGGAAAAGATGTTTCAGCACCCAAGGAAAATAAATAGAATCCTTCAGAGCCAAGGGAATGTGGCACAAGAAATCTGCATTCCAAGAGAGAAGAGAAGGAGGGGATGATTCTAGAGCGAATCAGCAGTTTCTATGCAGACAGCTAGTGGCTATGGGTTTGGGGCAGGGAAAAAGGTGAATTCAAAGAATACCAAGCCCTACTGGGGGATGGCTAGTGTTATGGAGATCAGGGGACACGGTGACCAAGGGGTGGCCCTGTAGAATCAAACAGCAGCACCTGAGAAATGAGAGACAGAATGCTACATGATACTGTTTCTGCTATAATGTTTCTCTGATTTCTCTACACAGATCCCTTTTGTCCTCTCCTTTGCTGTGTTCATTCATTCAGCACCCAGTAGCTCAGTACCCATCACTAGCCACGGTAATAGTTGAGAAGTGGGAAGAACAGCCCTGACACAGGAAGAACACTGTCTAGTGTGGTAAAGACCATTAAATGGACCCCGAGTATTGATAGATTTAACTACATTAAGAACAAATTAACTTGTTAAAAAAACCTTACGCCAACATCCAGTGCCTCCTTTCTCTATGTTTTCTACTTGACTTGGGGTAGTTGTTAAAAATCTGGACTTCTAAATCAGCCTGTCTCTTCAAACAGCAAGTTTAGCACTTATAACCTGTGTGATCGTGGGCCAAATGCTGCCTCAGTTTACTTCTCTGAAAATTGATGTAATACAAATACGCACAAGCTGTTGTGGCAATTGAGGTATTACAGGTAAATAGGTTTCACACCATAGTGAGCATTCAGTAAAGTTTAGATTGGTATTAATCCACCTGAGTATGTGAGAAAGAGAACTGAGGAGGGAGGCAGGTCCTGTAGGAAAGTTCGTTTGACTAATTTATTGCTCTGTCCTCCTCCCTTCCCTTAGAGAGTTGCTCTGGAATCACACACCCAGTGTGCAGGTCAGCCAAGCTGCTCAGCTGCTGTCGGTTTCTGAATTCTTCTTTCTGGCCTCTCTCAACAAAGCAGAGAGAATCTGGGGCAGCCAACAAACAACTCTGTATTCTGTTGAGCAGGCAGGCTGGCAAGCAGGGAGTTTCTTTGCTCCAAAAGATAGCAGGGACAGCCAGGCTTGAACAGACTGGTGCCTTTCAGAAAACTCATTGGTTTTCTAGGGTTAGACCTTCAACACAAGGCTACCACATTCTCCTTCTGAGATGACCTTTGCTTCTCAGGAGTCATAGGTCTTGTTTTCAGAGCTCTGGCCTTCCTTGACTCATTTTGAACAGCTGTCTTGACGTTGTACAAGGAAGAGTGATATAAATTTTAAGAATTAATCTTTGTTTATCAGAGACATCATAAATATGTAAAGTCTGTTGGCTATGTTGAGTTTCCACTATCAGAAAAATGTCAATATTGACCGTAGTTGTATAAACATAGAACTGCCAAGGATGGATGCACCATAATTTGGAAGGATGGAATTCTATGGTACATTTAGAAAATTAGACTCACAAGATTGGGGAAAAAAAATCTTTCATTTCCCAGTTGTTTAACTGAAAAGTGGCTGCTCACCTTTTGCCCATTCTCTGAACCTGTAGACTTACTACCTCCCACAACACTCTGCCAATGTGATAACTACTGGGATGGCTTGAATTATTAGAAAGTACTGCTTCTATGGAGCCAATTATGTTGACCTGGGCGGTGTCTACCCACAAGACTTGCTCTACCCACTTGACCTAACACTAAACTTATTTATTCCTTTACTCATATGACAGCAGTCTTGTTTCTCAATTTTTCTCTTTTTAGACCCAACATCCCAGTTTGGTTAAAAATTTTTTTTCTTCTTATCATGATTCTCTGCTATCTCCTAATCTGTGAAAGCAGAAAATTTTGCTACCTCTAATACTAGCTGGTGAACTATCTATTTCTAACAGCAACTTCAGCCACAATGGGAAATCTGCATTTCAGTCAGTTTATTGGCAAATCTTAATTCTCAAATCTGTGTTTTTTGGAAACCCATGAATACTTGAAACCAAGTGTTTATAAAACATGTGTTTTTCATTTTCACCTGACATATTGCATCTTAAGGCATCACGCTGGGTGTGCAGCAGCTGAAAAAGTTTGAGAAAAATGTAGCCACTCAAAACTCTAGCAATATGTGCTGAAACAAAACAGACAGTGCATGAAGCTTTTTGGTTTATAGCTTGAGAATTATAATCATTTCTGGTTGAATATATTTCCATAAAAAGGACACTAGTAAAGAGTCTCCAAAATTCCAAATATATTTTCAACCATTTTTCACTTTGATCATTATCCTGTTAGCTAAGAGAGTGACTTTTTGTACATAAGAGAGGTATGTTTATAGATCTTTTCAGTATGTGTTGAACATTTATTTGTGGAGGACATCCCCTGTATTCTAGGTACTGTATGTATAGTACCTACACCTTAATTCACACATAATTGTCATCCCTGTGATAAAGAAGAGGAGACTGGGCACAAACATTAGTAATTTACCCAGAGATACACAGGTAATAAGAAATGAGACCAGGGTTAGAACCAAAAGATCTAACCCCAGGATGCCTAGTCTCAATCAACACTTGATAGCTTCAGCGGGACCCAGAGATGTGGAAACTTTTCTCTGAGTGTCACTGAGACTATTGGTTCTTCTCTGCGGGAAGGTTTTCAGAAGAGATGACTCTTAATCATCATCTGCTTTAACCTGCCTACCACTGGGAGCTGCAGAAACTGAAACTCTCTAGTAGCCATGGGTAACTTCCATTCTATGTCTTGTGTAGTAGAAAAAAGCTGTAAAAATCGAGCAGCAACAACAACAAAAAAATCAAGCAACAATGCCCCAAGTTAGAGCTCCCACTCTGTCACTAGCTGTGTGTACCTTTAGCAAGGCACTTAATCTCTCAAGATTCCATTTGCTCATTGGAAAAAATGTCCACCTCCCATGTCTGTGGTATGGATTCTCATTTCAACAAATGTGGACCATCTTGTATGG
The DNA here is from genome assembly GCF_000276665.1 of Chinchilla lanigera. Taxonomy (NCBI): domain Eukaryota; kingdom Metazoa; phylum Chordata; class Mammalia; order Rodentia; family Chinchillidae; genus Chinchilla; species Chinchilla lanigera. The sequence goes on from NW_004955410.1 coordinate 30,195,420, forward strand.
CCAAGCACCTGGCAAAGAACTGGGTATGCATTTGTAGAGAAAAGAGACACAGGTAGCTTTTTTTTGTGGAGCCTGTCATCCAAATGAGGAAGGCAGATGGAAATAAACAAATACATGAATAATTACAAATCGAGACAAGGGTTCTTCTCTCTCTCTCCTTTCATTTTCTTAAATGAAAGGTCTCAGAACTAGAGAACTGAATGGGTAGGAGAAGTAGCTAAGGTAAGGTGACCAGGGATGGCTTCTTGAGAATGTATGTGAAAGGTGAAGAGGAATCTTCCAAGTGAGGAGTGGGGAAAATTTCAGGGCTAGGGATGGTGTCTTTCAAGGCCCTGAACTGGGAAGGGAATCAAATGAAAATTTACTGTGTGTGTGTATAAGAGCACTCTTCAAACTCAGACAGCTAAATCTATGTTTAAAAAAAAAAGCTTTCATTGTAAATGAAAACAGCATTGGTCACTGGCAAAGCACAGCTCAGACCACGTCCTTCCAATGAGTCAGGACTAACATTCCAACCAAGTAGCGTTTGTTCCATTTCCACAAGATAACAGGCTTTATCCCCCTCAACACACACCAAAATTTTAGGTGGCTAGACTGAACAAACATAAGAAGTAATGTTTTCCCTGATTTCCAACATCTACCAAGGAGCAGAACTTCCTCCCTCTCTCATTTCCTCTACCTCCTGTCCTTGTAGATTGGGCAACAATTTTGAAAAGTTTCCTGAAGTTGACTGATGACAGGACGTAGGTGACTGAAGTCTGAACTGCCTGGAGGGCCTGGGAGGATGTTGGAGTGGAGCGACGATGTTCCTCTGTTTCTTCCCTCCTGTCCTGTTGGTCCTGTCATTTGGGGTGACTCTCCATAGAGACAAGCTCCTACTTTCCAAACATCTTGGTCATTAGCTGTTTTATTCATTATCCTTAAAAATATCTATGGTGTATACATAAAATGTATAACGTTAAAATAGGAAGGAGCTGTCATTATAGACGCTTGAAGAATGGAGAATGATGGAACTTGCTTCTGCTTAGTGTTCCTCACCGAGGAGATAGAATTGAGGTCTCAACATCTGTGTCGTCCAGAAGATTTTCTGCTCAGACAGCCCTTGATCTCGGTCACTGTCTGTGACATCCCTCCCCGTCATTTTTAAACAATATTTATCACTGCCTGAAAGGTATACTGTTTTTGTTTATCATCTGCCTCCTCGACTGCTGCATAGGTATCATAAATTCAGAGCTCTCGTTTGTCTCATTCACTCGGTATCATGAGTTGGTAGAACACTGTCTGGAATATAATGGGTTTTCAGTGGCCAAATGATGAATGTTCAAATGGATCCAATTATAATGATACCTGAAGCTCCCATAGCTCTTCTTGTGTTCTGGGTTCCTCTCCAAGAACTTTAAACACACTAATTTAGTTAATCCTTAGGATAAACACATAAAGTAAGCACTGGTATAATTCATATTTGCAGCTTAATGAAACAAGGCACAGAGAAGTTAAATAATTCACCTCAGGTCACACAACAAGTGCCAGAATTAGGGTTCAAACTCAGATTGTTCAGCTCTAGAATTGGAACCTTTATCCTCTCTGCTGGCATTCCATAGGCGGTGTTGCTATTTCTAAGGGAATGTTGATAATACCAAAAGAAGGTAGAGAAAACTCTTTTACTATAAAATTGTTTCCCACAAATAAGAAGCTGTATTAATTTAAATCAAGTAGTCCATTATACCTGTGTGTGTGTGTGTGTGTGTGTGTGTGTGTGTGTGTGTGTGAAGCAAAGAAATGCTGAAAATCTGGCACTGTGAATATTCTCCTAGCCTGAATTCCTGGATTATCAGGAATTACTTCTACTTCTGTCCGTGTCATGGTCATGAACTCACTGGTCATTCTTTTAATTTGCTGGCTTCTGTGCTATGGTGCGCTCTGGAACTAGTAACAGCCGTTGTGTGGGAGTGATTCATGGCAGGGTGAGGAGGAAGGGAGGATTTTGAATGTAAGGCCTTCCTGAGCTTTTCCAAAATAATAAAAACAAAAGTAGTGGCCCTGCTTTCCTGCTTAGGTCCCCTTGGTTATACATCTCAAAATCTAGAAGATAGTGATCTAGTCTGTCTCCTGTTATTGGGCAGCATGGACGCTGTGCTGCCTATAGAATGAGGCCAAATCTCTAAGTCACTGTTATGTATAGCCAGAGTCTATTTTTGAAACACGAGAGTAAAAGAAAATGGATGAGTCTGAAACTTTAGAGACTGTCTTCTTATCTATCTGATCCATAAAGATTCCCAAAATAAAAAGTGAAATTAAGGTATCTGATAACAATTTTGAGTGTCTTTGTCAGAGATTCAGAGTATTTTATAGGTAATCTTGCCGTTTCTCTTTACAACCTGGAACAATGGCAGACAAATTTCCACACAAATGTCATTTGATGGGTAGCTCTACCCATCCAGCCCATCTCTTAAGGGTGAACTGGCATTTCTTGAATTTAAAAGAAGTTTCTTTTTAAAAACACCACTTTCACCCAAAGCTTTAATCATGTCATTTCCCTTTCAGACCAGTCGAACAGCTGTATGTTTTAATGGGAAGGACAAAAGTTATCTACACATCCTCATCATATACTATACTTTACTTGAGGGAAAATGTATTAAACTTGTATATTGTTATCCCATTGTGACAATTTTTATTTAAAAGTTGTTATGAGGTACACCTAATGAGACTCTATTTTCATTATATTATTCATTGCTCAGGAAACTGTAGATGGCCCCAATTTCCCACTGCCTAACTTCTGTGGGCCTTTCAAACCCCGTCCTGTGTGTCTTGCCTCATTGCCTCAGGTATGTTTTTGTTTTTTGTTTTGTTTTGTTTTGGTACTAGGAGTCAAACTCAGGACCTTGCACTTGCCAGGCAGGCGCTTGTGCTGCTGAGCTATATCCCCGTCCCCTCAGTTGTTAAACTATTCCTTCCCAGTCCCTCACAGCCAGGGCTTCAACTTTGTAGATCTTTTCCCTTCTCTTTCACAGGCTGAAATCATACACTCCTTGTCTTCAAATTCTGCCTCATTGGCTGCCTCTCTAGCTTTGGTCCATTTTCCTTTCTAGACTTTAGACTGTATCTTCAGTCTCTTTCATTCATTTTATAATTTCAGCTTTTGTGCCTTTACATGTTATTACTATTGTTTTTCAAGGGGGTATAAGCAACTTCAGGTTTGTTGTTTTTACATAACAAGAAATTTGGGGGTGGGCAGTCCATGGCTGCCAACCCAAGCGTATTATCCCAGCTCTACTTGAAGCTGTTTATTCCAGGGTCATTAACCTTTACTGTATTTTATTTGACAGTACTGTGTCACAGGTCACTTCTAATTATTGGAAAAGCTAGAATTTCAAGGGCTTCATCTTCCAGTTTGTATAGGAGGAGCAAGAGAGGAAGGTTGAAATGATTGTGAACCCAGCTGTCTGATCTAGCACAGGGTCACTGGTGCTGCTGATATGCTACAACTATGATATAGGTTCCATAGGTTTTCTTTTTTAACTATATATCCTAATATTGTTTATTTATTTATTTACTTAAAGTCAGGGCCTCTGTATGTGGCCCAGGTTCAAGCAATCCTCTTTCCTCAGCCTCACAAATATATCCTAATCTACCTTTTCCTAATATATTTCTGACAGCCTGTCATTAGAGCACATGAAAACTAGGAGAGAGATCAGCAATGGAGGCAAAGATCAGATGATATATATTGACATGATCTTTGAAGTCATGGAAAATACATTAACTAATGATTACTTTGACCAATACATTTTTTATTTTGTGCCTTATTTTTCCATTTTACCTTACATTCACTTATTTCACTTTCCATTTAAAATATGGGTCCATAGTTCAAAGGAGGTAGCAATGGTAGTACAAAATGATAGTACTAGAAATAACTACACTTGTTGTCCACTTAGTACATGGCAGGTACTAGTAAACATTTGATATGTGTGTATATCAGTAGGCCAGTCCTGACCATCTCTTGGTCTTTTGTATGATCCTGAGAGGTTACAAAAATGTCTGCCTCTGCTGGCAAGCTGCAAGAGCAGAGATGTTAACCACTATAAAACTATACGCCCCAGTTGAGTCAACAGAAGTCTTCATTTTTGTCCTATGCTTCTTTATCTGTCATGATTATCTGCATTTATTCTGGCTTAGGGTTTTATTTTTAGACCTACCTATGTCAGTTTGCTACTCCACAGGGTCTTTGTTGATTTCCTTTTATGCATTTATTCACGTTGTTTTCTAGGCGTAGTCACCTCCCAGGTTGGCCTATGCTGGTTGACAAGGTACTTGCCAAACTCTTAGAAGCCCACCTGCCCAGTCTGAATCCCTCCCTCACCATGGCATTTTGCATGTGGCTCAGACTTGTGAGCCACGCCTTCTGGAGGGGTGAACAAAGTGTGTCCAGCAGCCTGTCAACTGAGCATGCCATAAGAATTAAAAACAACTAACAAATCATTATTGAGCAACAAAATCACAGAATTGCAGAACTGGATGAAACCTTAGACACCGTTGGTTCTAACTTCCTCCTTTTTCGTTTTTCAAGTTTAATGTGGTATTCTTTTATTTTCATGTTTTAATCTTTTTCAATAAGTAAATATATTCATACAGCACGTTTAACTTGGTATAAAAGGAAAATGAAGGAAAAGATCACACAGCTGGTGGCCAAAAGCCACATTTGCGCTGCTTGTTCACACCCTCCTTGAGAAACATGTTGAAGGCTCTCCATTAGGGGTCGGAGGGGTAAGCGGTACAGAGGAGGAAGAATAATAACCTTCATATCAAGAATGTGTTATAGAGCATTCTTTCAGGTGATGCTTTTCACCTATGAAAGGACTGGCAGGGCTTCTCCACACTATGGTGCTGATGTCTTTCTCATTCTCCCCTTCCCTGTGGAGGAGGGTAAAGGACGTGGGAGAGAGAGGATTTAGATGGCTTAGGTAGGAACAGCATATCTGAAAGTGAGATTTCAGATGAGACTCCCAGGACCCATGTGAAGATGCAGAGGGATGGATTTGCACAGAAGGAATAAGGAGACAAAACCTTCTGCGGGAAACACTTGCCTTGTTTAGGCTAAGAATGGAGAAGGTTGTGATAAATGATGTCTGAGTGCTACTTCTACAAATTAACCATCTGAGAATGTATGCTTACATGTAAAGCATTGGGTGATTTACAGTTTTTACTTCTATTTTTACTCTGTTACTGTTTTTCAACTCTTGGTGAATAGTTTAATCAAGAAAGATTAGCAGATCTTCTGCAGATTATCTGGGGATGAAAAGGAATTCAGATGGCTCAGTGCTCTAAATTACATGGTTTTATCAAAATTGTAGCTGGACATCTTTTTTGCTAACTTTGTATGCATCTTTTAAAATCTTCATTAATTGCCTCATTTGCCACAAAGACCCTTTCTTTGGATGTAAATTTTGATTTATGACATTCAATTAATGGTTCTTCCTGGATTTCCCCAAAGTTTATCAAATTTCTTGGCTTATGTATGTAGAGTATATGGTTCTTGTGAGGTATAACAGCAAAGATAGGGGTTAGAACCTGTAATATGTATTAATCACTGTAGCATTGGTCAAGAATATCTTGGTCCCCACCTCCACTCCAATTAGTATCTTAAGGAACAACCACACACACACACACACACACACACACACACACACACACGAGTTAGTTAGCTCTTAGGAGATACATATTCTGTCAATCATAAACAAGAGAGAATTCAGCAATGCAATTGATAATTACAATTTATGCAATTAATAAGAGTACGTTCTACTTAGCCTCTAGAAATTACTCCAGCCTATATATGAAAAAACTAAGATTGATCATCTAGCAATGATATTTTTCTACCCACATTACAAATCAGAGAACAAAAGCTGACATTTTGGTCTCCTCAGTAAAGGTAGTTAGACTATAAGTAGAAAATCCTTTACATACTTCTTTTAACACCCAGAAAAGTGAAGTATCTACATCCACTTTTGCCACAGCTATTTATTATGAGAGTGTAAAGTTATCAGAGCCATTTGTTTTGAATATTATTTGGCTATACTCTCTTTAAAAAGTTTTTAATGAAAAGCCAAGTGCAGTGCCATATGCCAAAGTCCCTGATACTCGTGAGCCTAGTGCAGGGGGATCACTTGAGGCCAGAAGTTAGAGACTAGCCTGGGAAATAAAGCAAGGCCCTACCTCAAAAGCAAAAGGGTTTTTAAGGGAATACAGGGAGCTGGGATTGTGTAGTACCCACACATTACCCATGCCTCATGCTATGCTTCACGAATAGCATTTGTTCCTCTAGACTAATTGAATAATTATGACTCAGCATGATTCCAGTTCATCCTGATGCTCAAGGAGGGTATGATAAGTTTCTCTGCCATAATCTTATCTTGTTTGACCATTAATATTTTCTATAGTAAGAATATTTTCTGATGTGAATGTCTCTTCTTAACACAAATCAGAATACAATAAAACAAATCTTAAAGCAAAAATATCAACAGACATTTCATAGCCCCACCAAAGAGATTAACATTAGTTTTGTGTCTCAAGAAATATAAAACAAAGAAATGGAAATATGGATTTTGGTGGCATTTATTACTTTCTACCTCAACTATAGTTCTTTTTCTAAAAAATGAGCATTGACCAAATTTAATAAAAGAAATACATTTTTCAATTTTTATGGTACATGAGTGAATTGAAAACAAAGTATCATTCCTCATGATGTGCTTTCTTACTGGAATTTAAGTAATCCAAACTGGGAATCAAACTGGACTCAAAGACCTCACCAAGCTTTATCTGATTAGCATTAAGGACAGAGCCCGAGGAGTCCTGAACTGGTGCCTTTTCTGATTTGTAACGCAGCACAGCTCTCTACTACATTTGAAGTGGGACAGGCCAGAGTTCATTAGGAACAGTTTCATTGGATACTTCGATGCATTTCAACCCGAGGCTAACAATAGTTCTGTGGAGTCAAAAGAGAGGCCACTGAGTCCTGCTTGGGACCACAGGACTGGGGCTCTGGTGGTTTTTGTGGTTTCTCATGACCTTGATTCTGCAAAAATATGATGGCATGCACGTGCACGTGGGCACACACACATACACACACACACACACACCAACTGAACATAAAAATCCATTTTTTCCATCAGTGTGTGAGGAATATAATCCCTCTGAATTCTAGAATAAATTCAATTCCTCTTCACTAAGGGTAAAATCTGCATCTCACAGTCCACAGGTCTGAGAAGCATTTGGCTGAAGGTGTTGACCTCAGTGATCACATGTACTAAGGCATTATAGGAGCATAAGTACACCACCCTTCCACCCTTGATGCTCTGTATGCCCTGCTCAGCACTGTGGGCCTAAATCTCCAGCCAGGTTGCTCACACCGCAATAATGTGATGAGCAGCCATCACTGCACTGGCAACACATGGAGATTTTCCGTTTTTACCACTTGAGCTCAAAGACAACACCTCTTTTAACTTCAGTCATAAACTCCACGCCAAAATACTGTGATATTGGAGAAAAACTGAGCAATTATCTTCTAAAACAACAATGCAGGCATAACAATTTCAACAGCAGCTAACCCAAACTACAAGAACTTGGCTAGTCACTTCGCAATTTAGATAAAATGCTTTTTTTGGTATTGTTTTCTATTAAGTAACCTCTTGTAACAAAATTATATTATGAAAAATTAAATTGAGAGCATTTTTATATTTTATAGTGACATTAAAAAAAACCATGGAAGTAGTTTTCATATGGGTAAGTTCCATAATTAAAACCAATTAAGTAATGTGAGCTGGCCACATGCTAGAAGAAAATGACCCTTGAAATTGGGAATATGACAGGTTAACATTTTAAAATTATACGCTGCCTGCAAATGCACAGTGCCCATGCCTTCTTCAAGCTAGTGATTCTGGATATTCCTACCTACCATCCTAGGCGCTAAGAGAAACATTTTCCCTCAACTTCAGTATATTGGTCATTGTGGCAGCAGAGCCTTGAGAAAGAGTGTCTTAGTTACTTTTCTCTCATTGCTGAGACAAAATACCTGACTCCCAAAGTTAAGGAAGGAAAGGTTTATTTAGCTCATGGTTTGTAGAGGTTTCATTTCATAATCACCTGGCTCCAAGGCAGGGTGGCATGGCACAGGGGCAACACTTCAAGGCAGCAGAAGACAGCAAAAGCAGCAAGAGCAAAAGGGAGGAAGCAAGCTCCTCTTCCTCACTTATATTGTATGCCTGTTATCCGTCCACACCATCTCCGTGCCTTCCTCTTCTACAAACTCAGGATGTTTATAAAGTAAGAATCCTGCCCCCCCTCGCTGAGTCACTTAGTTAAGCTTCTAAACTTCTCAACTCTCAAGTTGACACACTGTATGAGCCATTACAAGGAGTTTTAATATGTAGTGTATTTTTCTTGAGCTACTTCTTTAAAATTGAGTCCCAGTCTCAAGCACATTTTGGTGCTTGCCTCAGTCATAAATCTTTGGCACATGAGGTTCAGTTGAGAATTGTGGTTTCTCCAAATGGTTGATAAGTGTCATCCTAAGAGACATCATTGAAAGCCACCCCATTGTTTCTGCATCAGACTTTGGTCCATTTTCCTCATTCTGACCTTAAGAGTCCCCAGTGGGAGCTGACATCGTCCACATAATGTTAGTGAATACCCTGCAGGAAATTATGTGTCCCATGTGACTCTCATGGTACCTCATGGTTAATAAGTACCTAATGGTTAATAAGTTTTAAGTGAACAATTTGGAATCTGGGTTTGAAGGGTGAAGATACCAGTGAGCATCCATCAGGGGATATCTAGAGGGATCCTATTTGTGTTGTGGAAGATCAGGTTACAGTTTCAAAGGAGGAGTGAAGAAATACTGGACTTAGGTTGGGGATGTATGTAGCTCAGTGGTAGAATATGGGTTTAGGATGCACAGTGCCCTGGGTTCAATCCTTAGCATGAAGAAGAATGAAGGAAAAAAGAAAAAAAGAGAGAGAGAGAGAGAGAGACAGAGAGAGAGAGGGAGAAAGAGAGAAAGAAAGAAAGGAAGGAAGGAAGGAGTGTAGGAAGGAAGGAAGGAAGGTGTTATGGTTTGTGTCTGGGTGTCCCCCCAAAGCCTCATGCAGTCATGGGGCAGGCTTTTAGAGTTTGACTGATTATAGGTGTGAGAGCTACACCCTCCCTGGGATGGATAGTTTGCATATGTAAGGGAGAGGAAGAGGCTGCTTGCCGCCATTCCTCCCTTGTGTGTTTGTTGATTCTTCTGTGTTCTGCCACCATGAACTGTAGCCCTCTGCCATGTGCCTCTCTGCCTTGTAACCTGCCAGGTATGGACTAAAACCTTTACAAACTGTAAGTGAAATAAACCTTTCCTTCCTTAATTTTGAGTGTCAGGTATTTTGTCCCAGCAACGAGAGAAAAGTAACCAAGACAGAAGGAAAGAAGGATAGATGGAAGAAAGACTGGACTCAGATGGTTCCTTTGAACACTCCATTTTTCAGGTAAAGAAACTTGGACTCAAAGAAGTTTGTTGACCCACCAACATTCACCTAGCAACTTTGTGGTGGGTAAAATCAACACGAAGTCTCCTGACTTTCAATGTACACTTTTTCCACTCAGGCGTGGCAAGGGTGCTGGAGTGCAGGCAGTTTTTGTTTTCTTCTGAGAGGGAGGACCAGAGCCCCTAAATGTGTTTTGGGACCCTCATTCTTCTAGCTACAACATTTTCTTTAGGACTAAAATGAAATGATGAGTTAAACTAAACTAAAAGATTTTATGGATCCAGCTCAGTGAAGGGTGTTGTCACCTCCTCATTCTTATTCCAGATGAAATATCCTAATTCCTTCAGGATTTCTCTTTCATTCCTTACTTTCTGCTTCTCTGACCTCCAGTCCCTATCCCATTAATTTTTATGGATGGATCATGGAAACCAGAAATACACATAGCAAACACATCTGTGGGCTGGGTAAAAAGAAAAGCATGTCCATATATGTGTCTGTATGTGTTCCTGTGTGTGTGTGTGTGTGTGTGTGTGTGTGTGTGAGCATGTGCATTTGTGCTATGATTTAAAGCAAGTTACAGGAGTATAGAAATTAATGAGTTTTCCCACAATTAGCTGGGTACAAGATGGCCTTTATTCAACTCAGAAATTGTGCTGGAACCCCAAATTAGAATCCTCATTGTTCTTTATTGCCTTTAAGTTCAGCATGATTTTTTTAGCTATAAAAAAATAAATCTGAAAACAATAAGTCTTGTTCATTGACATAAACCGGCTGTTGGTTCCTTGTGGGACTTATGCTGATAAAAACCAGGGAAAAACTATTTTATTTGCAATGCAAAGAATTTTCGCCTGTGGAGGATTTTTTTTTTTCCTTTTTCTCTTTAGTTCAACAGCAGTAAAGGTAGGGACAACAACCAAATAAGCTGTTAAGATCTCTATGCTCCACCCTAACCCTTCTCCCTGTCCCAGGAGACATAATTAAAACCCCAGAAAGTGAGAGACTGTTCCTAATACTAACATAACTATTCAGTTCATCAGAATCCTGCACTTACCAACCTCATTTTACTCTATTTTTAAAAAATAGTTGAAGCTGAACTTTATTTCGCTATGTCACATACAAAGACCTTTTCTACGCAAAACTTTAACATAACTTGCCAATCAGCCTGTTAATATTTGTCAGGGAAAGAACCTGTGGACCAGCCATAAGGCAATACTTAGCAAGAGTACTATATGCTCTTCAAATGTGAACTTCACTGCTGCTATGGAAAATGTTCTGATTCATGGCAAATATGTTAGTCCCAACCCAATTCTGATAAGGTACAGATTGCAGTCCTACCATACTAAACTGTCCTCTGTAGGTTTTGGATGCAATCAAAATACAAAGGGGAGCAGATATTAATGTGTATATGGATATAGTGAACATTTTTGTTGTGGTTGATAGAAACAAGTATGGTGAGCCTTGGGTCAGAGTATATACAGATTAAATCTCACAAAGACGCAGAAGAGGTGGATTTTTACCCATATTTTTCATGTTAGTGCATTATTCTTTATGAATGGGTTCTTCCCTCCTTATCCATGCATGTATGTATGTGCATACAGACACACATAGACTCACGCACACACACACACACACACACACACTGGCTTGGTTGGCCCCAAAGTTCTAGAGACTGTTGTGAGAGTCTGAAGGTTTACAGCGGCCTTGAACTTCTGGACTTTATGATTTTTCCCTTTCTCATTCACTTTCTATAACCATGTGAGTATATGTAAAAGTCCTTCAACAGAGTCATAGATTTCCCCACAGAACTAGCCTTCCTAGGAAATTCTAAAAACACTTGGAAATTCCCAAAGGGAATCTTCCAGCTAATTTTAGGGCATATTTGTCCAAGGTCACTGAAAGGCTGGAGCATACAGCTCGGATCTCTAGGTGTCTTCATGTCTTTGACCCTCCTCTTATTCTCCGAAGCAGTTAGGAATATTTCATTTCCCATTCACTTTGAGAGCCGATCCTATTGCGCAGTGACTTTTAGTATCCCTTCTCCCCAGCCTCTGCCTGCACACACAGACGCAAGTCCTCTCTAAGTTGGAGGAAACTATCTGACCACAGAAAGGACATCTAAGTCCTATGTATCTCTGTTCGCTCATCTATAATAGGGAGATAATAGATGTAACTATTTCAACAGCTTATTGTGAGGCTAACTAAGATAATACGTGTCATGAGGCTAGAAAAAAGTGCCTAGCTTGCAGAAAGATTTCAAGAAGTGTCAAGTTTTACCACCATCTGGATTATTTTGAGCTAGAAGAGAGCTCTACAAGAAAGCAGCCCCTATAATGTAGAAGAGTGTCTCAGGATAAGTATATCAGTGTAGACGTGCCTCACACACATCTTGGGGCAGAGTGATGGCTCAGCATCTTTCTTCAAAGCTAGAGAGCCTTTCACAAATGCCTTTCTCTCAGGCCTTTGAGAATAGCAGCGGAGGAAATGTTCCTGGTCTTCTGATGTGAACACATGTGTTGCGGGGCAATAAAATCAATAAAATTGATTCCCATTATGGCAAAAATACAACTCAATCTAGAAGCATAAGCCCCCTCCTCCAGTGCACCACAGGAAACAAAGGATACCATCTATGAATGAACTTGGGGGGAATGTCAAGAGATTTAAATTTGTGTTTCAATTTAAAATGTTATTGGCAAATATTACCGATAGTTTAAAAGCAAAGATAAATAAAAACTGGAAGAATTCCAATATATCTATTTGCATCTAAATTTTTATCTGTTTAAATTAAGAGTGCCTACTGATCCATTACTATTCTCCCACAAAAGCTAGCTTGTCATCCTGGCCACACCACTTTCTGCCAGTCTATCAATTTCTCTTCTTTGTGAATGACGATCAGTTACTCTTAGCACAGAAAATCCACTTGAGTGTTTATGCTTATTAAACCAAAGACACATGATGAGACTTGGATGGAAACCCAGCTGTCTGTGGCCAACTCTTTGTTTCAGATGAAAGATCTCCAGGACCATTTTCAAGATAGGAAGATCTCTAGTTCTGCGTCTCTTCACTCAGGTGGCTGGGGTTTTGGCCAGTCTTCAGATGAGTAATAAAGAATAAGCCTAGAAGGAGTTGAAGCTGTGGAAAGGTGGGCGGCTTTAAGAATAATTTTCTCATCTTATCCTACAAACTGTAGGTCCCTTCATATTATAATTACTACCATGATAGAATCCTAATTACCTTTGAATCCTCATAAAAGAAAAGATTTTCAAGCTGGAAATGTAATCTCCTTGGATATAACCATAAAATTGTAGTTGTTCTGTTGATGGTGATTTTTTTCTTCATTTTTGAGAAAGCTGCTGAAGTGTCTGATCTGCTTGTGGGTTTTGCATAGAGCTGGTTGTTACTGTAATATAAAACTGTTCCCAAGTAGGATAATTTTTTTTCTTTTGGTTCCAGAATCTATGGTATGCATACACAGGACTCTTATAAGTGTCTGAGCTTATGTCAATTACAAAATTGGAAATGTGAAGGGAAAAAAAGAATATATTTCCCCTGTCTTATGAATATTTGGAGAGGTTTTTTTCTTAATAGAGGAAGAACTGGACTGGCCTACAGTAAACCTTTCTGTGACAGTGGCACGTACCAGGAAGTGGTGTACATGCAAGAGAGTTTGCCGTTTGAAGAAAAATTGTTGTCTGTGTGGTGGTTAGGGTTATGTGGCAACGTGACTGAACTAAGGGAAGCTCAGGTAGCTGGTAAAGCATTACTTCTGGGTTTATGAGGTTGTTTCTGACAGACACTACCATTTGAATTGGTAGGCTGAGTAAAGATCATCTTCACCAATGGTGGTGGGCATTGTCCAATCCGTTGAGGACCTGAATAAAAAAAAAGTCATATAAAGGGTGAATTTGTCTCCGAGCAGAGACCCTCATCTGCTCTTGGATATCAGTGTTTCTGGTTTTTGAGCATTTGAACTTAGACTGGAACTTACACCATTGTCTCCTTTGGTTGTTAGGCTTGCACATTTAGATGAAAGATCTAGACCCCCAGCTCTCCTGGACCTCCAGGTTACAGAGGGCAAAACCTGAAGTTTATTAGTCTTTATAATTCTGTAAGCCAATTCCTCACATGAACTGTATTTCTATAAATCCTATTGTTACTGTTTCTCTGGAGAGCAGACTAATCCAGCCAGAGAGTTGGGAAAACTTGAAATTCGTCCTTCAATGAGAACTCCTCCCAACCTTGTTTTTCTAGGAGCAACGTTTCAGTCCATAAGTGCCAAGAAAACCAAAAGGAAGCAGCAACGAGAAACCTCAGTTACACCTTTTTAAGCACTGTCATCTCCTCAAATATTTTGAAGGAGCCATTTGCATACTTTATCTTTTAAAGGGATCCCTACTGCTCCAGCTCTGTGCTGATTGTGTCAAAAGTACAAAAGGCTCTCCATTCTCTGAGATCCATTGCATGAGGATTAGTTCATGTATTTTGAAGAAAGATAGTGTTTGTTACCGTGATGGCATTGACTAAGGACAACAGAGAAGAAAGCATTTTTTAAAGTACAAAAATATTTATTGATAAAAGTAGATCTTGTATTTCAGCAACTTGAAGTTCTAGGAGCAGAAGAAGCTTTTAAACTTAGAAGAAAGAAGTCTTTCAGAAAGGGAAGAGTATTTTTGACCTGGAAACCCAAAGGGAAGGTTGGAAATACTATTAAGAATTTGAAATGTGGTTGGTATATGTATGTGTGTTCTCCTGTCTTTCTTTGGTGTTTGAAATAATTCTTGTGAGATTCTTTTTTTATTGTGCTGCTACTGCTATTTTTTTTTGTAATTGTTAGTGATTATAAATTCTGTATAAGTCACCACTGCTATAACAACAATGGCAATAATAACAACACCCGTAGCATCTAGATCTTTTTCTTTGGATACCAAAAACTACATTAACCTATAAATGTTGCTTGTGGATGTGGGGATAATGTAGGAGGTAACACAGGGGATAATCAGTGTGTATTCATGATAACAAGAAGGAAATGCTGACTTTTCTCATCTGAAGTTGGAAAAGGAAATATTTTCAAAGGATAGGTGGGCTCCCAGAATTAGGGAGAGGCTGGAGGGACTCACTTGGAGTGCAGAGATCAGGGTAGCTCAAGATATATCAGAAAATTTGCAGCTGAAACATTCTGGCCAGCATACCTAGGTTGTGGCCACTAGTAACTGGCCACTGTCCCTGGACACCTATAGAGAGCCCTTTCCAGTCCTCCTCACAGCCCAGGAAGTTTGTATTTGTAATCCCATGAAAAGTTACTGGAATTCTAGCGAGTTAATTCCAATCTACCACTTCCAGTGCAACCCATGCAAAGAATAAAGGCACTAGAGCATATCTGTAGTTATGGGGAGCCAAGGGGTCCTAAGTCCAGCCATGATGATGGCTATCTGGATCAAAGTCCTCGACCTAAGGCCGAACCCCGTTTTTATTCATTCATGAAGAGGGGAGTGGCTTGAGGATGAGTGACTGTAAGAGTGGCGGGAAATATATGAGTACCATGAGCTGGGCTAGGTAGGAGGCCTGAAATCACCTCTGCCATATGCAGAGAGAAGGATATGCAGAAAGAGTAATCTGCATAAAACAATTGAGATAGTATCCAGGGGCTGGGGATTTAGCTCAGCAGCACAGCGCCTGCCTGGCAAGTGTAAAGTCGTGAGTTCAATTCCTGATACCGGAAAAAAACCCAAAAAACAAACAAACAAACAAAAAAACAGAAAAAAAAAAAATTGAGATAGTATCTAATGTTTGGGGTCTGTGCTTCAGCCCTGATGAGTAGCAGGAAGTCATAGCCTCTATTCCTAAGGCTGGATCCCAGCTGACAGGGTGAAGCATTGGCTCACATGCCCCACCTCATCTCGGCTCACTCGAAGGAGCAATGGGGGGAGTCCAGGGAAACACTCCGCCCTCTCCAAAGATTACCATCAGCACCTTGGCTAGACCAATATGCACTGCTTAAAGCCAACTGAAGGGATAAGGAAAAGTCCCAACCAGTACATATCAATACATGGAAATAAGGTCAGGCTCAGCCAAAATGGAGGCAATTGCTCCTCTTTCAAGGAGAGTCACCTAGGTAGCCCTCCACAGACACTGTCACAACGTGGTACCACATGACTCAGTCTACCCTGTCTTGGCCTCTTTTGTCCAAGGATCATATGCTAGGATAGAGCATGTAACAACCAAGTCTGCATTATGTGCTCTGCTTAGATCTTGTTATGAGGATTCCCCAGCCCCAAAGAGGAAGATAGACTGGAGGCTGGATAACTCCCTAAAATGGCATGGGGTGGTGGTTAAAATAATTTTGCCAATGCCTCATCCTAAACATGAAATATCTAAGGCTTACTGCAAGAAGCATCCCAGTCTCTTATCAGAGAGCATGGCTTTCTAATACTAGACAGTGGTAGTACTTGTTATTCAGAAAACCTGTAAATTTATTCTGGGAGAAATAAATAACTAAGCTGGTCAGGATAACCCTTAGATGATAAAATTAAAATCAAGATTGTCTTCCTATTTTTTAAGATAAGTCAGTATAATGGAGTAGAACTTTCGGCCATGATGTCAACATGACTGAATTCTTTTTCTTTATTCAATCTTACTTATTTGAATTTAAAAGTAAATAACCACATGTAGCCAACAGCTACTGAATTGGACATAGCAGATCTAGCTGAAATTTTATGCGAATTGTAGCTTCATAGTACAGAACTAGACATTTGAAGTTGTTACAAGAAGTTTGAGGTTTATAATATTTTTAATGTAAAATATATTAAATTCAAGATAATTGGATATTTCCCCTGGTCGGAGGGCTGAGAGGGGTGTGGAGTCTGCCCTCAGTGGTAAGATAAATGCTAACTGGATCACAAAGAATTGATATCGAGAAAAGATCTCAGACTGGTTTTACAATGTGTGATTTCTCTTGGTAACATTTTATTTAAAGAGGAGACAGAGAAACAAAAAGAGGTATCCAACTCAATTCACAAACAAGGTCACTACTGTGGAGACAATGAAGCTCTGTGACCTTTCAAGTTGGTTCTGCCTAGCAAGAAGAGGGATATAAATTTTCAGATGGCACTGTTCAACATTTGGTTAATGAGAATTACTAAGATATTACTGTGAATAGATATACTATTCTCATAATATACTTGAGATCTTTCATTTAAAAAGCAAAAACAAAGAAGTGCTTTTCTAAAGTCCTTCTTGTTTTGCTCTTTCTGATTAAAGCTCTGCCTTCAGTATTTTCAAGTACCAGTGGAAATTTAGCAATTTCACTACAATTTTGCTGGATGACAAGCAACATCAAACAGTTTCAAGCCCACGAGAGAGGAGGGGACCAACTTTTACAGGGTGCTCAGAAAGCCCACAGTGCTTTTCCTGGACAACAGAGATTATCAAGGTGACTTCACATATGTGGCCAAAGGTGAGCTATATACAAAGCAGGCAGTAGCTGCCCCTGTTTCCTGGGCATTAGCAAGATTTTCCAAGGAAAGTAAGCCACCAAAATGCCTTCAGACTAGGACAGGGATTGGTAAACTATATAGCCCATGGACCAAATTCAGCATATCACCTGTTTTTGAATGGTCCACCACCTAAGAATAGTTGTTATATTTTTAAAAGACTGGGGGAAAATCGAAAGAAAAATGGTATTTCATGGCATATAAAATTTACATAAATTCAAACTTTAGTGTCCAAAAATAAAATTTTATTGGTACACAGCCATGCCCGTTGTTGATGTATTGTCTATAGCAGAATAGAGTAGTTGCAATAGGAAATGTATAACTTGAAAATGACAGACAATATACTATTTGATACTTTACAGAAAACATTCAGCGGCCTCCAATTCCTGGCCTTGGGGATGGAACATGCACATTATGGGTCATCCTTTCAAATCAATAGAGTATTCATCCCAACCCACTGGAATGTTTTTGATCCAGCATCGGAAGGGTTGTTTTGTCTTTTCCCATGAGATTTCTCTTCACTATTCTTTCACTGGACTATTATTTTTTTGAGGAAAAGATCAATATCTTAGTATCTTTGTGTGTGTGTGTGTGTGCATGTGTGTGCATGTGTGTGTGTGTGAGAGAGAGAATGAGCGAGAGAGAGAGAAAAGGAGAGAGAGAGAGAGACAGATAGAGACAGGCTGGGTTTTGTTAGTTTTGTCTTATTTTGTTTTGCAGTATTTTGAGTTGAAACCAGGGCCTTCTCACTCAGCTATATCCAACTCTTTCTTAAAAGTTTTATTTTGAGTCTCACTCACTAAGTCTCTAAATTGACCTGACCTGGCTCAAACTCTCCTGCCTCAGCCTCTCAGAGTGCTGGAACTACAGGCTTGCACTACCACATGTGACTTGATAGCTCTTATATTCTCTGTAGTGCCTTACAAATGGAATTTCACTGATAATTATTTGATGAATGGTAAATGCTAACTTGATTGATTAACTGATTGAATGAATGAATGAATAGTACAATTATGTTTTGGAGCAAATTTCTTACCTTTTTATCATTACCACTTATGAAATACTAGAATGATAATATTATCATGAAGTCATAAGCTGATTAGTCAGATAATTTCTGGAAAACATATAGGACAATAGGAGAAATAGTACAATGTTACAGAAGAAGCTCTCTTATCATAACCCACCTAGCTGCACTATATTAAAACACACTGAGAGACAGGTCACTTAGAATGTGCTAAACTTTCTTGGGTTCCTCTCTCTATCTGGCTGCATTGGGCTGGGGATATAGTTCAGTGGCATAAGTGCCCACCTGCAAGTGCAAAATCCTGAGTTTGATTACCGTATCAAAAAAAAAAAAAATGGCTGCATTGGTTGTGCTGTGTACATATCAGTAGTGGTGATTATCCTTGATTTCACATAATTCAGTGAAATGTTTGAAAAAAATCTATCACGGTGTTAAAGAAGTATGAAAGAGTAACATTTGCTAAATACCTTTTCCATGCCAGGTACCTACTTCTTATACACCTAGAAACCCAGATTCTCTGGAATGAGGCTTTCTGTCTATGCCTGCTTTGTAAATTATATCTACTTACAGCCCCTGAGCAAGCCTGTAGCCCAGCTGATCTAGTCAGTTCTTTCTGTCTTCATAAGCAGTATTGATTGCCTTGGTCAAATCAATCGTGTGGTCATTTCCATTTACACATCATTTTACTGCCTGAACTGATTGCTTCTGCCACAATACAGTCATGCTGTTTCAATCATGTAAACCCAGATAGTCTAAAATCCCTCAAGTGGAACACTAAAACATCAAAACAACAGGCTACTAAGAACTAGCCCAGTACATTTTTTCCATAGGAAATTAATGTTAAGATTAGTAGGAAACAAATCATCGGAAGGTTATTTAGTTCAATGATGTAAGAAAATTCAGAAATTTCTGGAACATATATTACTGAATACCAAAGGAAAAAATATCACCAATTGCTTTCTGAATATAAGTACGCACTCACCTATACTAGTAAACACACTTAGTAGCGGATGGCTCTTTAGATCTCAAATTCAACCATTTTATTTTTAAAAAGAGAAAACAAATGTTGATTTTAATTGTCTCTGATTATTGGATGTTGGCATAAGACACTGAAGTTTTCTGGTATGTTTCCTTGGTTCACATAAAGATAGCAAGGGTCTGTGCCCCTAGAAAAGCAAAATACCATTATTAGTGGCCACAAAACCTGTTTTGAGAATTATTTTCAGGCATGGCAGCAATCCAAAGTTGGCAGTGGCGGTGAAAGGCAGAATGGGAATTATAAAGATAGCTCATGGCTGGGGGATATGATTTGTTTTTACTGGTTTTTCTTCCATTAGTAGGAAAGGTAGGTTTGCACCTTTTGCCAAATTAACTGTAAAACAAACACACCTTTTAACAAATACACTTTAGCATGTTCCAGGTAATTTTTATTGAAACTCGCAGGAGTGACTAGAGGCCAATTTAGAAAAATACTACTGTTGCCATCCTTTTAGAATATAGTGGACTCTGCTGAAAATAGTGCAGAAGATTATAAACTGCATTCTTGGGGGAAGGGGACTGGAAGAAAGAGTGCTTCCCAGCAAATACGTTCAAAAAGTGGCCCAGCCAGGTGCCTGGTGAATATTGCAGCTGCACATGTACGGAACATACAGAATAAGCAACACATGGAATGATCCTTAAATTAGCTTGAAACACTCTTTCAAAAGACTTCTGTGCCTTTCTACTCATTTCAATTTTTTTGATCCTTTTTCATCCACCAGGCCCTTAGCATCAGCATAGGCCAAACATAAGATTTTGCTTAACTTTCTTTCCTCCCATCAAAACATATACATTCCAGGTATTCTCTGTATTCGTAAATGTGCATATTATGTTTTGAGTTGAACTTCTTCATTCTTTTATCAGACATACTAAACCTAGGGCTTGTGGTTTCAAACTCTTGTAAGTTCATTGTTCTGTGTGGTAAGTTAGAGAAAGCACTAGGTGTGAATCATACCACCAAAATTCTTTTTATTCTGCAGTGAAAAATGTTTATTTCATTTGTAAGGTAAGGTACAGATCATAAGTTTAATTTACTTTTGCTTTACTTTTCTCATACCATTCAGTTGTCTTATTTCACCTGTATAAATGGAATTTTACACACAGAGAAGCAATGTCATAGTTAGTGTTAGATATTTTGATTTTATGGGCCAGGGATAGAACTCAATGGCACAAGCGCCTGCCTGGCAAGTGCAAGGTCCTGAGCTCAACTCTTGGTACAAAAAAAAAAAAAAAAAAAAAAAGATAGTTTGATTTTATATGTCATGTTGACATTGTCTTTTTAACATTTATGACAATTATTTAGACATTTTTAATGGCTTTTGGTTTTTAACTTTTTAGTGCCTATGAGCTATACAGAATCTTGCATTCCATTTTGGCATATTTATCCATATGTATAATATACTTTGATCTTTTCCCCACCTTACCCTCTGCACTTTAGCTGCTTCATTTTCTCTAATAGGCTTCCTGTGCTTTGATTCCTAAGAGTCAAATCCTAATTCTGGGTCTGCTATTTTGTACCTGCCTCAGCTTCAGTGTCCTCATTTGTAAAATAGGATGCATGATATTTGATCTACTGGTCTTTAAAATGAACCTTTCACAAGTATTTGAAATTTTTTATAGTTTCTCAAATCTAATATTTCAAATTAATGACTCGTTTACTCTCAAAATTAGTTATGGCTGTTAGAATAACAAGATAGCCATTTTGTAATTTGCAATTTCCTAATTTCATTCCTGGCCTGAAAGCTCCCATTTTAAACTTGCTTTAAAGTTGTAATGGAAATTGTGTCTGTACATTATGATTTCAAATGCATTTATTCTGCTAACTTAAACTTTTAATGATTCTAATTTGCAAAATGTCTGCATCCTAGCAGAAAACAGATATAGATGGGAGAGTATTCTTACGTTGTGTCATTAAGATTGTATTATACTGAGACAGGTGTAATGGTGGCAAGCAGAGCTGGTGTGAATTCTGTGTCCTAAACTTTCTTTTTTTTTTTGGTTTTTCTCCGGTACCGGGAACCAAACTCACGACCTTGCGCTTGCCAGGCAGGCGCTTTTGCCGCTGAGCTAAATCCCCAGCCCCTGTCCTAAACTTTCTTTTTGCTCCCCCTACTTCACTTGAGTCTTGGTTTCACTATCAATAAAATGGTTTTACATAATAATATCCTATAGTAATGTGGTGAGAATGAGCACGAGTACATGCAAACCACATTGTGTATAGTTCAGACACTTAATACACTTTATTCCATAATTCTTCAGTCACGCATATCCACCTGGGAAAGAACTAGTTTAGGCTGAGATACCTGTTACTGATGGGATAATCACAATGGACTCACAATGATGCACCTCACATTGGCAGAATATCTTTTAAGTATAAGGAAAATCTAATTGAATAAAATATAATTCGTATCCAGTTGCCTTTGTATTCATCTCCAAAAACTTGGTGATGGATATTCCAAATTCAGTCTTATTTCTTCTACTTATAAAAATCTTCAGACTTTGAATGGCCTTGAGTTCTGTATCCCCAGACATAAGAGAAACTGAAATTAGGAAGAAAGTAAAATTAGGAAAATGAGTAACAAATTGTGTTTCATTTGGCAGAGAGTTGGAGTAATTACTCTGGATAATTTCCGTGTAAAATGTTAACACTGAATTGAAAATATTTTTTTTAACCAAAAGATGTAAAACCACCACTACAACAATGGCTTGTAGCCTGGAAGAGCTTTTCATAAATAATTATAGTTACCATTTGAAAAACAGAACTGGGTGCATGCACAAAACATGATTTTGCACTATTTCTCCCCTTGAAGCACTTGAGGGTGACGGGGTTTTGAGATGTGAGTGTTTTCTTGGGAACAGAAGTAATTCTGTAACTTGTCACTGTGTTGACATGGTATGCTCTTTCAGATCTCCAGCATGAAGGCAAGCAGTGTTTTATTGAGCCTGAGTGTGGGTGAAAACATTCGTTATACATTCATTTTATTTCTTTTGAAGCAGCTATTTCCATGCTAGCTATTTCCTGTGTTACAGTTTGGGGAAATGTGAATTTCCTACTCAGCCACTTGTAGATGTCTAGAAAATGTTAGACATCACCTCACATTATTTACCTGTCAAATACAGTGATGTTTTTCCATTCAGCTATCTGTGAATGAATCCCTAGGCTGATCAAAAGACTTTTTACAGAGTCCAGTAAAAATTAGACTCAAGGGCAGGCTCTAGCATCCCAAGGATGTTTGGAAGCCTTGGTATGCCCCTAACCAGCTGAGGGTGGGAGGGGCTAATTTGAAGCATTTTTCCATTTCTGTGGTGTGAATGCTTCTACCATGCTCCATTTCAAGCTACCAAGAGTTTAAAAACCTACTTACAGGCCAGGGATGTAGCTCAACGGTACAGCAGGTGTTTAGCATAACTAGGGTTCAATCTGTAGCATCCTCCCAAAAAAGGACCTGCTTGCAAGGTTCCTGAATGTTTAATAATTGGCTCTCACAAGAGCTGGTACAATTGGCTCCATATACCATTCCCTTTATTGTGAGTTTTTAAATCTCAAGCTCTCATCATTTGAATTTCTTTTGGATGCCAAGACACTTGAATGAAGCTAACAAGTGCCTGTCACTGGAGGCTGCAGTAGGAGCATGTACATTTTTTCTGTTTGTCTTTCCTGCACAATTTAAAGCTGTCTTCCATTTCCAGTAGCCAATATATATATTACACCTGTAAAGTTGCAGCTACAACAAACCACCAATAAAAACACTGATTTATACAAATAAAAATTCTCTCTATTCAGACCATTAAAAATCTAAGTGTATTTCTCCTCAGCAAATAGCAGAGTTTTGCTGCTTGAAGGAGTCGATGCAATTCACTCCTCACTTTCCAGTTCTCAGCTTTCTGAGTTTTGCTGACACCACTTGAAAAGGCAGGCTCCTTACTGAGCTGCTTGTGCCTACCAGTGACTGGCAAAGTGATTTGACTCCTTTATGTATGTAATACAGTACAGCACTTTGAAGCTTGCAAATGGCACTGTTTAAATCAATACACAGTGATTTATTACATATTGTGAAGCACTTATAAATATATTATATAAATATATTATGAAGCACTAGAGCATAACAGCATTGTAGGCTAGTGGTAGGCATGGGTGGGAGGCTCCACACTGTGTTTTCTTCTGCATCCTGAAACTGAGAAGTCATGTGGCCCTGGGTAATTCATTTGCCTTTGTTGCAGTTTGTCTTGTAAGTTTGCAGAACACGGTCACCAGTGATGAGGTGGTGAATGATTTGGTGATATCATGGTGGTCTATAAGCAATATTCTTTCAAATTAAAGGATAACTGCATTTTACTACTTCCCACATAACCAGGCAACACAGTGGATACAAATCAGCATTCGGATGGAGAAGTAAAGATGTTTAAATATACACACCTAGGTTCTAAAAGTCTAAAGACAATCCTAGGAATGATAGTCACCAAATTCAAGGTCTCTGTCTCTGAGGGTAGAGGAAAGACTAGGACCTGGGAAGGGTTTACAGATGAAAATTCAATCCTACTTGTAACTTTAATTTCTTGTTTGAGTGGGAGGAATGCAGGTTTTTATTGTGCTATCCTTAAACATTTTGCCTATCTGAAAAGTTACACCCAAGTCTTTAAGTGAAATAAAATTTAAGAAGTTTCTGTTAAATTATATACTTAAAATGAGTAAGATGATTAGCTTTGTGCTATGTAGTTTCTTATAATTAAAAAAAAAGTTCTGGCTGAGACATCCCTGTAATTCCAGGGATTCTGAAGGCAGGAAGATCACAAATCCTAGGCCAGCCTGGGCAACTGAGACCCTGTCTCAAAATATAAAAATAAAAAAGACTGGGGATATGGCTCAAGGTAAAGTGCCCTGGGTTCAATTTCTAGTACTAAAAAAGAGCAAAAAGAAAAAAGAAATCTCCGTGCATCATGATGTTTATGAGTTTAGCTCCCATAATGGTGTCCTATTCGCAAGTGAATGCACAGGAGTTTTTTTTTTTTTTTAAATCTTTATATTACACATCATTGCTGTTTGGAGAGCTCTAAATGTCTTCGGCCAACTGAGCTTTGTGCAACAGCCATAAATGGGATATCATCTAGGTTTTAGCTAATCCTTATCAAAGCTAACAGTTTACTAACACGTTCTAAAACATTTTTAAAATGTAGGAAATTGAACCAATTTAATAAAGTTCTATTGATTAAGAACAAAAAAATGGAAATATATTTAGATAACTGTCTAAATTTCAGCCCAGTTCTGTCCCTGTGTGAACTGCTCACCTGCCAGAATCATAGCATTTACTTATAGCAATAGCTGGAAAAGTACTATTGACAAAAGCTAGAATCTAGTTGGACAAAAATTTGCCTTTTAAAAGTTAATTCAACTGAAAATAAAAACAGCAAAACATTTACAATGAGAGTTCTGCTAAAATAATCATCACACTTAAATTATATATACTGTCATGGGCATAGACCTCCTTAGTATGGTGTTTAGCCTCTTGGTGATACCACTGCATGCAACTTTCTTAGGAACAACCAAAGGACATCAGTCTCATTTATCTGCACCTATTCGTTTCCTTCTTTGCAATATGCCTGAGTTAAAGTCAGCTGATTTTAAGTGATTCATAGTAGTATGGTAGATAAATAATCTGGTCTGGATCCAAAGTGTAAAAGGGAGATATGATGTCCCAGCAAGGCTAACTGGACACAGCCTTGGATTTGTAACAACTGCTGACCACCTCTGCCTGGAAGAAGGGGCAGAGGAGGAGTAGGTGAATGGTGGTGGGGAAGACTTTTGTAAGAAAGCACATCTCTGTTCAGCCAGCGTTTCTACTCATCTTGGAGATTTACAGAGAGAAGTTTACTCCCGGGCACCTTATTTGTAATGTATTTCTCCTTGATTATAACAAGCAAGCTTTCTGGCTTTGTATGTTTATACCTAGGATGGTTTTAACCCCTCTTTCAGGGCCTTATTTTTTAGAAAAATATTCCAGGACAGCCAACTCATAGGACAGCACATGAGACTATTTCAGAGAAAAGGATAGAGGAAAACAGGTGCTCTTCCAGAGAATTTCAAATAATAAATTTTCTGTGCAGACAAATTTCAAACACACGTAAGCTCTTTGAAAATACCTTTATCCCATCTCTAAGGCACCAATCCTATCACCTGCCCTGCCATATTTACAAAAGATCTTAAGTACGTAGTGATGTGTTTGACAAATTTTTTCATGCCATGTGTTGTAAAAGTGGGTGACCAAGTGAGAGTTTTAAAGCGGTGTCTCTGGACAATTGGTTACCAAATATAACCCATCAGGTCACGAGGAATTCAAGGGCCAAGCCGGAGCCTACTTTGACAACTTCTGCTAGTGGCATTAGAGCTGACTGATCCTTAGTCCCTCTGGTCTTTGCAACTCTACCCCTCATCACTCCCCCACTGCCACACCCCTTGGCTTACGCTTTAAAAAAAGAAATTGCTCCACAGCTCTCTATTCTAGTCACTGTGTCTCCTCTGTAAAGTAGTGGAACCAATCAGCTATCCTAAGCCAGCTGCTTAGATATATGCTGGCATGGCTCATTAGAGCGCAGCTATAAACTCATTCATAGAAATAGTATGAAGGATGTTTTTATTGCTTTTTGTGTGTATAAATCTCTTTGCACCCAGAGAGCACAGACTGAACAAATGGTGACTGCTGGTCCCATTTTTCATCTGCTTGCTGAGCAGGCACTTTATAGTCTGTCTTAGGATGCTCTTGTATAAACAGTGTATTTGGACTATGAGCATCTGCACCATGCATTACTTTGCACCTTTATCCTTAATGCAGAGCACACTGTACAAATAAATGCACTGATAAAGGTGGAAGGTAGCTTGTACGCTAAGAATTATGACTTCCAAACAAATGAAAGCATGAGTTTGTAATTGCTTTTTAGAACCATTTCTCCTATACATGCCCCAGACTTTTGTTTTTCAAAGAGTAAGAGAAAAAATTTCCGGTGTCAAGAGGAAAATCCATTTTATGACCAGCTCCATGGTTGTAGAAACTCAGAAGGAAACATAATTATGGTCAAAACAATAGCTCCCATCTGCCTCTGCCCATGGATTAATCTGAGTGTTTGTTTTATTTTAAAGCTTGCTTCTGCTGTATTGCCTTTTACTTGGAGTTACAGGCAAGCGAGAGATGTTTAACAGGGGTGGAGGAGGCAGGAGTTTCTGTTCTGTGCAGGCAGCAATTATCTTCATTGCAAGAGGAGCCAGTCCTTGCAGCTGCGCCAGGGAGCTCAGGCATCCCGGAACAAAGCGCCTGCACTCAGGCA
Organism: Chinchilla lanigera; assembly: GCF_000276665.1. Classification (NCBI taxonomy): domain Eukaryota; kingdom Metazoa; phylum Chordata; class Mammalia; order Rodentia; family Chinchillidae; genus Chinchilla; species Chinchilla lanigera. The sequence continues at coordinate 30,221,798 of NW_004955410.1, forward strand.
CACAGAAACGTGAGAGACACTATCGGATAGACAGCACACAGAGGTCTGGCCCAGCGGCCCACCAGCAGTTCCTGAAGGTCCCAGGAGGATGCAGCCTGGCTTTCTCAGATTCCAAGCTGATTAAAGCAAGGGGTGATGGGAAGGCCATGTTGAGTTTCTGGTTTGGGGAGGGGGATCAGGAAAGGGCTGACAGCTGCTACACAATTTGTGAAAACCATGGATAGAGATAGCAGCCTTTTGCTGTAGGGGAAATAACAGCACAGAGATGTGTGACAGACTATTTACAATACATGGATGCTTTCTCAGTAGTCCCTCTACTGGCTAGGTCTCGAATCTTTAAATCATTGCTCTGAAGATGATATAGACTTCATAATTTATCAAAAGTCTTTATGTTGAGAGATCAGCAAAATGACAATAAAGAGTGTATTTAGTCCTCGACCTTGGAGCACTGACCTACTGACTCATTTCTCTCACAAAAGTGGAAGAGAATCCATGTTTGCAGCAACCTACTCCATAAGCATACTGGGCGGATGAGATTTTTCCTGTTCATTAGGCACGCCTGAGTAAAGCCTTTGCAAGCAATTATTAGTATCTGGAAAGTCCCCCTCAGCAGCTGGAAGCAGTTCCTGTGGCACTTCAGCAAATGGAAATGGTGTTTAAACTTAAATGCCTGATACGATGTTGGATATTTTAAATAGAAGAAGGTAAACCAAGCTTCTAAAAAGGCAAAGAAGCACTTTTTCCACTAATGAGGGAAGGTAGGGCATTAGGTGCAAAGCACTCATTCTAAACTAATTTCAGAAACTGTTGCTTCTTGCAGGATCCTGACACAATGTCCTACAGCTAGATATGCCTTGTATGCAGGTATTCAAAGCCCTTGAGCAATGTTTTATTGTTAATCCTAATGGTATCCTTCGGCAGAAAAAGCTAGAAACCAAGTTACATAAACACGTAACATTTTGTGACAACGTATTTTTCAATTACTTTTAGTTTTTAAGCTGCCTCCGAATTTAAACACAGAGCAAATCTGGACTAGATTAAGCCTAATTAAATTTCAGTATGGTTTTTATACTTCCAATGAATGATGAGGTTAAAATACAAAAATGAAGTACAAATACAATGATTCAAGGTGGCAAACCAAGTCTATGTACCAACCTTCACCCTTTACCTTCCTTGAAATAATGGGGTAGATGTGGAATGTGTATATGTATGTGTGTGTGTGTGTGTGTGTGTGTGTGTGTGTGATATACAGCACTGGGAAATGATAGTAGATATCATTATACTAGATCTAAAATTTTGAGAATTTTCTGCAGGATATTAGAGTAGAGGAGAAAGCATCCCAGGAAACTGGTCCTCAAGACCCCAGAAGTGAATGCTTCCTCAGATGCCTCAGCTATACCCCAAACTTCAAGTTAACAATTCCAAAGAAGAGATGTGGCCTTGGGACAAAAATTCTTTAAAGAAATGCATTCAAATGAGTTGAGATTATTGCTACAGTCTCTACTCTGTAAATGATGGTTTTTGTTCTGAGGATAATGCAAAAATGTGCTGTGTTGGATAGCTGAATTATTATGGCCTATAGCTTGCCTGTAAAAATAAAGAGAACATTCTGAGTTAGAGGAAACAAAAAGAGAAAAAGAACTAGGCTACCAATGAAAAAATAAGATGGAGAATGGTTCAAACTTATCAAAAATACTAATTGCTAGAAAACAAAGAAGAAACATCCTCAAAAAATGAGGGGAAATTATTGTGAACGTATAATTCTATACCCAGGCAAACTATCATCTGTTCAACAGTTTTTGAACTCCTACTATGTGTTAGGTATTCTGTTTTTCAGAGGAGATGGTGAAAAAAAATAGAATGAGTCCTTGCCCTTGTAACTGATAATCTATTTGGGGAGGTAGAGATAAATAAATAATCACTCATTTAAATCGATAATTGCCAACAGAACCAAATTCTAACATCCAGTACTGCACCCACTAACTGGGAAATAAAGTATTATCTTATGAAAATCTGAGAAATTCCATATTAAAAGTGTAGATTAATTTTTCCCTAGCATAATTAAATATGACATATGTCTCCTTTTCTTCTACTTGCCTTTCCTTTTGCTCATCCCATTCCTTTTCTCCCTCTAAAGTCTAAACAGCTCATCTTCCCTGCAGTGTACTCTGGGAAGTCCTGGGTTCCCGAGGAAAAGACATCCTCCATGGCGCTGGCAGCAAGGCTTTTCAGTCTGACCCCAGATCACTTTCCCCACAAACCTTGCCCTTTGTCACTCTCCATTGCTTGCCAGGCCTTGAACCTTTCAAGAGCTTTGGTTGCCCTTTCTCTGTGCTGTTTTTTTCTGTTCCGATGTTTTCAGCACTCCTTCACTGAGAGCTTAGTGGGCTTTTCTTTCTGAGCCTTGGGCAGGTGGAGGAAAAATGAAAACATGACCTTTGCTTCAAGGATCCCACTATCTCCTGCTCCTGGCATTTTTCTCTCTAGCTTCTAAACCCTAGTCAGGGTGTCACCTCCCCAGTTAAGCCTGAATTGCTTCCTTCCTCCCATCCCCATCCTCGTCTCCTTCCTTGAGGCTACAGTGGTCCCCTCACCCTGATTAATCATGACCATGTATAACTTATATGTATCATTCTTAGGGAACACTGTGTTTCTTACACTTATGTAATGAACGAGGGTAAAGATTTTCCCATAAGTATCCTCTCCTTTTTCTCCCACTCTGAGCCCCTACACTCTCTGACTCCTGTGGATCCAGGTCTCCATGTCAGCAAGTCAAGACAGAAACTGCTTCCCTCCTCTTTCTGTACAAAAGCAACATATTTTCAACACATTTCTATTTTCTCTGGCATATTTGCATGTCTACTGGCATAAATGACTTCCTGGATTTAGAAACGAAACTGCATAAATAAAATCCCCTGTCTTTATTGAAACCAAGTCACAGAATTCAGGAACTTTTTTTTTTTTTTTTTTTATTGTGTTTCTTTCAAGTAAGCAAGAACTGGTTGGTTTCTCAGTTTTGTTCTGGCGTTCTAAATGCTTTACAGTACACGCATTCACTTACCCATGCAACAAGGATCCTTCTCCTATAGTTAAAAAAGTTTAATATCTAATGCATTATTTTTAAGGGGAAGAGATGAAGGATTTATTATGAAAATTGCAGACAAATTATAAATGTTATAAATGACAAGTGTTTTTCCTGTAACAATAGGCAAACTTGCCAGCTGCAGAGGAAACTGACACGCTGTACTTGGGCAGAAACAGCATGTAACAGGGAAACACAGCTCTTTGTTTGGATCCGTTTCCTATGAGTGGGTTTCATATTAGGTCTATGCATGCCAGCCTCCAGGGACATAGGGGATGTCCCAAACTGAACAGCAGGAAAATATGCAGCTCTTCCAGCTGACCGGACCTGATCATCTGGAGAACTTTGTAAAATCTTGGTAAAAGGACACAAAAGGGAGCATACGGAAAAAAGCCAGGCCTTTCCTCGCATAACCCAGTCAGTTGAAATGGATCCTTATTGGTCAGGGTCAACCTTACTGCTTTTATTTAAAAGATGAGAAATAAAAACCGGAAGTGGGATGGACAAGTTATCCAAGGGGGATGGGCTTTTGTGAAGCAGACCTCCAAGCACCTAAAATGCTCTAGGTAAGTGACTTTACCAGTGGCTTCACTGCAGGGGTCTTTTATGCTACCTCTTGGAGTTTCAGAGGCGATGCGGGTTAACTGTGCTCTTGTGCTTGCTCCAGCAGGAAATGGCAATGGTTAAACTTGGCTGGCTCAAACCTGTGCAGTGTAAGGTTGTTGATTTTTTGCTCCCCACAGTAAGTCTTTGGGGGCCAAACCATAAAGCTCACTTGTCATCTCTCTGAAAACTTTGATTTAAGCACTTACCTGTGGATGATGACTTCTCTTCCAACTCACTCCTGTACTGAGCATGCATGTACACACACACACACACACACACACACACACACGTGCATGCGCTTCTACCCTGACCAAATGACCTGTGACTATTTCCTGGGTTGTGAGGAAACTTATATGGAGTTCTTGCCTGCAATAGACTCTGGGTCTGTTTCTCTCTGAATGAAGGGACAAGGGAGCCTTTGGTTTACGAATTAGCTATCATCCATCCAATCAGGTTTGCTATACAATACTGACTCCTAGGGAGGAAGATATATGTGAGGGTATCAGTATAGTTAAGAGATCAAAATTGCTCCTATACTAAAATCTACTTCTTATGTGTGTCAGTAGAATGGATGTGATGTTACCTGGAGGAATAGCTTTTCTGTAGTGTGCAAAAGCTTAAGGATTCTCTAAAGCAACCACAAATCTCTGGCCTAAGATTCCATTTTTATATTTGCCAGTTGGAAGTATCTGAGGTATTAGAGACTGAAAGCCTGTTTTCATATGGAGATCTGATTTCTTTCCCCATATGTTAGCAGTATTTATTTTTCTTGTAGGAGTTTATTGTTTCTAATCTTCTTGGTAGAAGATAGGATGGATGGATGGGTGGATGGATGGATGGACAGACAGAAGGACGTTGGGTAGATAAATTCTAAGGATAGATAGATGATAGATAGATAGATTCCAATCTCTCTTTGTGTTTGTGTGTTCATTTATTCTATCCTCTTTCTTCATTTGCTCATAGCAAACATATTTTTCTGTATCTTGTATTCTTGTGAACTTTAGTACAACTGCTATTTTATGGAATGAGGGCTTGGGGATCAATATTCTTTCTGAAGTACAGGCTAAATTCCTTTTACAGAGCTTCTCAAACTTAGGATGCAGAAAAATTACCTGGAAAGCATTCCTGGGCCCCACCCCTACCCTCTCAGAGCACCTGACTTGTTGGCTTGGGTGGGACAAAAAAAAATGTGCACTTCTAACCAGTTCCAGGGGATGTTCATGCTGCTGACTCTAAGACCTCAATTAAGAGCTGTATCACAAGGACTGGGGTATAGCTTAGTGGTAGGGCACTTGCCTAAAACGTGCGGTGCTCTTGGTCCAATTGTCAGCATGGCAAGATAAAAAATATTAAAAGCTGAACTGCCCTAGAAATCCATTATACAGGGATTTTCTGCTTATCTATCTTGTACTATCTTCCCTTCTAAGGGCTACCAATTTAGTTCTGGAAGGCAAGCTGAATGTGGAGGTGCAAGTCACTTTTTTGTCTCCCATCTAGGAACCAAATCAAGGAACACTGAACCAGTTCAGCCTTTCAACTAAAATTTGATATTTCAAATTCCAAATTTATTCTACTTTCAATTTTTTGTAGGACTTTTAACATAATGTTTTTCTAAGAAGGGATGAAGATCCTATGAGTAGTTTGTTTTTCTTTCCCTCCCTCCTCTCTTTCCTTCCTTTGTTCTTCCAAGGGTGAGAGTTCCTATTTCATTCTTCTGACCCATCTCATGCCTACCATTTTCCATCATACTTCCTGTGCTCCTAGGGAAAGGGTAGCAGTGGCATTGGGAGACATGAGGCATAACTATCTAACATTTTCCCTGGTGTGATAATTGATGACTTTCCAGTGGTATGCTGCAGAGGACAATTTCAGCACAACTTGTTGTTTTTATATCCCGAAGATTCACCAAGGGTCACAGGAGATTAGGAACAGAGCTCTTGTCATCTGCATTAGTACTTTTCACTACCAAAATGCATGAGCCTTTCAGGGCAGGAAGGGAGATTAATACCATGACAGAGCAAAACTGGAAGAAAAGGGAATTTTAGAGATAGTGTCTTCTCCCAAAAGTCCCAGAAAGGTGCAAAAATTGGAATTCTGAAATTGTGTCAGGGAAATCTATGATCTCAGTCTCTTAAATATTATCCAGCTCTTTCTGGCCATCATAATTCAAAGCCACAGTGACAATTTGGTAGCTGTGAGCCAAGGGGTAATCATGCCTTTGCCCAAAAGACTAAGAAAAAGACAAAAGCTGGGAAGGACCAGAGAACAGATTAGGTTGAGATAAGGAGGTTATCTCATTTTCTTATGGAAGCTACATGAAATACCTAGCTTGACCTCTGCTGCTGCGTAATGAATTTCAGGGGAGGAAAAGAGGGGAGGGAGTAGAGTGGGTGGAGGGAGGGAGAGTGGAGCTAGTGGTCAGCATTGCCTAAATCCTCCACAGCCCAGCTAAAAGGGCAGAGCTGAATTAAGCCTGATTGGAAAACTCTGTTTAATGTATTAAAGAAACAACTCGAAGAAATATCTACCTCCCTTCCTTCCTCCCCCAAGCAGTAATGAGTCCAAATTGCTAATAAAACATAAAAACTCAAAGATGTTGTGCATGGGCCATTTTTTCTAAGATGGTTATTTTTTATGTCAGTTTTCCCACAGCTGTGAGCATGCTATAACTATCAACTTACCAAATGCCCTAGTTTAAATGAAATTTAAAAGAATGAATTTAGGAACTTTATAAAGAAGGTAGGAGGAAAACCAGACAAGTAAGATCTATCTTTTTTTTCCCAAAGGGGAAAAAAGAGGAACTTGAGAAGTGTACGTGGAGTGGGGGATGGCTTGAACGAGTAAATCTCAGCAAATAGTGGCTGAGAGATAGATAGATAGAAGATTGTCATTCAGCCTCAGGGAGAAGTGATGCAGAGGTGTCCGGTCAAAGCTGCTGCAATGCACTCTGGGCATGATCTAACTTTTGAGGTGAACTCACACAAGTAGAATTAAGAGGCAAATCAAAAACACAAAGAAGAACAAAGAGTGTTTCTTAATAGCTGAGGATACAAAATCCCATATAAAGGGCGTTCCACCTCTGAGGCATCAAATGATCTAAAACTTTCTAACAGAAAATAGTGAAAAACAAAAATCTACTTTTTGCTGTCTTTTTTCATTTCCATCTCATAACAAATAGTAAACATTTTTCTTGGGAAATTACTGAACATTGAGCTCCAAGGGGTGATTGTGGAAACTTTGGATCATAAATAACACTCACACTGTGAACATGAAACTTGGATGTTAGATCCAGAATCAGAAATTGAACCCTGTCATTCCGTGGGCTCAGCAGCATCATTCGAGCTGCAAAATACCTCAGAGATAATTCATGTTCTGTGCCCACCCCTTATAAATGTATATGACTCATGAGCCCAGTGACTAATGTGGCTGGCAGCCATACCACCTTCAGCTTAGCTCTCACAAGCTGCACAGGGCTAGGTGTGGTCTCTGCTCTAAGGGAGACCTCCAAAGAGACCCTAGTAGTGTCAGCAATGAAGCAGTAGGTAGCGCCCTGTCTGAGTCAGTCCCAAACCCCCTCATTTTTCTGCTGTTAACTGGTCCTTTATATACACAAATGTAGTTTTCTGAAAATCAGTCCAAACCCGCTTGCTTAAAAAATACTGGTTAAATATATAATATGGTACATAAGTTTTAAAAATACAACACTTAAAATAAGTGTACAGAGAGTTAGCTTTTCCTATAAACAGAGTTTGAATGAAAATAGATTGTACTCCAGTTAAGTAATACAGTATTGTAGGTAGGAAATATGGTAATCAGCTCTACTTACACAGTATGAGCATCCCTAAGCTGAAAACTCAAAATGTGAAATGTCTAAAATCTGAAACATTTTGAGTAACAGCATATTACTACAAGTGCAAAATTCTACACCATGCAACTTTGATTAATGCAAAAACTATTAAATATATATAAAACATCCTCCAGGCTACACAAGGTATAAATGAAACATAAGCATATTTTATATTTAGACTTAGTTCCTATCCTGGGGTGGGGATGGGGGGACAGAGAGAGAGAGAGAGAGAGAGAGAGAGAGAAAGAGATTCTAAAAACCTAAAAACATTCAAAGTCTGAAGCGTTTTTGGACCTGAGCATTTTGGATAAAAAGGCTACTCAAGCTATATTATTTTTATGTTAGAATTTCAGTTGACATCAGAATTAATGATATTGTTATGCTTCAAGCGCTCTGTGGGTTGGTTTGACCAGTAGGTGAGTGTGTGAAGTTACTTTGCAAATTCACCGCAATGCCCACATTCAAGGTCTTGTGTTCCATCCATCTTTCAGAGGCTTTGGCCCTCTTGCTGCCTCCCAGCACCCAGGCCTTGCCGTTGAGCTTTACCTTGCTTTAATATCTCATGGGGTTGTACTATTTCCAGTATACAACACAAAAAATTATGCCAGTACTGTGCATCAGAAATTCTTCAGCAGGAAAAAATCATGTTCATTTTGAAGACTAAGAAAGCCTTCTTGGGGCCAGGGATATAGCTGAGTGGTGCAGCACCTGCCTGGCAATCATGAGGTTCTGAATTTGATTCCTAGTACCCACAGGACAAAACAATAAGAATAAGAAACGCTTCTTAGCTAGGTATGGTAACATATGCCTTTAATCCCAGCTACTTGGGAAGGTAAGCAGGAGGATCACAAGTTCAAGGCCAGCCTAAACAGCTTAGCAAGACCCTGTCTCAGAAAATAAAAGGGCTGGTTATATGGCTCAGTGTTAGGGTGCTCCTGGGTTCAATCCCCAGTACTTCCAGGAAGACCACAATCAAAGCAAAACAAAATAAAACAACAAAAATCAAAAAGCTTTCTTGAAGTAGAAGCATTTGATATGAGTCCTACAAAAGGGGCGGAACTATGAGCCATGAAAATTGTCTGAAGCAGAGGGAGCTGCAGGAGCTGAATGGTGGACATGGGGAGGATGAGAATGAATGGAGGTAAAGCACACATGTTCGGTCCGGCTGCAGCAAAACTCTGTAGGGTACATATTGGTGAATAGTGACAGATGATTCTAAGAATACTGAATGCGACCAAGGAACTGGGAGGCATTTACTTTGGTTATCAGAAAGAGCTTGTTTCTGAGAAAAACATTAAAATGAATAAAACTCCATTATGATGGTGTCCTGAGTTAGTTTCTAGGAAAGAAATCTGAAAAAAAATGATGGAATCCAAATAAGGGTTATAGTGTAGTTAACAAGATCATACTAACTCTTCATGTTAATGTCTTAGTTTTGGCAAATGTAAGACGGTTCTATAAAGTGTTAACACTGGGAAAGCTGACAGGGGCCTATAGGAATGACTGTCTGTACTATCTCTGCAACTCTTCTAAACATTGGAAGTTATTTCAAAATGAACGGAAAGAACAACAACATACCACTACGGGACTGCATCTCCAATACAGGACCAACACATCGGGGGCACTGGGAGACAGTTTTTCTGGTTTTTACAACTGTGGCTTCAAGCCAAGCTCATACAAATAGAGCATTTGTTGTTTTACTGTGAGTTCTGGAGATCTGTTTCCTGTGTCAAAAACTTTTGTTTCTGGAATTCCACCTGCTCCTAAGGGCTGCTTCTTCCTGTGCTTCCCACAAGCATGGATCCCTTCCTTTAAGTCTAGGGCCGCTCTGCGTACAGACGCCGCAGGCACAACATCCCCAGCTACCTTGGGCTGCTTTGCTTGCTTTCTGTACTCCTGCCATCGCCATTCTGTTTGACAGCACTGTGAGTGCACTCCGTCACACGCAAGACAAAGTACATGTTTTTAAGTCCAGTAAGCACATAATCTGCAAAGTGCACACATCTGAATTCCCTGCCTTTGTGGGTGATTTTAAATTGATCTCCCCATTAAAATCATTTACCTGAATCTTTGCTGCTGTGATTTTGTCATTCAGAGTATGTTCTAGGTAGGTTAGGTGGTGCGCACCTGTAATCCCAGATACTTGGGCAATTGAGGCAGGAGGATTACAAGTTTACATCCAGCCTGGACAATTTAATGAGACCTTGTTGCAAAACAAAGCTAAAAAGAGTATGAAGGTGGGTACAGCTCAGTATGCCCTGTGTTTAGTCTCGAGAAAAGAAAGGAGGGAGGAAGAGAGGAAGGGAAGAAGAAAAAAGAGGGAGGGGAGACTAGAAAGGAAACTTTTCTATAGCTCTTAATGCAGAGTAGGAGAAGCTGACTGTCCACCAAAAATAACACAAACATATTTCACACATGAATACTTGCATACAAAGAGTAGGGCATGAGGAAATGTGTAGCTGTTATGAGATAATTGTCTAATGTTTTGTTTTTAATTCCACATACTTTGTATGTGCCATCTAAAAAGCTTGAGACTACAAATCTCTGCAACCAAAGTTTACTAATAGAAAGATACAGAGGTGTGTGCCTATTAATATGGTGTGTGGGGCTTCCCCCAGTCTATAGCAGCCTGCGTAGTTCATGAGTTACCTTTGGTACAGCAATTCATTATCAAAAAGTGTATTTTAGATTGGTTACTTAGTGACATTTATTGAAAAAAACTATTCAAATGCTTCCTAGTCAGATATATATTTCCTTTGCTGTGATCTCGTCTCAGAAAACAGGCTCTTTTATGATTTTCTTCAGCATAAGCATGATCTTGGGTGCCTTGGGCCAGTCTTAGACATTGCTAGTTTCGATAGAAAAGAGAGATTCTGATTTCTCAAGCTGTCTTGGGAAACACAGAGAGTGTTCACCGTTTTCCCTGTCTCAATTTCCTCTTCTAAAATGCTGATGAATTTTGCCATCAACATGTAGAGGTTAAAACAAGACAGAAAAAAGGGGGAAATGAAAATACGATTTTAAAAGTTCAAAGAAAGTTTTAAAAGTTTAAGAAGATCATACAGAAATCAAAAAAGAATTGAGCCTTTCAGTTTTGTTTTGTTTAGTGACCTTAAGATAAAGCAACAAGATGTGTTGAATTAAGGTGAACACATCAGTCAACTGCCTGAATTTGGAATTTGACTCTGGGAGGTCCAGCTGTTTACTTTGGGCAAGTTACTTAACCTCTCTGAATTTTTCCCCCTTTTTTATAAAAGAAGGGTAAGAGCAGCAACCAGATATGTTTGTAGAATTTAATGAGATGTTACAGAGTAGCCTTAAGTGCATTGCTTGGCGTTTAATAAGGCCTTACTAATTAGCTTATTTTTATTATAATAATTATTATCCTTTTTATTGTTTTCTACCTTAGAAGTTTCAGCCATGCCCTAATGCCATGAAACATTAAAAAGCTTAAAATATTAGATGTTGACTTATACATATTTTACCAGGGGCTGGAGTGGAGCTCAGTAATGTAGACCCTGTGTCTAATTCCCTGTACAAGAAAGAAGAATGAAGGATGTATAGGGGGAGGGGAAGGAAGGATTAATTTGTGTATCTGACCATAATTTGTATATCTGACCGTAATGAATGAAAATCGAAATACAAAAGTCACTTCTCAATAAACAAAACAGCATCCATGTAGAACACTGGGCAAGGAGAACAATTATATTATGAGGAAACAAACAACCACACTGGATTGGACATGAGATCTAGTTAATACCACTGGGTTCTTGACCACCTCATGCCACCTTTCCAACCTCAGCTTTCAGCTTGGGGCCAGTTTGAATAGGAGTGAAAGAGATCACAGATTGCTTTGCATTCCATATACATTGGTGTTATTGAGGCCAGAGTCCTTACTGTTTTTTATCTGTTTCTAAGAACAGATGCAGGATGTTATAGAGAACTGCAGGGAAAATGTCCTGTTCTTAATGCGTTTATTTGGTTACAAAAGCAGCAGCATATTTAATAATGTACTATGAAACGAGCCCTGACAAATTCTGATGGATGGAAACTGGCTATCTTGACCTGATTAACGGGAAATGCCCTGGGCCCCCACAGGCCTACCTCTCTCAGACAACTCCTCCACTCCCAAAAGCCTAAAACCAAGAACGAATTCAAGAAAGTTCCTAAACTCCATCCCAGGCCTCGCAAGAGGTAATAGAAAAAGCTCAGAAGCAGGTACCAGGGCCCTGGGTGATTTTTAGTGAGTGATTCTTGGTACCTCAATTTTCTTACCTGTAAAATGTGAAAACTTGGACTTTTCAATCTTTCTGCTTTAATATTCTATGAGGTTGTATTAACAAAGTACTTTGAAATTTTGAGGGTCTTCTGTTCTTTTTGCCTACATTAGGAATAACAATCATAGGATGTGACTTCATGGGTATGCACCTTGAATGCCTAAACCTCAGTGGCCACCTACCTCCGTACCATACATCTCTTGCCCATTCTAACTCAGTAGGGACCGTCTCCAGGGGAGAGACAGATTTACTTAGGCCCAATGCCATTACTGTTTAACAAACTTCAGATTTACCTAGAGCAATATAATGATTTTCATAAACATCTACAACTTAGTTTTTAAAGTTTTAAATGTATTATTTTGTTTGGGAAATTTAGAGTGGTGACTTTCTCACATCTCTTTCCATTTCTTTTTCCCAGGGCATCCTGGGTCTAATACAATGCTATCATTGCACATTTCATTTCCCGCTAGCCCCACTTTAAAATCTGTCTCAGAGGACCTGTTTTCACAGATGGAGAAAAGTCTAGGAACTCTCTGCTTCTGTTTTCCACTCATAGAAAGCAGCTCTTAGAACCTACGGGGCAGCTCACATTCCCAAAAGCCACCCTGGGATGACCTCAAAGTGAAAAATGGCATAGAAGTACTAAAATCACATACATTAATAACATCCATTGTTCTAAAACATGCTTTACAATTTTCTTTATAATCTTGCTCCCTAGCCATAGAAGCCAAAGAAGGTCTCCATCTAATGCCCATGAGTAATTTCAATCTTTTCATTTTTGCCAGCTCTCAAGGTGGTAATGAATAAAGCAGAGCCCCTGTTGACATGAAGTTTATCTCTTGCTAATAAAAACCACATATCTTTACTCAGACGTTACAGTAGCATTTTAATTCCCTAGAATAGTGATTGAAAAAGAGAAAGGAGCCCAGCCATTAAGGGACCTAAAAGCTTTGGCTGTGAGTAGAAGTTGTTTGTTGGTGTTGTTGATTTTGTTTGTTGTTTTCAAATTCCTTAACTTTTTGTTGCTTGCAAATGGTAAGCTCTTCCAATTTTCTATATGCTAAGAGGTTTTATTTTTTTTCCTTCAGATTGTCAGCCCTGGGAAAAGGGGTACAATGGAAGGTGGGAGGAGCCGAGAGTACAGTGCTGCCTCATCTTTTTCCGAGGTGGTCCACAGCAACAGGAATGCAGAGTTGTTGGTTTCTAGCAACTTTGTGCTTCTGGTCACCTGCCTATGGTGCTGCAACTGGCTCCCAGGACTCTCTCCTGGCCCCTTCCTGGTTCTTTTCCCACCTCACTGGCTCATTTTCCCCTGCCCACCTCTTACTGGAAGAAGAGCCGGCATGACTCAGTCCTGAGACTCGCCCAGTCTATGGCGTTAAAGACAGTCCATCAGAATTGATTCCCAATGGGTGTCTTCAGCCCTGACCGCCCTGCTGATCTCAGATGTTCCTACTTGTCTGCCTTCCTGATTTCTCTGTCTGTATGTCTAATAGGCATTTCCAATTTAATATGCCCACAGCAAAACTCCTGACCCTCCCGAATCATCTGTAATACCAGTCTTCCTCAACACAGCTATTAGCAACAGCATTCACGCAGTTATTGAGGTCAAAACAAAGAATCATCCCTGATTCCTCCTTTTCCTTGCTGTATACTCCCGCCGGCTCTGATGCCACTGTGTAGTCTGGCTCTGTCCTCATCCACATATTCTGCTACCAGCCTAGTGAGAGCCTCCACTGCTACTCATCCAGACTATTGTGAAATCCTTCAACTGTTTCCTAAACTTGAATTCTTTCCTTGTGACAATCCATTCCCTACCCAGCACTTAATATAATTTCTTTAAAATAAAATTTGGATCATGCCAGCCCCTTCTTTAGACTTCTCAGTGGCTTATCTCTGCGGGACCCCACTGCCCCCACTTGTCTCTCCCAGGTTCTCTCTCTCCCTTCTTTGCTCCTGACCCTCCCTCTTTGCATGCATACAGCATTCACACTACTTCATGCCCGTTCAACTGAGTCCTCATTCTGCAGTCTGCCTACCCTGTTTCTCATCTGCTCTCTCTCCTCCTCACATGCAGTTCTCCGTAAAATGTCATCTCTTTGAACTCTGCACTGAATACTGTCTCTAAAATATTGTACTACTCTCTGAGCTCCTGCTCATCATCTGATTTTACTTTCTTTGTAGAATTACCTAAAATTATTTACTTGCATGTCTCTGTACTTATTTTCCCCTTTCATCCATTGGAGGCCTTGTTTTTGTCTTCTATTGTGTCTCTGAAATGTAGACCCAAGAACTCAGAAGCATCCTCACACCAAAAGACTCCCTGCCACCATCTTCTGCTATGATGTCTCTAATACCAGCATATAGCCACATAACTGGGTTTCCTTGAGTTCTCAGTGCATATAGTGGGGCAGATTTGCTACTGTTAGGTAAAATCTTTTGTGAGATGACTAGAAACCAGTTAATAACAAAGGGGTGTCAGGAAGCAGAGAGAGAGGTAGTGAAAGGGAAAGTGAGAGAGAAAAAGAATGACCTTCATTTTGCTGAGGTTTGGGTCAGATCAGGATAACACCAAAAAGCCTTCGTTAAAATACCAGAACTTTGATTAAGTAAGATGGAGCAGCCCCATAGTGAGTTAAAGGGCCTTCTAGGTACAATGTCACCTAATATTGCAAAATTGTTCTACACCAAGGAATTTGCTCACAAAGTGGAAAAATGCAATTTTCTATTTCTTGGTATTTCTGAAAGTACCTCAGGCTTTTTTTTTTCTTTTTTTCTTTTTTCTTTTTTTTTTTGTTTTTTTTGAGTCAAGGTCTTGCTAAGTTGCCCAGGCTAACCTTGAACTTTCAATCCTCTTGCCTCAGTCTCTCAACTAGGGACAGTACCCAGAACTTTAATGAATAAGATTGCTACCTCAAAATGATTTCATTCAGACATTGGTGTCATCAATAGTCATCAATAGCTCTTTATTCTTCAAATCTCAGAGGCATGCTCCTTCTGTCATTGCAAGGCTTCTCCATGTAAGGAGATTGTCAAAACCTTCATGTGTCAGAAGGAAAGGGGCTTGGTGGACCTTGGCTACAAGGATAGTAACTAAATCTTGACAGACTGCTTTGCTTTTCTTAGAATCTCCCACTGCCCTTTCCCTCTTAGAATGTTATTACCCAAGTTCTCCCTGCACACCTCTTTCCTCTTATGTACTCATGAACTATTGTGTTGTTATTATTAATTTCTCCGACATTCAGCACCTATCAAGCATGTCTGTTGTGTCTGTTCCCTGGACTTCTGTGTGTGGTGTCTGCTTCAGTCACTGTTTCTGTGGTTCCCTGATATAACAATATTGATATGACAAAGAGTTGGTCAAACAGAAATTATACAAGGAGGATCATTGTAATTCAGACACTTAGTCCCCACTTAGCAATGGCTGCAGCCCTTGATGACTCACAGGTTGTGATCCTCATTCCCTTTCATAGGTCATTCTTGTTTGTGGATGTGGCGAGACTGACACTTTCTCCTCTCCAGGGTTGTGGCACTTGGAAAAGTTAATAATGAAAGAATTTTGAAAAATGTTTTTAACATTGTTGTAGCTCAGATCTGGAATGTCCCCCATGTGGTTCATGTGCTGGAGGTTTTGTCCTCATTACAACAATGTTCGGAGATGGGGCTTTGGGAAGGGGTTGAATCATGAGGGCTTGGGCCTCATCAATGTGTTCATGCATTGATGGGTTCAAAATTCATTGGATATTGGGAAGTGATAGAAACTTAGGAAATGGGGCTGAGATGAAGGGACTGGGTCCCCGGCAATGTGTCCGGGGAGAATATTTGTTGTCCTTAGCTTCTTCTTCCCTTTCTCTGCTTCTCCCAGCTGCTAGGACGTGAGCAGCCACCTTCCCACATGCTCCTGCCACCATTGATTCTGCTTTGTCTCATGCCATACCAGAAGACCATAGACTGAGACCTCTGAGACCATGATCCAAAATAAACCTCTCCTCCTTTAAGTTGTTTATATTGGGTATTTTGTCACAGTGACAGAAAGCTGATTAACACAAACATTCTTTGGGCAAAGTGATGGGTAAAGGACCCTGGAGAAAGAAAGAACTCTGTACAGATCTCTGTGACTTTCATTAAGACCCAGAACCATAACCAGCATTCTGCTAAAGTTCAAGAAAATAACCAACTTGTGCCAAAAGTGTGGTTGACTACATCACCAGGGATTTCTCTGTTACACATTACACGATTTCTCCCTTGCCCTCGCCTCACCAGCCTCTCTGTGACTGTCACTTTAGCAGACTAGGAATAGTGCAAAATAAACATCTGGAAGCATTGATATTAAACAGAGAAGAAATGCCTTGCAAAACTAGCCACAGGTCAGGAAACTCTAATCTTATCAGGGGTCCTGGAGACCACAATTCTATAATCCATGTAGATGGGTGTTATGTTACTGTGAACATGCATGTTTTCTTTCCATCCACAGTAGGCATCCTGTTTTGGAAAAACTACTATAGCCAATTCGCAGAGCTTTGTTCATTTTAGAACAGATCTCTGTAGATATTTTACTTTAAGAAACAGGAGGAGGAGAAGGAAAGTCCCAGCTTTTGTAGAGTCTGAACAATGAGGAAAATACACATATATTTGCATTTATTTTGCTCATTTGATTCATTTATTTATAAAATGTCCTTCTATTTTTTTTTTTTGTTTGTTTGTTTTTTTGGTTTTTCTCCAGTACCGAGAACTGAACTCACGACCTTGCTCTTGCCAGGCAGGCGCTTTTGCCTCTGAGCTAAATCCCCAGCCCCTAAAATGTCCTTTTAAAATGTGGTGCTGGGGATCAAACTCAAGGCCTTGTGCATCTTGCTAAGCAGGTGTTTTATCTCTGAGCTCTAGTCCCAGCCCCTATTTTGTTTTAATTTTTAGTTTTTAGAGACAACGTCTTGCTACACTTGTTGTCTAGGCTGATCTCAAATTCCTTCACTTAAGAGATCTGCCTGCCTCAACCTCTTGAGTAGCTGGAGCTAGAAGTGTATGCCACTGCACCCAGCTACAGCCTTTATTTGTAAAATCTCTATGACCTTAAAATAATCACATAGAATTTCCTTGTAGTGTGCTCTATAGAGCATTAGCAACAAAATGTTTGGGAAGTTTTGCTTTAAAATGTTCTTGGACCCTGTCTTTGCTTATATAGTTTCAGAGAAGATACCTGGACATCTACATTTTACTCTGTTCCCCAGACAGTCTCAGGCACACAGAATCTGAGAACTACTGAGCTAGAGTAAAAGCCTATATCTGCTGGTCTGGGCGCCAGCTGGGGTTCAGCTTTTAAGGTATTGAGATTCATCCCTGTATACCTGTTCTCATTTACCTGAAAAAAGCTGCAGTTTAATATAGTGACAGTGTCCTGCACAGTTGTCTATGATGATCCTGTGATTCAAACATAGGGCCTTGCTCCTGCTAAATGTATGATCTATCACTGACTTAAACACCCAATCCGTTCTAAGATCCATGGTTGAGATTTCCTTAGATTTTCGGGGGCTCATGTTGCTCCAGAAAGCTATGTGCTAACATCAGTTTAAAAGCGTGCCTTTCACTTTGCATGGGTGTTAAAAGAAAGGAATTGGAGTTGGCAAAGTGGTGTGCCCATAGTCCCAACTCCCTAGGAGGTTGAAGCAGGGGATCTCTTGAATCTACACGTTTGAGGCCAACCTGGATAACACAAGGAGGCCCCATCTCAAAAAGAAAAGGGAAAGGAATTGGAAACTGGCACTGGGCCAGATGATGCCCAGATTTCATTTTTCTTGTTATTTCTGTTAATACCAGAGGAATTTTTCAATATGTGAGAAATAAGAAATGTAAGACATTTTACCCACAAAGCTAAAGAAATGCTTTGGATATCATAATACCTTTATCCTTATCATAGAAACAGAGAGGGAAAAACCAAATTATCTCTGAATCACACAGTGCTACACCCCTGGAAAGACAGAACTACACACTAGTGCAGAAAAAGGAGTCACTACGGTCGTTTTCTGCAAAGTTTTGAGGCAAATTTCAGCACAAGGCAGGATTAACTGCACCTTTCGATCTAGGCTTCTGGTGTAAATAGAGAAACCACAGTCATGTACAGGCCTGAGAGGGACAGCAGAATGTGGAAGTGGGTTTGGAAACCAAAATATTATGTCAGCAGTTTTTTCTTTCATTCATTCGCCCTTATCAAAACCAACTTTTTAACTCAGGGGCTCAGTTAATAAAAACATAGATAATTTCATTTAGAAAGCCCAAGAGCTTTGTGTTTAGGGTTTCAAAAAAATTTCTCCCCATCCCCTCCAGGCAGAAGTATTGGAGGGCTAATTCTTCTTGTAGAAACACTCTTAATGAATCAGTGCTGGTGGACTTCCCTCCTCGGCATAAGGCAAGGTCAGTTATTAAATAGAATCCTACAGCTGGAATCTCCGTGAAAAGAAATGAAACCACAAAGACAGTTCCACAGTTTAAGCCTTCCTTTTTATTTCTAATACCTACTAAACCCATTCAAATTTTGTGGATTTTTTTTTTTTTTTGGTCATATAAAAATGTTTAAAAACAGCCAGCAGAGTATATCTTAGGGATTGAATCATTCAGACAAGTATGTCTGGTACACTGATGTGTGTAGGTTATACGCAAATGCTACACCACTTTACCTGATTTTGGTATCTATGGGGCCCTGTGACCAATCCCTTGCTGGTACCAAGAGAAGACTGTAATCTCTTTTGGAAGGCCATTATTTGCAATTGCAATTTTTTTGATGGTGATGGTGGGGCGGGGGATTTAGGGAAGCCACTCAGAAAGAAGATACCCTGGTGTTCTGAATTTATAGTGTGTTAAGGGATTTTTTTTTCACTAGTTTTTTTTTTTTTTTCCCACTACTTTTGAAAGTCCCCACAGAGTGCTATTCTGGACAAAAACTGTTAGCAAATGATGGTCAGGTTCTGGCATGCATGCATTTGCCTCCATGTCAAATAAGGAGACGCACCCAGAAAGAGGAAACTTTGGAACCAGTAGCTTAGGGGACTAGGAGAGCTAGAGGTGTCAAATTATACCATCAGGTCACAGTATGTCCCCAGTGACATTTCAGGGTGTTTAGGGAAAGTAACCAAGACTAGATGGGCAGTGTGAGGCCAATTTATCATTTGAGAGAAGCAGAGAAATAACCTATATTTCTTACTCTGTGTGTGTGTGTGTGTGTGTGTGTGTGTGTGTGTGTTCATTCTTGCACACACGGAGGGGGAACCCAGGGCCTCCTACATGGTAGGAAAGCACCCTACTACTGAGTCACATCCCCAGTCTTGCATTTCTTATTTTGCTGTTATGCCATAAAATATTCTATTCCTTTACGTCTTTCTACAAAGCTCCTCCCTTGGAAAATTTCCCTGATCACAGTCATGAAGGTTATAAGTCCTCTTTCCTTATTCGTTACCCAGTTTACTTGCTGGGCCAGTGACATTGCTCCCTTCTGGACACACAGCTCAACCCAAGTGACAGGCTGTACCTGCACTACAAAAGGGGCTTATTCCTGGATGCATGTTAGGTGTCGTTTGCATCCCTGACTCGATGTCAGATGATTTTAGTTCTAATCTCAGCTCGTGGTGGCTGTGATCACATCACAGATATGTCTCTGCTGCTTTCCACAAGTTCTCACAGAAAGGACAGAGAAGGCAATAATGTTAATGTTCCTCACAAACAACAGATACAGTGGAAAATAGAATAAAAGTCAAAAGGATAAGGGAATTGAGGAAAAAGTAAAGATTGATCTCACATTTCCAAGACAGAGTCCAGGTTGTGGTAGACATCACCTCCTTTCAACTGGTCAGAATGCCTTGATATTACTGTACTGAGCCTGTTGATACTCATGCATACACAGAGGGCACTAAGTCATTGCTGACCGAGGCCTGGGCTATGGGGGAGATCATGAAGCCCTAGGGCTCAGCTGTGTTCAGAGCTGAGCAATGGCCAACCTGCCCCTAGAGTGATCACCTCCTTGAATTTTGTATCTTGGCCTCCTCACTTGCATCAGTTCAGGCTGACCCACTTGACTGCAGTGGAAAGGGGGCAACTGGTAAATCACTTCCCTCACAGGTGCCCCACCGAGGCTCTATAGAGGCCTTTTTCTCTTGCTTTATCAGCTGCCCGTCTCACCCAGGTATCATTACTGCAAGTCAGTACTGGTCAGCTACTATGCCACATCTTGGCATGAAAATGTGAATTTTGCACAGTCTGGCATCATTGTCAGGCTCTGATTCTCTATAATTTCTACCTGCAAAAGCTAGGACTATCTGTCCTCAACCATATTTCCAGTTCTTCCCGTAGCCCTAACCCTGGGTCCCAGGGACTCTTTAGTCAAGACTGGTATCACTATTAATTTGGCGTGAGTAGGTCCTGGTGGCAGTTTCCTTAGGGTGCCTGGGAGCCATGCCAGCAGCACCAGCAGGAAGACTTAGCTTCCTCTCGCCTTGTTTCGGTTCCCCTGGACCACTCATGTAGGAACTTGGTGGCAGCAGTCTAGTGCTGCCCCTCTGATGTACACCTCAGAGTACCCGCTTTGACATCACTGCCATGTGGACCCAAGATGAGGAGAGTAAGAGGAAAGGAAAGGCTTCCAGGGAGAAAGGGACAGTGCCAGATGGAGAAGGCCAATCAGCGAACTTCCTGGGAGCTGCTTATCATTCTAGGTGCTCTAGGTCTTCAGGAATGTCCAGAAAAGGTGTGAGCAAAAATGCAAAGGGGAACAAGAACTTTCAGGAGGGCACATATGCAGGGAAGACTGAGTAGTCTTATGCCACTAGTCATAGGTCCCAAGAACCTAGTCCAAGTGAGCCAAGTACCTGAGAAGAGCTCAGGATGCTGAGATGGAGAAGCAGCCTCAGCCCTGGAGAAGCTAAGAACAGCAGCACGGGAACAGGTGCTTTCCATAACTGGCTTGTTGCTGGGACAGAATGCACACTCCTACCTCAACCTGGTGGTCCATCCAGAAGGTCATGAGTAAGATAACTCCTGAGCTACAGAGTATAGTCATTCATTCACTCATTCATTTATTCAACAGATACTTATTAAGTGCCTTTCAGATGCTGGGATAGGTTCAAATGATACAGTGACACATATATTTTAAGGATGGAGTAGAAGTTAGAAAAATTTACAAAGCAACTATGAGTGTGCAGAACTGATGGTGTTTTAGGGCTGATGAAGAGACTCTCGTCATCTCCTGGTCCTGCCCCCTCAAGACTTCCTGACCCCTGCATCATTGGGGATTCATTCCTTTTACTGAGATTCATTCAGTATTTCCTCTTCAGTGCATTAGAAACAGATCTGGACACAGGAAAGGCCAATCAGGGTACTTGGTGGCAGGGTTGGGTGTAGGAGATGCAGTAGGTACAGACAGGAGTAATCAAAGACAGACAACTCCCTTACTATCTCCCTGGGTGTGTCTGGAGCTGACTTTTACAGGCCCAATGATTTTCCTAAGCCAGCTAATCCTGCCTGCACATGGTTTAGGGTGCACACTGCAGACAGCCCCTCAGCCTCTATCCACTGTGAAAACATGGGACACCCAAGTAGAAGGGAATGCTGAATGACACCATGTGGGTGTGCAGTGGTTTGTGACCGGAAGGTTCCCTGGAAGCAATTTGCAAAGGAAGCTTTAGAAAACCACCTGGATGGTTATTGTAAATTAAAAAAGGAAGAGATGCCACTTTTTTCTGAATAATTTTTAATACTAGGTTTATGGCTGGTACATGTGATAGTCATTACAGCTTATTTAACTCTGAAATTATCTGGCCCCTCAAGCTCCCCTGAGACGGTTGGGAATCATGGGTTAAATTTTTAAACCAATGTCTGCAAGTAGATGATATGCTTTTGCTTCGGGAGAATAAATGCAAATCTAAAAAAAACCCCAGCTCTTTCGAGGAAGGATCTTTATTGTTTCTCATATCAGCTGTGTCTTCCACAATGTATCAGAGTTCAGAAATTCACCCAGGCCCGCAGAAAATCCACTCACTCGCTCACATTCACTGTGGAACCCCTCAGTCTCTGAATTCCAGTTGTGCCTTTTCTGTCGGGTTGTTTTGGAGAGAGTCCAAAAGTGTTCTGAACCTCGAGCTCAAATCTCAGAGGTTTCCACTTCTTTGGAGCCGAATGTGTCATCAGGAGCGGAGTGAGTTACACGGAACAGCTGCACACGCTACCACCACCCTCTCCCCAAGGATGACAGCCCTGCCGAGCAGGGCGTTGCAAGCATTCCTGAACAAGCCAGCTAATCTGGAGGCCCAGCCTGCTGGCCAGGGGGTACTTCTGGGACCACAGCATTGTATAAACTCCTATCTACAAAGCACCTCTTCTTCAGAGGACCAGAGTAGAGGGGCCGGGGAGGGGGTGGGAGAATTTCCTTTCAGGGACAGGATATTCTCTATCATTAGCTGCTCACAGGAAGGGAAATGGGAAAGCAAGGATTCTTTTCAAGTTGGGGTGGGGGAGCACCTAGCAAGTAGAGAAAATGCCTGATTTGGGAGTGGCAGGGGGGTTACTTCTGCTCCAACAATTAAGCGCAAATGTAAATATTCAGGCCCCTTTGAACTCTGAAGTTTATGTCAATACTTGCCAACACGCTGAAGAAGTTTTATGGGGATGTCGGTGTGTTCTGGCACTTTGACGGCTTAACGGCATCACTGTCAGGTATAACCAGGCAGCTCCCTGTGCTTGGAGTTTGGGTTCTAGAAGCACTGAAGACACTGGACCTCTGACCCCTGCTCAGTGGCACACTCACCCGCTCTGCACCTCTTAGCCTCTTCTCCCCCTGGCAGGAGCAGTGGGTCTGGTGCTCCTCCTGAGAGGTCTGTGCCTGGCTTGTCAGCCAAAGCTGTCACGTCCTCCGCGGCCTTCCAAGGAAGGCCCAGGAAAGCTACACTGACATAATCTCTGCCCACAGCCCAGGACCCCTTTTGCTAACTTCAATAAACAGCAGCAGGGACCTTTTACTTAGCAACTTAAGCTGGCCCTTGTGAGGTGGTACAAGAAAATCTTAGAGAGAGCCTTTTGCCATTGAGTTACAGGAAGATATAAATTCGGAAAGATCCATCGCATTCTTATTTTGATATGCCTAAATAATGACAAAAGGAAACACTGAAATATGAAAAGTTGGATAAGGTGCTGTAATTGTAGAGGACGAAACAGGGAAAATGAAAATCCTTAGCTTTGTACCAGCCCACATGATCCACGGTCCTTTGATGAGGGAGAGAGCCATTTATACAAAATCTTGTCAACTTGCCTCAAAGTGTAAAGGATTAGAGGAGCTATTGAAACTGTTGTTTTATTTATTCCCTGCTGCAGGAGAAAAATCAATGGCCGCTTGGCAAGTCAGACGTAAATGAGTTATACAGGCCACTGACATGGTGGACCAAACTTTATAACAACCACATTTGCCGCTGTCAGGCCACGGGCTTCAGTGGCGCCAGCTGTAATTATGGCTGATCACCTCTAATTCAGAGCTGCTGCCTTGATAAAGGTGTCACCGGGAGCCACTGTGGCATCCAGTCAATTGAGGATGTCGTGCCAGAGGGCAGTCTGCTGGAGAAAGCTCTTCCCAGCCCAACCTCAGGGGTCAGGCAGACTCTCGGGCCACTCTTGTTGTTTAACTCTTCATCCTGAGTACAGTGATAGTCCCTGAAGCTGTGATTTAAATTCCAAGGGATTCAGATTAACAGCCCTGACCACCCCCGACCCGAAGATACTTTTGATAACTGAGAGATTTGCGCAAAACCAGAGTTGAGAAGTCAAGATCTCTTCTGCTTTGTAACACACGGGGAAAATGTTTATCACCTGATTTACTGGCCACAAAAACAATTAGGAGCAATAAACTGGAGCAAAAGCTGTGATCATGTTTGCAAAAGAAGAAAAAAATTGAGCCTTGTGCCTTTCTTCTGCTTTTGTGGTATAAAAAAAAAATCCTCGTGAAGTTCCCATTTTCAAACATTACTTTATTTTTTTTCTTTTTTTGCAGGAAGCATGAAGGGTAAGGCAAAATAGAAAAATATGAGAAGATAGGGTTAAAAACCGTGGTAACAAAGCCTCGAAGTATCTGGGCCATCCCTGGGCCAGTAGAGAGCCCTGGGTATGGAAGTGTGAAGTGAGGAGTAGAATTCAACAATTAAAAGGGCTTCACTGTCATTTGTGAAGGATAATGTTTGACTCCCCCCCCACCCCCAGGCTGTTTTTCCTCCCTCTGTAATTAAAAAAGAGACACACACACTATTTGTTCTCCCTGCATCCTCTATAAAATCACAGCCTGCCCCACCTCACCAGGCACCCCTGCAGCAAGCTAAGGAGAGGGTAGCCCATCTTTCATTCTGGAAGGGAGGAAACTGCACCTTTTTGGACAGGTCACCTGAAGGTAGAGTGCTGGTCTCAGAAAGGCAAGGTTGTATTCCCGGTGCTGAGGAATCCTTCAGCACGTCAAAGAGCCACCAGCACGGGCCAGCAGAAACGTGGCTGTGATTTCCCAGTCCTTGATGGCTCCAGACACTGGCACACGTTTGGACCAGAAGTGGTTTTGCCCTTGCTGACAGGGAGGTCAGATGGGAGAAGTCTGTGGAGGGTAGGTGGTTGGCATCTAGCAACAGAAAATCCCATTCAGCTCCAGGAAAAAAGGGCCCTGGGCAATGGAAACCCTGTCACCTGGTACTGAATTGAAGCCCGCCTGGGCTGGTAACTTGAGTTGGCGCTTAGCGCTCCATCTTTCCAACCTGTTCTCTCTCACACCCTGCCTTCCCACCCGGACATGCGTCTTCATTGTTATTTCCCTTTCTCCAAATGCACGGATACTTTTAAAAAAAAAAAAGTTTCTTTTCTATCAGAACCTTGCAAACCCCCGGCTGCAGACCCCCTGGTCCTCCTCTGAGCTCTCTGATGGCAGCTGTCAGGCCATCCTGAGGCGGCACTGTTTCCTCCTCTGTTTACCCGTTTCTAAGGGCAATCGCACCATGAAGGCTCCCTGAGTCTGGAACTCGGCCTGGGGCTGTTTTGGTTACATTGAAGTTTTTGCTTCAGTTCTGCCAGATTTAAATGGTGACTTCACCAGCACTGAGCTAAAAAGGAGAAGGAGGAGGAGGGCGAGCCCAAGAGAAAGAGAGAGAGCGAGCAAGCTGGAGGGAGAGAGCCAGAGCTAGGCGCTAAAGAAGGGCCAGCGCATTACATCATCGTTTGGCCTGGAATCAAATGGGAAGGATATGACTCACTCAAGCTAGTTAAGCTTTGGCTCAAATTCTACACACACTCATTCCAGAGCTCTCATGTTCTGCACCTCAGGAGGGAATTCAGCCTCAGTGATGTCCATGAGGTTTGTTTTTAATTTTATTTTCTTTTTCTCAATTTTAGAGAATTTTTGCCCCTACTGCTTGCTGTTCCTGAGGCTTCATCCTCCTCCTCCTCCTCTTCTTTTTCTCCCCTTTCTCGCCTTTCTGCCTTCTTTGTTTCTCCTCTTCCTTCTCTTTCCCGAGCCCCTCCGCTCCTCTTCTTGTCCCGAAGAGGCATTTCTTTTCACTTTAATCCGAGTTTTTTTGTTCCAGTACAGAGACTGAATGAGTTGAGCAAAGGCTGCGCTGAGCAAAAAAAATTTTTAAAAGCCAAGCAAACCACAGCCACAGGAGCAAAAAGCCCACAAATAAAAGGCAAGGCGAGAAAGCACAAACTCCCGGCAAAGTTTCTTTGCTGCGGTGTCGCTCCTAATCGGAGGAGACAGGGAGAGAGTTAAAATGCAGGGACCAATCGTTTGAATGGTGATGTAATGCAAGAACCGCAGGGTAGTTAAGTAATGTGAGAGCCTGGGGGTCAGGGTTGCAAAGCATTTACCTGCTCTCAAGGGGTTTTCAGTTTATTATCAATTGCAGTGACTGTAACTGGCTTCAGACTGCAATCTCTAATCATTCACAGACGCCCTTTTTTATCTTTTATTTTTAAAAGTAAAACTATATTATGGTATTTTTAAAAAACATGATATTATCACAGCTGTGTATTATTTTCTGCCACGATTCTCTCTGTCTCTCACACTCATTTTTTAAATAGCTCAAAACGGTTGTCTTTTTCATAAAAGGTTGCAGTGATGGTGGATGAGTGGGGGTTTAGTGGAACTAGTGACCGGTGAGTGACTGGCAAGCTATTGGATGTGTTGTGCTGAGGATGAAGAGTTCGTGATTGTGCCGTCCTGTGTATTATTAAGAATTTACTGCATAGGTTTTTAGAGTAATGCACAGTGATCCTCAAAAGCAGTGACAGTCTCTCACCTATTATTTCAGCTAAGGTTAACAGCCGTTGTGCGTTTGCTTGAGATGTTTAACTTTCTGATGTTCCACTTGACAATGAGCTGAATGCACTGCTATCTCGAAGACTTTTGTGTGCTTGATTAATTTCAAGATAACATGCTAGGTTAATGGGAGGGATGGTTAAAGCCAATTGATTGATTTGTCTTGGGAACACCTAATTAGTATTTGAGAGTAAGGAATTAACACTAAATACGCAGAAACGGGGCAAATGCTTGTGTTCCTAGTGCTTTAAGGATCTCCTGGAGAGAGACTTTTGTGTTTTGACAATTATTGCCACGTTTTCATTTCATAAAATAGATTTAGTACTGTGATGCATGGCCTGGGCTGTATACTTTTTGAAATAACCTAGCATTATTAGCTGTAAACCAAAACCTTTATAAGGAGAAAGCAAGTCCAACATGCCCTGACTACTGCGGCCTGGGGCACATCCCCCAAAGGTGTTAATGTTTTTCATTTAATGCAGGTATTGGATGTAATTAATCATAACTTTTTATGTGTCTTCTCCCCTCCCTCCTTTCTAGGCTAGGTAGGTGGGGAGGGGTGGGGGAGAAGCACTTTTTGAAGGAAACAGCAAGCTGCGGCAGTGGGGAAAGGCCAGAGTGCTAATCCTGAGCTTGACCTTGAACATATTACTTAAGCTATTGGGGTGCATTATAAAATGAAGGAGATGACAAGGTGGGCAATAAACCCCTCCGCTCTACATGGAACCAGCCTTACCTGATCTTGGAAGTCCCTTCTAGCGCAAAAGATCTGCTTCTGTATCTGCATGCTTTCCAAAAATTTTGCTAAGATGTATTTGGCATAGCTTGTCCAAAAACAAACAAACAAACAAAGATACATTTTAAATTCAAGATGAATTAAAAGATTTGAATGGAGAAGGGTGAAGAGGGGTTATTTTTGCCTACTTCAAAGGTTATATTGTTTGTTTGTTTTTACTTTGTGGCGTGAAGATGCTGTATGTGGTGAAATTCTTAGTTTTCAAATGCTACCTGTGAGGAGACTTCACTGAGATACAGTTACTGAGGTGAGTCTGTCACAGAGCATCAGAGGAGACAAGGGAGAGTTTACCGGGCTAGTAAACTTCCCAAAGAGGTCACACATTGATTCACATTCATAAAATGGTACTAAGAACAAGAGTCATGTTTGTGGCTTTGTTGCTTATATGGTATGAAGCAGTATTTATAATGAATATATTCCTCCAAAAGAGTGCATCACAGTTTGATGTTAGTATAATTTTAACACAAAACTAAACATTGTTTTTGGTTGTTGGCTTCTTTATGTTTGCTTGTTTTTGGTGAACCCAAGGCCTCATACCTGCTAGCCAAGTGTTCAACCCCTAAGAAGCAGGTGTCAAGTTTTTAAATGAGACTGTAAACTGAATACTAAAACTTTTAAAGATCAGGAAAGACAAAACTGACTATAATTTTCCCAGGCAATACTTCTGTTCCTCAGTCAAATTCCAAAATAGTGGTCTTTTTATAAAGAATATATTTTTGTATCTGGGATAGGAGCCTTATTATAAAACATATATTTATCTATCTATGGAGTCTGTTTAATTTTGCATAGGGAAAGACTGTAATTGCTGATCTGGGGGTAGAAATTTTCTGAGCTGAAACAAAACCCAGGCTAAAAGTTCTTAGTCGTTGTGTACAGTTTTGTGGGTGCCAACTGTGTACTTGGGACTCTTCAGGAATAAAAGAGCATGGTTGCTTTTTTAGAGCATTGCAATGTACGTTTCTTGGCTGCAAGTTACTCATCCATAATCAGAAATGCCCTGCTTGTGACTGACAGAGAGGAGGGTGAGGAGTGCTGGCCAGGCTCTGCTCTGCTCCTTGCATGCCAGGTATGACAGTAGGTGGCACTTTTATTGTCTTGACTCATCATGGCTACTCAGGGTACCCTAGAGGCAAAAACCATTCATTCCACTGATAGATGACTATTTCATTTTGTTTGCCAGGTTTTGTTTTGATTATCTTTAATTGAAAATTTTATTCAGATATCATAGATTCATATGCAGTTGAAGAAGTAATTCAGAGAGATTCCATATACCCATTACCCAGTCACCCCAGTGGTAACATTTTGTAAAACTATACCACAACCAAGGCGTGGTCACTGGCAAAATCCATCTATCCATTCAACTTTTCCCAGTTTTGTTTGTACTCATTTGTGTGTGTGTGTGTGTGTGTGTGTGTGTGTGTGTGTGTCTTCATTGATGTGAAAGCTCAGGGTCAGAATTGCCAGTCTGTTCTACATCTTACCATCATCCAAGACAAACATCCCACCACCACTGTGACATGGTAAACAAAAAGGCTAACAGATTAACCCATCTATGAGAGTCCCCAGCCAGCCAGGTGGGAAATGTTGGTGTCACTGTCCGTGTTTCCATTCCCTCAGTAATGGCTTTGCCTTCCATATGTCACTGTTAACAGGTGAAGGAGAGAGCTTTGGTGACATAGCAGAAGAGACACAGGTCCTGCCTCTTTGTCTGCTGGGCACAGAGCAGAGCAATGCCAGTCCTCCATGGCTAAGCGTAGTCACGGTGTTCTTCCTGTCTGTCCTCCCATGTTTCCCTTGTTGGACATACCTGTGACAAGAAGAGAGGGGACTTTGGAGAGGCAGACAGCTGCTAATCAGAGAAGCACTGTGGGTCTTCTGAAAACAAAACAAAACAAAACAAAACAAAACAAAACAAAACAAAAAAACATGGCCTTTGGAGTCAAGTAGGCCTGTGTTTAGATCACTCTTCTGCTATCTAATTCTGATGACTATGGCAAACCACTGAACCTCCCTGTGCCAGTTTTTATTTTCTCTGTAAAATAAGAATAGCCAGGCCTACTTTGCAGAGGTGTGGCGAGCACTAGAGGTAATGCTTTAAGGTCCCTGGTGAATGGTGAGATCACAAGGGAGATGTATCGCCTGCTGCATTATGAGGATGGCAAGATGGTGCCGTTACGAGCTGGTGTCCCTCACTGCTGCAGATGCCACCTCCTCAGATTCCAGCCAGCATCTTGTACCCAGCATTGCAGAGGGCTCTTCTTTCTCCAATCTCTTCTACTACACCTTCTGCTTTCTTTTAGAAATCAAGCAGGTCTGAGGTCACTTCAGGTGCCAGAAACAGAAGGAAAGGGACGATTCTGGTTAAGGTGAGGCCAGCGCTTGTATCGATGATATCTCCCAGCTTTCTTGTGTCCTATGTGGGGGAGGTGATGCAGAACAATGCAGTTTGAAAAAAAAAAGACCCTTGTGTCTCTGTCTGTGCTCAGCTGTGGCTTTGCAAATGGGAATATGAGGCAAAAGGGAAGCGAATGTATCCAGTCATGAGCACTGGATTCCTTTTCTTGCTGTACTGGAAGAAATTTATATTTGCAGTAGCATATATGTGTGGTGTGTATTTGTAGGTGGGTGAGGCTACCTTTTAAACTTGCTGCCTCCCTTTTGTATATTGTTTCAGGTGGTACAAATGGCCCTTTTGGAGATTAGAGAAAGGAACTTCTAGAGTAACAAGTGGAAAAATGTTATAACGGCAAAGTTGGTATAATTCTATGACATCAATGGGGCCCCAAAGGCACAGCAGGGTTCCATGCTGGGATGCCAAGTCTATGCTGGAATGGGCCCTAAGGTGTCTCAAGCTGCTTGGTAACAACATTGTTTTAGAGTTCATATTTTACTTAGTGGCTCGGCGTTAGAGCACCGACTTAGCATGTGTAAGGCCTGGGGTTCAATCCCTAGCACCAAAAAATTATAGATGATTTTTACTAGTTAGGAAGCCAAGGTCAACTGTAAGAGGCAGAAGTTCGCACAAGCTTGAGAAAGAGCCATGTCCTATGCCTTATAGGAAACAAGACGGGCAAATCGTGACCTGTACTTGATGAAGCAGTAGAAGTTATGAGTGAAGGCACTGGCTTTTCCTTCCGTTTCCTGCCTTGTCTGGTTCTCATGGGCCTCCAGCCCTTAAAGGCAACTCACTTTGTATTGGATTATAGAAAGATGTGTGCAGGTACCTGAGCAAGGAGTCACAGTGCAGGGATGTCGGGAATGGCCAAGAGGAGGAAGGAAAATAGGTGGCATTGAAAATGTGGGCTAGACCAGTAGAAATTAGCTGGCCCAGATTTCACTTTGTGAGGCAGCTTTTGCTAGTCTAGTTGAACTGCATGATATAAGATGTTTTCAAAGCATGTGTTCATGAATTTCAATTGTAATAAGAGCAGTTTCTTAAAGAATTACACACTAAAAACCTGGAATTGACTTGACTTAGTACTCTGAAGTTCACTACATAGCACACAGATGCTTTAGAACAAGGCCATGTGCCTTTTCTCCTTCTCCTTACACTGGCAGGAGAGCTTATTTAATGATTGATGAAGCAATACTGCACCCAAGAAGAATTAATCAATAGTTTGCTATCCCTATGGAGTGTGGGACAACAGTTAATTATACAATAGCCAAGACCTCTTTGACTACAAAGCAGTCATCTTTTGATGCCCAGAACTGAATTCTGTGTTACAAGTTTTTTTTTCTCTTTTTCATCCAAATGACTGAAATGAACTTGGCTGTGTCCAAAAAACAAAGCCTGGAAAAAGCAATAATATGGCTCCAAATGAACGCCAAAGCATCCATTAATGCATATACACAGTCACTCATATTAATGGGAAACTGGGATCAAGAGGCTTTGTTGTAGAATCCAGAATGTTGACCATGAATTACTGTGTTTTAGGAGCCCACAGACTTTTTAGTTTTTAAATCAAAGATCTGGCTGGGAATTTAGCTCAGTGGCGCAGCACCTGCCTGGCAAGCATGACATCCGAAGTTCAATTCTCTGTACCAAAAAAATAAAATAAATCAAAGACCTTCAATGAATTGAAGTCTTGTTGGGCTGGCCCCAGGTGTTGACATGGCAGAGAGGCATGGCAGAGAGGCCAGTTGGCTCTTTTACACCCCTTAGGGCCTCTCCGCCACTTGGCTGTGCCCCTGTCTTTCACAGGGCCTGCACCGCTGCTAAAGGAAGGTCTGTGAAACAAGCTGTTTGGTGAGGGTGGAGTCTGGACATCATCAATATGGCCCACTGCGGTGGTGCTCTGTGCATGGTTTTACAGTCAAACAGACCTGGATCCTAACCCAATCTTTGTCATTTGCTAGCAATGTGATTTTTGATATTCTGTTGAAATTTTCTCAGATTCTGTTAAATCACTTGTGAAGTAGAATCTCTGAGACAATGATGATAATGCTTTTAGTAAACACTATTTAATAATGAAACCAATTGGCTTTTTTGAAATCATGGGTGATGGTATATTTTGGACATCAGTAATGTTCCAGAAAGGTAAAATGAGTCAGAGCATGTAAATGAAACCATGAGCAGGTAGGGAGGCAAACAGAAAAAGCATACCTGACCACAGACTAGGTAACTCACCATCACCATCACAAGATAAGGTTTACAGTCTCACTTTAAAGTAATTTGTTTCAGCACCAAGAAGAAGTAGGTTTTTTTTTTTTTCCTTTTTGGTTAAGTAGTAGATTTCTTTTTTACATGGCATAAATTAATTTTTTTTCCATCAACCTCTTCTTGACCTTCTTACTTATCATAATACTTTAGTCAGCTCGGCAACACTTTGCAACAAAGGGCTGATCCCATTTAATTCCTCAGGAATTAATCATAATAACAGCAATTATAATAAACTCATTTAGTATAAATGTGGATGTAAATTGTGCCTGTGTTGCATTTCTGCGCCTCTGTTGCTTAGTTTCGCTGTCACCAGCATCCAGCCTGACATGGACTGTGCAGTGGCCTCCTCTAGCCGGATTATTTTTCTGTAGTCACATTTTGCCTTAGCTCATAATATGGCTGCATTTTGCCATTTCCTTCCTCCACAGGCAAAGAGGAAGCTCTGATATACAGGTCACAAAGAACATGGTTTGCTTTGGATTCACTCTAACCATCTAACTTCCTTAGCTGTGGAATAATAATCTAATTCTAAATTACATTCATTGGGTGGGAAACTTGAGAGATTGCTCAGTCCAACACACCCATTTTAGAGATCTAGAAATTGAGGCCAGTCATTTGATACCATAAAGTCCTTTGGCAACAGAACCTGGACCAGGCACTAAGGCAAAAGTTCCCATCTTGCCAGATCAGTCTGCTATTTGTAACAGGGATTCTGTCCTTTTGCATAAATTAATACATCTTAGTCCTCCTTTGAATCTTGGCCTCTGGGGAGGAATAACTGGGCAAGGTACAAAGAAAGATATAGATGCCAGAGGAGTAACTAGTAGGCCTCAGTGTTAGCTGGGCTCCCAAGAAGTGGGAATCCCTCAGGAACCTGGCTGAGCAAAGACTGCCTTTTGGTGTGTGGGGAGGCAGACAGGGTAACGTGCTTTTCACCCCCAGCTGTAAGCTTCCTGGGTCTAGTTAGTGGGTGGAGTGTGTTGTGTCCTCCCTTGGCTCAGAATTCATGGGTCATAAACGAGATGGGATGAGTCTCCCAGATTCAGGATCCCTCTGCTTCCCACCACGCGCTTCCTTCTTCCCTCTCCCCGCCTGAGCCCTGGCCACACTGAATGTATGTCCCATGAGAACAGAGCTTGGAAGCTGCCCCAGAGCCAGCACCCACCCACCTGCAGGATGTGACCTCTGGGCTCCAGCTCCTGCTGCTTCCTCCCTCTGCCTCCCTACCTTGGGATCTGTTCAGACCACAGCTCCCAAACAGCCCCACTTTGTGTCTGAATCCCACAGAGACTCCCGCACTTTGTGACCACAGAGAACTTGTCGCTTCATTACAGTTCTGGAAAAAAAAAAAAAGGAGCAAAGGGTAGTAGTTGTTCAAATGACTTTGTTAGGGGAAAAGGAGGCTGGCGACTGACAGCTGACAGTGACTGGAGCAGCACATCCACAGCATTTTATCAGGAGATTCTGCACTGTTAACCCAGCTAATCTTCCCACAGCCGTCATCAGGTGCCATAGCATTCGGCTTCCCTGGAGTTTCCAAAGCTTTGTGATCTAGAGATGCACTACTGTACTCTCAACCTTGGAAGGATGTTCCCAACTAATTAATGATGGTCAAGTGCTTGGGAGATGCATGTGGGAAGTCAGGCTCACTATTTGTACATCACAGTAAGACAAGCATGACCATTTCTCTCTTTTTTTTTTTTCAACTAGTTAACTCCCCCCTTTTCCCCTTCTTCTTCTAAACCATTTATTCTTTGCTTATTTTTCCTCAATTATGAGTGAAACCATTTTTGGTGGAACAGGCCAGTGTTCTGTAGAATTTCTTCTATGAGGCAAGAAGGGGCATGTTGGGTTTTCTCAGCCATATGATCTTTAGCAAGGAAATTGCAAAGTGTTATTGGCTGAACTACCTGCAAATGAAGCATGGTTTTCTGTATGGCAGAATGGTTTGAAACTTTTGATATAAACAACAGCGGTGAAAAACTTATTTTACCTCACAGCCCAATATACTAACGTGTGTCTGCTTATATTTGTACCTACAGTCAGCACTCCACACCCTGGGTTCTGTACCCATGGATTTAACCAACCTGCAATAGAAAATATTGGGGGGAGGAATTATTTCTGTAATGGACTCATATAGACTTTTTTCTTTTCATTATTTCTTAAACAAAACAGGGTAACAATTATGTGCCTTGCATGTAGGTATTATAAGTCATCTAGAGAAGATTGAAGGTATATAGGAGGATATGCATATGTTATATAAAAACATTACACTTCTATCTTTTGGAAGTACTGGGAATTGAAGTCAGGACTTTACACTGAGCTGTGTTACCAGCCCTTTTTATTTATTTCATCTTTTGAGATAGGGTATCATTAAGTTATCCAGGTGCCACTTGAACTTGTGATCCTCCTGCCTCAGCTTCCCAGAGTGCTGGGATTACTGGCTTGTGTTACTACATCCAGCTAACACAATTTTATATGAAGGACTTGAGCATACACAGATTTGGAGATAGGGAAGAGGGCTATCCTGAAATCAGTTCTGTAGCCGCACACGCAATACTTTTCCTGAATCATGCTTAATAAAGATTAAGCCCCTAATATGTTTTTACTGCCCCTAATATTTCCTGGATTTCTTATATTCTATTCATTTTTTCCAAACTTATGATGATGTGAGATTAAACTGGTTTTCATAACTTCTCACTATTTTGCCCACTGATGAATTGCTGCCAGACTTTGAAAAGCCCCATAACGGGGGCAAAGTTCACTGCAGTGCTGAGCACAAGGTCAGGAGACCTAGGTTGTGTTCCCAACTCTGTCCAGCTCCAAAATTTCTTCCCTGGACCTCCTTGTGCTCCTATGAAATTAAGGCACTTTACCTCAGACTTTACCCTCCGAGTACTTTCTTGAAAATCCTTCTACATGGAACTCAATATAGAAGACAGAGCCCCAACTGGTCCCTCTCTCTTCCCATAGTGGACCCCCACCCCTACGCAGAGGGCTTCAGAGCACAATCCATGTACTGCTGGTTCCATCAGTTTCATTCAGTCTTTTCTAGTTCTGGCATGTGATGATCATTTTACTTCCTAGGCAACAGATTTATCTAATGAGGTGCAGCAGCCTTCATGCCCACTGATTCTGAGGTGGGAATCTCAACCGCCAATTCCTAGCATCAAGGGGAATTTTGGCCATACAACCACAGTTCTTCCCTGCTCAAGCTTCATAATTTGCTCATAGGCCTTCAGGGGATGAGGTCTCTTCAGGGAACAAAGGCGTTTTGAGGGGTCTTCCCTAGATGTGAGCAGGCAGACATATGAGGACGTTTATTTATGTCATTGTGTCTGCTGGGTTTGTTTCTTTTTTTTTTTTGCCTCCTAAAAGCACCAGGTTTCTGATCTTTTAACATAGCTCAAATCACTTGGCTCACAGCTGGTAAAATACAATTTTCTGGGTCTCAGAAAGAAAGGCTTTTCAGATTTATAAAAAGAGAGAAGGCCGTAAGACTCCTTGAACATCAAATGGCTCTTACAAAACACCATTTTGATGAGTTAAGTGTAAATGAATCAGAAACATAAGGATTAAATTTCCCTTGAAAGACACATGGGTTTAAAAATTAGGGGGGAAAGTGCTTGGCAAGATGGATTTCAGGTTTGTGCCAAACCTCAAAATGTTTGAAAAATGGTTTGAGACATTCTTACTGAACACAAAATGCCATGGAGTTCCCTCATCCCCAGACATAATAGTGAATCTTTTTGACAACAATTATATGTCAAGAAAAAAGGCCTGCGGGGCTTAGCCACTTTCTCAGGACTCCTTTAATACCCCCTTACTCCCGACCCTCCAAAGAAACACATTTGTAGGGCTAAAAGAACTGTCTGATTGACAAACTAAAATTTCAAGTCAGGCAATTACCAGAAAATAACCCCACACTCCGAAATACTTGAATTTCCCCCCGTACTTCCCAATGTCAATTATACCATTTTCTAAGTGGAATAACACACTCGAGGGATGTACAGTCCTGGGTATATTTTATTCACTGGTGTCCAGAGCTATGCATGGTTGTAGTAGTCATTTGTCTGATATTATAATGCCAGCTTCTTTGCAGAAGGGGGAAAAGTCCCAGGAAAGCAGATTGGAGGGAAATAACCACTGGTTTATTAAAAGAGCTGTATTGTAGAAATGCTTTCTGTCATGGTGTAAGGGCATGGAATGAGGTTTTCAAGTTGCTGGGAATGGTCTTGGAAAGTTGAATTCTGATGTAGCTTCTCTCTTTAATAAGCTATATTATGACTTTTCCACATGTCAGAATTCTTCCTAGCTGAACGAACTCAGGAGCAACATATTAGGGACCCATGACTAATTATCTTATGAATGTTGTGCATCTTGTGTCTTAAATGGGTCCCAATTATTTTTTACTAGCTATTCCTGACAAAAGCAGGCTGACACTTTTACAATCTCATTTTTCCTACGCAAAAGCACAGAAGGAGAGGGTTTGAAGCGAGCTGTGCACAGTGTGTGAGGGAGAGAGCGTGGGTGAGCTGCGCTGGGCTGCTCCCTTTGCTCTGTGGCATTACCTTGTTTCGTTTTCATATTTAAACCAGGATGACCAAGATTTGCTTGTCTGCTTCCTTCCTTCCTTTCTTCCTTCCTTCCTTTCTTTGCCTTTGAAATGAAGGGTGCATTCAGTGGCTGCCAATACCCGCTTAGAAACTAGGGGTAACAATATACTTTATCAAAAGTTCTCAAGTCAGTGTAGATCCCCCAAAAGCTATATTTAAGTCTATATGCTTTAACACTATGCCGTAATTCCTAGAAAAATCTGTTTATTCTTTTGTTAGGACAGCACATCACACAGCAACTTGCTTTCAGAGACCCAAAATAATTTGTGTGCAAAATAAATATCCAAAAGGGAGAGTAAAAGTCACAGAAAGCTGCTTACACTATTTCCAGTGAACATAGTACTGTACAGAACAGTGATTGTTAAAATCTAGCCCTCTCTCCCTATCATTGTACACGTATCTACACTTCTTCAGCTAAAAATAATAAATGAAAACTAGAAATACTGAACAGAAAGTTAAACCAAATTTCTGTCTTGGAAAAGGATTCAGAATCAGAAGAAGTAGGGCCAAATTCTGGCTTGCCATTTTTACCTTTTTTTAAAAGCAGCTCTCTGTAGAACAATAGGGCAAAGAAGTGTTCCTTTGATTCTGAAAAATACCCAGTCCCTTGCCCAAGAGCTGCCTGTGCCTCCCTCCCTTAGAACTTCACCACATTCCAAAC
Source organism: Chinchilla lanigera (assembly GCF_000276665.1). NCBI lineage: Eukaryota > Metazoa > Chordata > Mammalia > Rodentia > Chinchillidae > Chinchilla > Chinchilla lanigera. Next base: position 30,258,660 of record NW_004955410.1, read on the forward strand.
ATCTCTCCCTTTCATTCCACTGCTCCGTAACTCAAAAAGGATCAAAGTCCTCCAGTACAGTTCCCTCTGTTTGCAAGTCAGCCACCTACCTGAGATGTTGTAAAACCAGCTTTAAAAATTCTCAATGCATGTAGCTCTCAATTGAATATGCATAGGGGATCCATCTGAATGACATACACATCAGTCAGATAGTTTATATTTCTAGACGGGGTTGTTATTGAAGAAGATTGTATTCATCTCACAATAAACTATGAATGATAGTAGTTATTTAATATCTCCCTGGCCTTTGTTGATATACTTTAGCAGCCTGCTTTGGACGGACAAGTTACCACTGTGCTTGGAGTCTACCACCGGCACCCTCCTTGCCCCTCCGTACACATATCTAAGAACACCGCATATGCACACAGTGCAGGGCTAACTTCCCATCTTTCCTGAAGCAATTCGGATATCTTTAGGATCACTTTGGGGGAAAGTCTCCTGTTATACCATGTACAAACTTCCATACCTTGTCTGCTTCCCTTAGTACATGATGAATTTCTCTAGGGGAAGAATGATCTTTCATTCCTGCTAGACTCTTAGCACAATTCCTGAAATAGAGCATAGACTGGGTAAATATTTTCTTTTCTTAAAAGAAAAAAATATTTTAAAGTTTTTTTTCAGGTGTCCATTGTATCACATTTTTACTGAAGCAAAAAAAAAAAAAAAGTAGGACTAAAATTTAAAATTGTCCCTCTGTAGGCTCTGGGTTCTTAGTCCTTGTAGAAAATGTGAAGAGTAAAATGCAGAAAGGCTTGTGCTAGGAGGATGAGCCGCCTGCTTGGTCTCAACTTTCTCCCCTAGCCTATGTTTGTCTGGATGGTCTTATTTATATCTATTTCCTTTTGATAAAAATAGTAGCTTTCTAAGTGAATTCACCACACAGAGATGATACTTTTGACTGAGGCCGGAGTTTCACAGATGGAGCTAAGATGCGGCCTCTTGTGTGTGGGTATCCAGCCAGATGCTCATTTTCTGAGTCATCTGACTTCTGAGTTTTCACTTTTTTTAAGAGTACAGTATAATTAAGATAGGTTCCCAGGGATTAAAAAAAATAACCCATGAGTAAAGCAGACAGTCTATAGGTTGAGAGCCATATAAGGAGATTTGTGGGCACCTACCCAAATGGAGAGAGGCATTAAGAGCTATTCAAAACCTACTGAAATGTCAACACACTTTTGAAAAGGGTCCATTAGGGATGCAAATGTGTGGTTCCCTGATTATGATAAGCACTGGAAAGAAAACAGCGAAACCCATTAGAAGGTTTTGAGAACTGGATTTTGAAGGGTAAGGAAGACAAGCCTAGTTTCTCTTAGGGCTGAGCTTCATTTCTGGGCCTCTCTGCCTTCTCAACCAACAATTCTAATGATTTAAATGGCCCTAAGTATTCCTCCTATTTTGGATAAAGCCAATTAGCTCAAAGGTGAAAGGGCCAACTTTGAAATTCCATCCGTGTCAGATAAAATTCATCTTAATAAGATCAATTCTCTGGATTACAAACTCTAACTTGCTTCTGTAAAGAGCCTGACTTTCTAGAAGCTCACTTTCAAGCTTTTGATGTGTTTTGGTTTGTTCAGGCAGCAGCAGTCTTTCTTATAAGAGGTTGATTCTAATTTAAAATCTATCATTTTTACTACATAGTCTTCTACAGATCAACTCCTCGAAGAGGTCTACTTAATAATCATTTAGGGATTTCCAGGGAGAACCATATAATCAGAAGGGCCGCTCTAATTTTGACCATCTGAGTTGTTCACATATGACGTCAAATGATATCGTAATGGATAAATTGAAGAGTAATTTTTGTTTAATCACTCTAAATGTAAAAAAATGATAATTGATTTTTTCCATCTTACTTGATCTGGAGGGAATTGTATCAGTTTCGAGGACGTCATAAAACAAAATATTTGAAGTATGTTTCAAATAATAAAAGAGAAGTACTTAACTTAATAAAGATGTGGAATTCATTTGTGAAGACAAACACTGGCTGGACACCAATAGGCGGAGAGTTGGCCAGAAGTTTGCAGCAGTCAGTCATTCTCACGTGTCCACTTCGCCCTGTGGCTCCTAAACCCTCTCCATATTAAGAAAATGAACTCTGCTGCCCATTCTGGACTCTCCAAACATTGTTTTCATTTACTTTGTTTTGGTGCAAAAAAAGGATCTGTAAAAAATTTTCCTCCTTACAAGGAAAGTTGTCCATGACACTTCCAGATAGTTAATTATAACTAGTTCTTAGTGCCTTATTTTAATTAACATTTACTTGGCATTTGTATTTGATGCTTGAGAACTTGACATAAAAGTTACGGCTTTTGACCCTTTTGGAGAGTTTTAGCAATTGAAACCACTGGAAAAAATGGAACACTTAACTGTCATAAGAGCATTTGAATGTTTTAGCACTAACCTAAAACAAAGATCGTAAGCCCTGGAATGAACATTTTCATTTTGCATTTTTGCCTTGGTGCTTGTCAAGAGAAATAGTCTCAGACTTCGAAAAGGCAGAAATATCTATTACCAGTAGCATCTAGGCGAATACTTTAGCGTTTTCTTATGTTGAATCAACCCTCTTAACTTCTAGAAAACTTTTCAGCTATGTTATGGTTTTTCTCCTTTTTTCTTCCCTATCCAGGTGGAGCAGCAAATTCCAAAAATTCACCACAAATTATCCCAATGTTTAAAAGAAATCAGAATGACTTTACCTCTGGCAGTTAAAAGGTATACTCTCCCTGTCATTAGACAGGTCTGAATCTAAGGCAAGGGGAAGACACTAAACAAACAATCCTAATATAATAAATAATATAAACATATTAAAGAGCATAAAGGAAAGGCACACAGGCTATGACCCTCTAAAGTGGAGACACATTTACTAGGAAGTAACAGAAAATTCTAAGGCAGTAATATATAAAAGGAGGCCCAAAGGCGAGAGAAGAGTTGATCAATAAAGGAACAGATAGCTGAGCATTCCAGGCAGAGGCTTCAGGCTGTATCAAAGTGCTAGAGAAAGAACGATCTCGGAGCATTCTGAAAAATGAATGAAAGCCAGGTGGGTGGAACTTGCCCACCCAGGTGGAAAGTAACACTACAGAGATCTAAGAGATATAGCATTTGAAGAGTACTTTCTCTTTTAAAGATTTTAACTACTAAGAAAAGACATGGCAGAATGTTGAGCAGGAAACAGCAGGGATTTTTAGTTCATGGAGATCATCATCTGCAGTGCAGAGGCTGAATGCTAAAGGAGCAAAACTAGAGGTAGATATTGTTGGAAGGAACCAAGTAAGAGAAGACAAAGTTTGGGAGTAGGATCTTGGTGGTGGGGATGGAGCCGAGTGGAGGGGCGCACTCCGGGTCTATTTCAGGAGTGGATTCCACACAACTTGGTGAATGATTCAACGTACATGATGAGAATGTCAAAGTTTATGTGTGGATTCTAATCTTCTCAGGAAAATATATTTAATGAAATATAGGACACACAGGACATTTTCTGCAGAAAGCAATCTAAAGATGGGACATTATATTAAAGTTCTCCAGAGTGAATAAGAAGAGGGAGATAGAGAAAAAGAGAAAGAGAGAGGCTCATTTAACTTATGACTTTTGACTTTTTGATGGTGTGTAAGCATCCCTATACAACCATTCTGGTTCTAGTGCAATATTTCCAGTGTAATATTTTATTAATTATGGGAAAAAGTCAATACTTTATTAAAACATACACTGTGTACTAAATGAGTTTGTCTGGCTATAAGCTAATGTAAACGTTCTGAGTACAATTAAAGTAAGCTAAGTTGTGATATTCAGCAGGTTCAGTATATTAAGTGTATTTTTGCCTTACAATAATTTCAATTTACCATGGGTTTATCAGGATAAAACCCCACCATAAGTAGGAGTAACTATTTATCTATCATCTGTCTATCTATCTCTCTATCTATCTATCTATCTATCTATCTATCTATCTATCTATCTATCTACCTAGGTACCTGACTGCCTACTGTGAGGCACTAGACAATGGAGGTTGATCTGCCATCTTCCAAGTGCAGGCCTAGAAAGGCAGGTGTGGTAAACTCTAGTCCTAATCTGTTTGCTCCAAAGAAAAGAGGGATAGCACCAGTATTAGTTCTACACCAAAAGCATGAAAAGACATATCCCACTCTCAGACAAAGAGAGAAGACATTCTTCCTTCACTTTTTGTTCTCTTCAGGCCCTCAGTGGGTTACATGATGCCCACCCAGTTGGAGAAGGCATGTGACCTTACCCAACCTGCCAGTTCGAATGCTACTCTCTTTTAAATACACCCTCACAGACCTGCTCAGGAATACATTTAACCAGCTCTCTAGGCATAGTGTGGCCCAGTAAAGCTGACACTTAAATCTCTCACAGACACCATGGATCAGGCAGGTCTTCCATAGTGCTCAACATAGGAAAAGCTATCTTAGCTTTTCAGCAGGTAGGATCCAGTAGCATCTACTACTCCATAGTAACAATATTTTTCCCATCAGGTGACGGACTTGGAAGATTTTTTGTCATTCTCAAAATGCCCAGTTTAGATCCAGTCCCGTGAGTGTGATGGCACCACAAGGAAAAAACAGAGCTACTTATTTGAGGACCTGTCCTACCACTCTTGAAATATGTTATTCTGTTGAATAATGAATGACTTACTCTGGTGCATGAAAATGTGAAACCTTTATTTCACACTCCTAAAAGAATTATTGTTCATGTATGAGAAGGAGCTCTCCCCTCTCTTCCCATTCAGTATTTCTGATCCCTGCCCTGTTTTGCTAAATGTTACCTCCACTTAGGTACCGTGGGAACTTTTCTTTTGTTCAAGAAAAGGAATGTTCAAGAGCAGCCAGCCAGGAATTAATCCATTTGTTCTGACTTTGAGGAAAATCTATTTATAACTGATGTATGCCTTCCCTGGGATAAATACTTCTGGATCTCTCTAAGTCAGGTTACCCACTCTGGATCATATCCACTCATATAAGTTTAGGCTTGAGGGATCCTTGAAGAGTGTTGGCTTAGCCACTTTTATATATGAAGAAACAAAAACTGGGGGACATTGAGGACGCAGTCCAGGATCACCAAATGAGCAGCTAGGGCAGTCGGGTCCCGGTGGGGAGTTTATATTCAAAGCCATGCTGTGAACTGCTTGGTTTCTTTGCTTTATCATGTATCAGACTGACGCATCCTAAGAAAGTACAACTTGGCCTTTTGTTCTGATGAGTGAGTGGCTTAGCTTTAAGGGAAACTGAGGAGCAACTAAGCTCTCATCACAATCAGGGAAGGGATATCTTGTGGACTCATTCCTTCCTGTGGGCTAGCATGTGAGACATGTTCTTTACGTGTCCTGTCAGTCACTTTCCATTTCTATTTCTATTAGGGATTTATAGTCTGCAGCTAGAATTGACATTTACTTTGCCTATAACTCTACCACAAATTAAAATCAGACCCCAAGTCCCTCTGGGGAAGTTGTTTATGAAGCTGTAGGAAGACATCTGAAATGATGCCAAATTACATTTTAAACTTGAAACACCAAATACCACATTTGTTTTAGAGGAGGGATAGGACTGTCTGGGGAATAATTTGGGAGACTGAGCAAGTCATTCTCTTTAGCAAAGTACAGGGCCACCAAGGGAGGGAAAGGTGCTTTAGAAGAGACACTTTATATGCAACCCCCCTTTTAACTAATCATTTAATCCTAAAGAAGCTTTTGTTTCCCGAGAATGAACTTAAAAGAAAACCAGCCTCTTGCAAATTCATACCTTTAAATAATATATGTAGATATTTCAGTGGTACTTATAAATACCTTGAGAAGCTGGGTGGGAGAAAGATTGAAATAAAAGAACTGCATAAAATATAAACCTGAGTTCAGAGGTTTGACTTGACTAATGCTGGGACTAAAGTGTGTTTGGGACCAAAAATCTATTTCTCAGTTTTACCATTTAGCAGGTAAATGTCGGGCAGTGTTTGTGTGCAATAAGTGTGTTTATGCATATAGCGTGGCCACACTTTTAGCCTTATAGCCTAATAATGGCAGAAGCAAGCATGTCTCCAGGGAAGTCCTCAGCAGTGGCAGTAGCTTATTTGCTTGTATGGCCAGTCCATCCATGAGTAGTTTAGAAAATAGCAAAGCCTGGTTGAAAAGCCCTTTGAGATGTTTGTATGCAAAGTGCAGAGTACATGCCAAGTGTCATTGTTATGAACTTTATTGCTGCTATTTTACTAAGTGTCTCAGATTAATATCAACTTAGCTTCACGATAAGTGCTCTTGCAAAGTGGGAGAACTTGAATGGTAGCTCAGGGAAGGTTGCACAGGGAAGCGAACCCAGTTTCCTAGAAACTCAACCCTTCCCCCATCCACAGTCTTGCTTGAGTCAGCGCTAAGCCTGCTGCAGTCTCTAGAAATCTGGATAGTGTTTCAAAGTACTATCACCCTTAAAGACCCCTATCGTGGGGCTGGAGTTATAGCTCAGTGGTGGGCCAATTGCCTAGCATGTGTGAGGGTCTGGATTAAATCCCCAGCACTGAAAAAAGAAAAAAGAAAAAAGGAAGGAAGGAAGGAAGGAAGGAAGGAAGGAAGAAAGAAAGAAAGAAAGAAAGAAAGAAAGAAAGAAAGAAAGAAAGAAAGAAAGAAAGAAAGAAAAAGAAAGAAAGAATTTTTTAAAATTTTAAAGATCCCGGTCATGGATCTGTCATAGGGATACAGGTGCTAGGAAATGAGAAATAGTGTAGGATAATGTAACCTCATCAAGTCATTCAACAAGCCTCTGTGAGCTCCCATTTTGTGCCAAGCTTTGTGCTCGCCTATATTCTTCTAATCCAAAGGACAGATTGGCACATGCTGTGAGAGCACTTGGCAGGGACTACCTTGCCTGGAGAGATCAAAGCAGGCTTCCCAGAGGTGACAGTGGCTCTCAGTCATAGAGGAGACATCCAGATCTCCTGGAGAGGTGGGGTGTTTCTGATATTTTCCCCACATACCTTACTCACAAATTCAGAAGAACATAACATCTTTGTGTTTTGAAATGGTACTAGTGATTGTTTTATTTTCTAAAGCAGATGAGCCATTTTGTGCATAGAATACATATCTCCCACCCTCCAATGGCCAAACACACTCAAACTACTCTCTCTGATCACCCTCACGCCATACTTGTGATGTGGGTTTTGCAGCCCTGTGGCTTTGTGGAGGACAAACCAAGAGGAAAAGTGAGTTACACAGCCCTCACACTCTTGGTCCATGGCACAACCGGGAGGCAGCTCACAGCCTGTACCTTGTCAGCCACACGAGGCCACTTCATTCGATTTACTGGTTCATGATGGCAGCCAGCATTATCGCTATCATTTCTGTCACCCACTCTGGCTGGAACGAGTGAAAATAACAGGCCTGATGTAGGAGTCAAGAGGTCTGCCAGTTCCTCCTCCTCCTCCTCCCTAGAATCCAGGCCAGTCAGGAACAAATCTGTTTTTTTCTAGAGCCTAATAAGAGGAAATTCCAAACTCTTAGCCATTTAATTGTTTTACACTATTTGTTCTTAGGAGATCTTCTTTTCTAATTTAAATCCCATGTGCTGCTGATTTATTGTTGTTGTTATTCTGCTTCAGTTGGGTCTGAAGCACTGGTGACTGGTCACTGACCGTTCTCTGACTCTAGTAATTTGGAAACTTGAAGGTTCTTTTGTCATCTCTCAGCTTCCTCTACTGTCACTTCCTTCAGCCTAAGGGCTCTCAATCCCTTTACTTTTACCCCTAAATCCTCCCTTCTGGCCTTTTAATATTTCCTTGTACTTTTCAGGAACCTTCTCTAAGTTCTCCATCCCTTCAGTCTCCTTCCTCCCATAATATACAGATGTCTTTAGCATCTTTCCTGTGCACCCCATGGACTTTGGTTATTTGATTCAGTGCTGGTTGAGGTAGCTTTAATGATTCTATATCAGAATGTTGTGTTTGCTCCCAGACCCTGGCAACATCGATCCTCAGAGCACTGCCTCATTACCTTATCACCAAGAGTAGAACTTGGGAAATCAAATCTTTAGCCCATGCATGGAATCACAGTTCCCAAAAGCCACTCTCTGTCCCCTCTCCTGCCAGTGTGTCAGTGGAGCTAATACATCACAGTGCTACCTCCCAAGAAGCTGAAATACAATGATTCTGGAGAATGGCTGGGTGGAAGGTGTCATAAATTTTGTCCCCTAGGCCAGATATTGAAGAGATTCTGCCTCAGGATTCCAGAATATGGGAAAGCTATCACTGAGAGCAGTGTAGCAAGGTGCATTGCAGAACATGCAGGCTGAGACAGCGCCAGCCGCCCAGGTGATCTGATAGGTCTTTTGCAGAGTTCTTCTGTCTTTACTGGAGTATCTTGTAGCTGGAGCAATTGTTATTGAGCTGCAAAATTTAGTAGTAAATTTGGAACATGGGTATGGGGATGGGGGCGAGTGGTGGTTGTGGATTCCACCACAAATCACTGAATGAAAATATGATAACTGTCAAACTGAAAAGCCAGGAGAAAGCTACACAGAATTGCGGACTTACAGCTAGGCATGGGGGTGGGGGCCTCCAAGCTGCCTGTATGCTCAAGGAGATCTTTGCCTCTGCAGAATATCCAGGCAAGTGAGTTAGTGAACGTTTCATGAATTATTTATTTATGGTGAATGAATGCAAGCAGCAGTCTTATGTAAATGACAAGGCTCATAATCAGAGGCCTGCTTATTTGTCCTTAGGAAGCAAGGAGGAAGCTTATTAACAACTCTCAACAGAAAGGAATTGTACTGAGAGATGTGCCTTGATAAAGATATATTTTTCCACAGCTGGTCAGATGCGCATCATTTATTTGAGCCATATTGAAAGTAATATTTCATTTTATGTCTTTTGATCTGCATTTACTTGCCTTTTCTAAGTGTAACTGTATGAATAATTGATGTAACTGAGAAGTTATTGGCTGATTGAAAACCCATCTCTTCGTGTCTGCACGTCTGACCCATGCCTGAAGCCAAATTGCATTTAGGGTCTCTCACAAATGATCTTTATAAAAAGCCTTTAGCTCTTTACAAGGAAGAAATATCAGATTTTTGAAAATAATTTTTTTTAAAACAAGAATACATCACAAACCAATCCAGCCATGTTTTTGGTTAACTTAAATGAATCAGGCTGACTGCATAACTAATTCAGATTAATGGTGCAGAAATCAGTCATTAAAGAAGCCAAGAGGAAAAAAAAAAAGATTGATTTAATAGTCTTAACAGAATGACCATAAATTCAGATCTCCCCTCCTATTACCACTCTCTCTCCTTAAAACACTTGAAAGCACTAGTATTCCTCCTCAGCCTGAGTGGATACAGCACATGCTCTATAAAACCACGCCAAGGCCCAGTAGGATGCAGATCTGTTAGCTGTATTATGTTTTATTACTACCATTGGCTTTCTCACAGCCAGGCATTCATTTAAAGGGAAAGAAGTTATGGTTTTCAAGACATCAGATACTACATCTATAAAATAAAGACATCAGTGGTACAAAATTGGTTTTCAAAAAAAAGAGGAGATCCTCATTTACCTTGAATGGTATATTTCATTTCAGATACTGCTGGTGGTGATGATTCCAAAAATACCTTCATTGATATCAATAAATCTGTGCAAGGTAGAAGGGAGCAGTTAGGTTGATCGTGGTGTGAATGTATTGAGTACCTGAACACACAGAGCTCTGAGGATTACAGTGCACCCTTACTGCAGGGCACACATTCAGCTGTTAGAACATTATATAAATTGGAGACAGATGAGAACTTCAGAAATTTTCTTAGCCTTTCCTTATGAAATGCCTACAATATAACTGCAAATGAAAGTTAATTTGATTGATGCAAAAAACAAATGTGTCTAGGACTCATCTGAAAGTTTGAGTTTAAAGGGCAGTGGTACCAATAACCTTGGAGATAGCCATGTACACTCTTCAAGAACTAAAATAGATTGCATCAGGCTGTTAGTACAAATTGAAGTTTCACTTTTGATTTGTAAATCACGTAAATTCTTTTCACTATAAAGATAATTTACTGGACACTGTTTATGTAATGCCTGTTGCCAGTGGGTAAGATCCTTGATATTCATGTTTTCATTAATTCAAGAAATAGTTATCAAACACCTACTAGGAACTTTTCCCTTTTTTCTCATTTTATTTTATTATTTTATTTTTGTGGTACTGGGGATTGAAGTCGGGGTCTTTGCATTGAGCTATATCCCCACCCCTTTTTAAACTTTCAATTTTAAAACAGGGTCTTGCTAAGTCTCTAAATTGCCCAGGTTGGGCTCAGACTTATGTTCCTCTTGCCTCAGCCTCCTCAAGTGCTGGGATTACAGTGCTGGGATTACAGAACCAACCCCTCGCCTGGCTCTATATGTTTCTTAAATTTGCCAAATGATCAAAAATTATGGTGAATCTTTAAATGTTTAAAAATTCATTACAATAAAAGGCATATTCCCATTAATTTTCCTCAAAATACTTCCCCTCACTTCAAACATCATTCTTGGTAAAGTATCTTTTATTATAATTTTTAAGATAATTTAAACATTGACTGTAATGTATTTTTTTTAATCACCCCTTGTATCTGCTGTGGTAGACAAGGCAGGGGCAATTCTGACTTACTCAGTTTATCTTACTACAAGAAGAGACTTTAAAAAAAATCACTCAATCATTAGTAGGGTATCGTGGCGTGTGTCTGTAATCTCAACTATTAAGGAGGTTTTGGTAGGAGAGTTACAAGTTCAAGACCAGCCTAGACAATTTAGAGAACCTATCTCAAAATAAATTTGAAAACAAATATAACTTGCTTGGCATGTGCAAACCCCTGGATTCATTTATCAGTACCAAAAAAAATGTACTAAACCATTGATGAATTACAATTGGGAATGTGAGGGTAAATTCCAAGAGACTACAGAATTACACTTAATTTATTTGTTATTACATCTTTCCCATGTGGAAATTTGTAAATAAATAATTATGCAAATAATCAAAATGGCTACACTAATTTTCCCCTCTGAAATGAGAATGTATACTCTGACATATACTAGGTTCTTAGTCGATCTTTGTTGAGTGATCAATTGTTTCATTGATTCATTGAATGACTAAACAGTGAAAATGTTATAGGGATCTTCTTGGAAGGTGGAACAGGGTCAAGACTGGAGGTGTTTGGAGCCCAGAGACATGGCTGGGAAGCAGCCAGAGGTCAGATGACACCCAACTTGGAGTTTTTCTACCTTCTATCACAAGGGCGCAGGCTTACTGGTATCCCTGATCAGGCAGATGACAATGCTGTTTGACAGTGCTGTTTTATTAGTTTATTTATTTATTTTTAGAACACAACAGGCGCTAAAGGGGTGAAGGAGATAAGACAGAGATACACAGGCAAATTCTCTTCCTGAACTCCTAAATGTCCATGTCATCAAAAGAAAAGTATGTGGGAGACCCGTCTTGTGGGTAAATATCAGTTCTTTAACAAAAGTCCTCTCTGGAGTTTCAGAAAACTTGGGAAGGAGAATTCATATTTAACTGAACTTGCTGTTTATTGTAAACTTTTCTAGGGCAAAATATTTCTACTTCTTTGTCTTGTTTGCTAAAAGAGGAAATGGTGTATTTGCTGTCTGTCATTAGGAGGTTGGTGATGAGACTTGGTGCAGACTATGAGTTCATTCAGTAAATGACACAGGCGATAGGGTAACATGATCTCTCTCTTGAAATCTTTTTAATTGACACAATACTTTTATTTTGTCTTTTTAAATATGGGTCAGACAGCTTTCTTTTTTTTCTCAATTATTGCTCCTGTTGGAGTTTTGTCACTGTTTTCAGGAAAAACAAGATTCTAAAGGCTGATCTCTGGGGAATGAGTTAGGTTCCATTTTGAGGAAATATTTGTAAGGGCCCTTTCTGAGAAATAATGTGAAGTCATTTTGCAATTCTCTAAAGTTGTGGGTGAGAAGAATCCATTTGTTTCTGTGGATGTGTTTAGAAACCTAAAGTTAATGAATTTTTCTCCCAGTATAGGGATTCAACCCAGGGCCTTCATACTGAGCTACGGTCTCACCTTTTTGTGTTGTATGTTTTTCTTTTCATTCTTCTTAAATTTTGAGACAGGATCTTGCTAAATTGCCTAGGCTGGACTCCAATTTATGATCCTCCTGCCTCAGTCTCCCAGAGTACTGGGATAACAACCCTGAGCCACAACACATAACTAAAGTAGGTAGATTTTTAAAGAAATATCTTTTATGTGTAGGAAATATTGAACATTTAATTGTAGTTTCTTAACCCTAAGGATTGGTATTCTTTAAAATCCCAGGTTTAAGCCACACTTTATTTATTGAAGTATGGTAATTAATCTGTTGCTTAATCAATGTTTCAGCATCTAGTTTTCCTGTGTGTGTGTGTGTGTGTGTGTGTGTATGTGTGGTACCGGTGATCGAACTCATGACCTTGCGCTTGACAGGCAGATGCTTATGTCACTGAGCTATATCCCCAGTCCCAATGTTTCAGAATCATAACAAAAATAATAGCAAATAGTTTTTATTTGGCATGTTTAAAAGATTTAACATGCAGTAACTCATTTAATGCTATGAAGTAAATTTAGCTGTCACCCTCATTTTATAATTTAAGAAGCAGAAAGCCAGAGAAGCCAAGTAACTTGCCTAAGGTCACACAGCAAGTACATGGCAGAGCTTAGACCCCAACCTAAGCAGGCTTGATCATAAGCACATTTTCTTCAAGATTCATTATTACCCAGTGGAAGAAATTATTGTATTGTCTTTCCACTTCTCATTTGATTTGATGTCTTCACAAAAATGGGAATTTTAAAATTCCATTTCATAGGAGAATGACTAAACAAGCATTTCACATTAGAAAAATTCCTTTTCCTAAGATACAAGAATTTATCAGGCGCAGTGGCACACAACTATAATCCTAGCTACTTGGGAGGCTGAGGAAGGAGGATCACAGTTCAAAGAGGGCCTGGACAACATAGCAAGACCCTGTCTTAAATTAGAAATAAATGAATAAATAAATAAATAGGGCTGGAGATGTATCTGACTGATAGGGCACTTGTCTAGCATGTATGAGGCCCTGAGTTCAACCACCAATGCTACAAAATAAAAAAAGATGTAAGAATTTATGTTTTATTCTTAGCATTCCAGTCTCTTCACCCCAGACAAAAACTAGTTTATCAAATTAGGCCATAGTACTCCATTTAAAAAGGTCCAAAGGAAGCACACATTTCTTTCCATAAGCAAATATAGGTATAATAGGAAGGTAACAGTCCATCCACTCTGCCTGTGAAATAATGTTACATTTCAGTGGGAAAAATGTAGCCCAGTCAAATGCAAAGTCCTTTTTAAGAACTCCTTTTGAAGGGGCTTGTTGTGTTTTCAAATGTAGTCTTGGCATTACAAACTGAATTCTAAACTACCTTTATCATAATGCAGCTTAGAGCCTAACCAGATTAAAAACCACCAGGTTTCGTGTCAATACTTAGAATCTGAATTTTAGACGTCAAGGGATTTTGAGATGACCAAGAGTCTGTCTGTTCATTAGACACAAGAAATAGAGAGCCCACAAGCTCAGAAAGTCTCCTCTTCTTGCCCACAATTCTATTTTCTTACCTTGAAGCTTTTGAGAAAATCCCACCTTCCACCAAGTGCTTAGATTATTTCTTTATCTTCTTGAGATTGCTTCAGTGTCTGTGGCCTGTTTTCCATGCTTACATTAATCTTCCAATTTTCTGAGCTAATGTTTTTCATCATTTTCCCTTTCCTTTGGATGACCACGTGGCTGGCAGATCTGTCTGCCCTGATAGTTCATTAGACAGTCCCAGGCTACCACAGAGTTTTCAAAGATCTGGGAAAGGAGAGCAGTCTAGAGAGACCCTTCTCTGACCTCCCAAGTGGACAGGCACTGGCCCCTAGCTCCTTAAAGATAGTAGCTTGCCGGGGGCAAGGAAGACTGGCAGACGCAGTCCTGGCTTTCAGACACCCCCAGACTGGAAAACATCCTTCAGGGGGAAAAATGAGGACGTGAAATTGCTTGCTGTGGTACCTATCATTCTGCTAGGGACAGTGAAAACACAGTCTGTCATCCTTGACATTTTAATTGAAAGAAAAGCTTACATAGATTTCAGCCGTAAGCAGTATGTTTATACAAGTGTATAAAGAGGAATAATCTGTCAAGTTGGAAAACTCTTAATGCTGTAGGACTCGGTTTAGTAATTGAACAATCCAACATGAGCTCACACATCTTACCTTGTTCCATGCCTCAATAATTTTTAGTAGAAATACTTTACCTAGAGGCATATGGTTATTAACAAGGAGGCACGGCTCGCTCAAAGCCTGGAATTATTAGCTCATGGCAACAAGCCTGCACTAGAGGAAAGACTGTTGGGTCTTTGTTTTCACAACTTTATTGCTATTTTGCAATCTTATTTTCAAAACCTAATCGATGTCTTATGTGGGAAGGTTTTTGTTTGTTTACCTTTTTAAGGAAGAAAATAGAAGTTGACATGAATGATTGATTTCTTATGTTAGCAGTATTCTATTATTTTACTACTTCATGGAAAGTCCAAGGAGCAGTGTGAATATCAAAAGAAATGGACCATGAATTTATTTTAGCATAAAAAGTCAATAGTAATTTAGTTATGGGACCATCAAGGTGTGATGGGGGAAGCTCTGTTTTACAAGCTGAGTATAAGCCCTGCTCCCTTTCATGACCCATGTGACCTTGGGCAAATATAAATGTATGTGAGTTCAGCTTACTCCTGAGTAAACTGGGAATAATGTGACCTACCTACCACATTGCCATGTTCCAATCTCATAAAATTAGGGATATGAAAAAACTTTGAAAAATATGAAGTATTGTTCAGGTGCAGTATGAAAAGTTTTATGCAAGCATGCTATATTAGATAATACTTATTTCAGTACTGTATACACAAAAGAAATTAGACAATGCAATTATTCTAGTATCACTCTTGCCTTAATAATATGAATATTCTGGACAAATGATTGTTGCTGTGGCCCTCGCTATACAGATAAATCCTCAGTCTGGTCCTTTTTTTTTTTATGTTTTTTTAAATGCTCTAGATGCACTCCAGGACCTTGCACGTGGTAGGCAAGCCCTTTACCACTTAGCGATACACCTCCAGCCCTGGTTTTTTATGCACATAGTGATGGTATAAAGTTTTCTTTTCAGGGTTTTTATAGTTTTAAAATTCCAAGCAAGGAGCCTAGAAAATTCTGTCAGTGTTGTAGGTGAGGGTTGGGTAAATAATGTACAGAATCTGTGAAAAAACAAGTTTAGATTACATACGGGCATCTGAAATAATCATTTTCCCTTCCAAGTATATATTGCTAATTGGTCTTATTGATATCTCTTAGAAACCATAATTAGAACCTCAAGGGAGCCCACTACCCTGAAAGGCTTTCTTAACTAATGAGAAAACACTTGATATTATAAAATTTAGTAGATCTGTGCATGGAGTGGAAATAACTGACCTACTCAGAACATTAAATTCAGTGAAACATACCACTTTCCAACTATTCTATACAACTGGGAGTTTCTGTCATTTGGAGAAGAATGAAAACTCATTTTGAATTTAATTACTTTTACGTTTCTATTCTCATCGTCATTGAGTTGTCTAATTGATTTCTTTTTTAAAAAAGCATACATCAATAAGAACTAATGACCAAAATTATTTTTAATATGTCAGGTTAGAAATGGAAAGTAAATGATGCTAACATGTTACCCTCTGTTCATGAGGCTATCGTAAAATCAACATAATATAAAGAAATGCTTTGAGTTGTCTTTCCTGTAACAAGTTTTGTCTGTTCTTGTCTGTAATTGAAGCTTTCCCTCTAGTGACAGATGTATATTAAAATGCTATGTATGTGTATGATACCAGACAAGATTCTTGAGTGTGCTTTATGTAAGGCTTATTACCCATCTGACCATCTAACTAGATGTCCATATGTACATCTAATCCTGAACCTGGAGAAAATTACTGTTAGTAAACATTATATATTTTGATATACAGCTATTGTCCTTTCATTAAAGTTCCCAAACAGAATGTTAAGACTGGAGAATATAAAAAAACCATTGCCACTCTATATGTATCTGACTTGCATTATCGCCTCTGAAGGAGACAGATTTTAAGACACTGTGGTCACAATCTACTGTAGTATTTTGGAGCAATTAGAACCAGAAGTCTCCTCAAACTATGAAAGCTCCTAGGCTTTCACAGGCCTGCTGGTCTTTATTGTCATTCCACACTCCAGAGGTCCCAAGGGCACATGTCAAGAAATATTCTTGACACTTCACTTGCTGATCGGAAAACACTCATTTCATTGATATAAGCTACTTATATTAGCCTCCACACACATTCTATTAATAAAACCGGGTGTAATTTGTGTGCATTGACATAATCTCCATGGAATGGCTTCATATTCTTTCATATTGTCACATATACACCTTCCTAAGTGTGTACATCTTGAGTAATTTATGACTAATCCTTGTAGGATGTGTGTAACTGTGACAGTTAACTATATTTCCAAAAGAGCTCTCAGGCAAAAAAGAGTGGAAAACTTAATCTTCTCTGGAATTTTAACAGCAAAGTGAAGGAAGAACGTGTTGGCATTCTTTCCATCATCTCAGTCCCTGCTTCTCTGTGAGTCCCCCAGGAAGGCACAGGGGCTCCAAAGAAGTAGCTCCTCACAGCCCTCTGAGTGGGCTGCACACAGGGCCATGGTTCCCTGGAGCAGAGGAAAGTGAACATCTGTCACTGAAGCCTTACCCAGTTCTTCACACAAGGGGGATCTCCTTTTTTTCTTTAGGAAAGGAACTAATTCTAGAAGTACGAGTTCTTCACAGGACACACAAGATAAGTTGTTTAACATGGAAGACTCTGAGGTTCTGAGAGGTCATTGTTTGTTTTGTCTTGTTTGTTGTTAAACCTTTAATTTAACGGTTTAACATTTATATAGCTCCCCAGAGCAAAAACATCAGAAGATTGAGAATTTAGCTGGGAAGGTCACTCGTTTGCCATTTTTAATAAACACAAATAATTCTCTTTCCCCCTCAGCTCCGCATTCCCTGGCTCATTAAATGAATTTAAGGTCCTTAAATTTTTTTTTTTTTTGGCAAGTTGAAGCAGCAGTTCCAACTATGTATTCCCCTGCGGAATGCTTACCCAAGTCCAGCAGGTCAGGCCCAAATCAGTTTCTGTCAAACATCCTAACACCTCAAGTTAAATGAAATGAGAGATTGGTGATGGGGGCTGGGCTCTGGACTCACCCCCAAAAAGGCTGGCCTCGGTACTGCGACCCGCAATCTGGCTGCTTGAGTTTGTGCTCTGACTTTGGATTGTTCTACTTACAGTGGAGAACTAAGAAAAATTCAAAATGGATTTCTGCTTGCAATTCATGAAAGGCGTTTGCTCTACCAATGCAGAGTGAAAGTGCATCCAGAGTGAAGCTAGGTGGGCTTCCAGGCAGGGCAGTGAGGGACAGTGCAGATAAAACACATGTACTCAGACTTCCAGCTCTAAGATACTTTAAAGACTGAGCGTTTCAATAGACCCAGGATTCCAGCACCCTGGCCCTTTCCTTAGAAGCACAACTGCGGGAGGCTTACCAGCTTGTCTCTATTGAATATTGGTGAGATAACAGGGCTCAGGAAATGAAGTGGAATTTGATGTATTTACTAGGAAGCAGCAAAGGAAATCAGGCTTGTATTTTATTTGTTATTATTTCCCTAATATCCTCAATTATGTGGCTCTCCCATCATTGGCTCCGGTCCGCTGCACATGTGATGTGGGTGTGGGTGTCCCCACTGGTTCTGGGCCCTGATGAACAGGCCCAGGGCATCAGGAGTAATGTCTGGTGTTTTTCCTTTGTTCCTAGGCCTGTCCCAGGCTCTCTATCTTCTCTGCTACATCTCCACAACAGACAGAGACAGCCCATGCCAGCCTCCATGCCTGGGACCCTGCCCAACCCAACTATGCCTGGATCTTCGGCTGTCTTGATGCCGGTAAGAGATTGTGGGAGTCCCATTGAAGCCTCTCCCAAGGGTAGAGGCTTGGTGCTCTTGAAAGAAGGAAGGAGAAGCTGCACTCTAACCTCACTTGGAAGCAGGCTCTGAATGGAGAGCCGAGCTATGTGCCTGTTTGCCTCAATGGCATAGCCGCTCATCCTCAGGCATTTTGCTGGTTTTCCTATCTTTTGATACTTTGCTAGGAGGCAAGGTCTAACTCTCTTTTTTTTCCTGTCATTGTTCCTTAAACAATACAATACACCAACTATTTACATAGAACTCACTTGCAGTAGGTGTTATAAATAATCTAGAGATGATTAGGTATATGGGGGATATGTATAGGCTCTACTCAAATACTGTGTGCTCCTATGCACTGAATTTGAACATGCATAGCATTTGGTATAAATGGGAAGGAGATGTGTTCTAGAATCAATCCCTATCAGCTACATGGGATGGCTGCACTCCAAAGTCCAGTTTGACTTATATACACCGTCCATAAACTGCCAATGATCTAGACAGTATTCAGAGTAATAATTATAATAATAACAATAATAAAGTTTGTACATAATAGCTGCTAATATGTATTTATGCATATCGTGTTCTATAAATCATGCTAGCAGCATTTATTGAATGTTTATTGTGTGCTGGTCACTATCCAAGCATTCTGTCAACACATGAAACAATTCTATGAGGTAGTCCTATTCCTGCCCCCATCTTTTGATGAGGAAAGTAAAGCAACCAACTTGCTCAGCCGAGAAGCAGAGCAGCGAGCTTTGAACCTAGAAGTTGTGGGTACAAAACTCACTACTGAGGTATATGTACATCCTACTCCTTCACTTTTTCAATGGGGAAGGCACTGTTATACAGTGATTTTACAGATGAGGAAATGAAAGCACAGAGGGGCTGAGTGGTGGTGAAGGTCACATAGCTAGTAGGTGATGGAGTCGAGATTTAAATCCAAGTAGTCTGACTACTGAGTTTCCACTTGTAATTATGACACACTGCTCCCCTCGAAAATGATAGATAAATGCAGAAGAGATCATGCTCTCCTTCCATGGGGCCTCCTCCCTGTCCTTCCTCATCCACCTTGGCATTGTACTTTGGGGAACATAACTGGTATTCTGATTCACAGGGCTACAGGAGTTCTCAAAATCCCCAGATGTGGTGCGACAACTCAGTTAAAATCTTTCCACAAGAAATTAACAAGGGCTTGCAGAGCATTCTCACATTTTCAAGAATTGCCAAAGTTTGTGAACCATCTTACTTCCCCAGCAATTCTGTGCGGACATGATGGCAATAATTATTGAATATCTATGCTACAGATGAAAATCTGAAAGGCAAGAAGGAGAAGGGAATTGGTGAATGTCACATGGTTTATGAGTGAAGAGGTGTGGCTGGAACCCATGTCTCAGCTCACACTGAGTGACTTAGATCATCCCTGGTTGAGCAGTTTGTTCATTTTCTAATGTTAGGTTGTGGAATGAAGGGCTCAGTGGGCTCAGCATAGAGAAAAGGGCCCGCCCACTACAAAGGTGGTGGTGGGGTCCCAGCTGGAAACAGTCTTTGCAACCTTGAGCTAGAGGATGAGCAGATCAAGCTGACTGATCGTATCCACGATACTCTTTTGTAGATGAAGGAAAACAGCACCATTGGTGCAGTTCTCCCAGGTTTCCTTCAGCTGAACGAACTGCTCAAGGATTTCCAGCACAACCTGTCTTTATTTAGATTCTCAATCCCTCGTATCTGATACTGTTATTAGTTTCCTTTCAGAATTTCTAGGCCTTATCCACAAAAATGCCACTATCAATTAATTTATGCATGCATGTATGTATATATGCATGTACGTTTAACTAAGCCACGTATCATTCCCAGGGACAAAGGTGGAACACTCGGGCTGAAAGGGCCTAGAGAAAAGGTGTCTGACCCCAGGTTTCTCATTATCTCTTCCTAGAACTTGACCTCTTGTTGATACTTCAGGATAGAACAGATTCGAGTGCATGGGCAAGAGCCAGTGTAGACAATAAGTCAGGGATGCCAGATCTGCAGAAGTTCCCAAACCCATGTCTGGGATGTATACAGCTGCCATGACAGTAGGTGTCAGCCTAGAGCAGTAATTCTCAACTGGGGGCAATTCTGTCCCCCAGGGGTTATTTGGCAATATTTAGATACACTACTGGCTGTCACATCTGGAGCAATGAGAGTACTGGCATTAGAGAGCAGAGGCCAGCAATGCTGTTAAATGGCCCTTTGTACTCAGGACAGCTCCATAATAAGTGTTATTGGACCCAAAATGGCAAAAGTACTGAGCTTGAGAAGCTTTGGTCTTGAGTGCTGCTAATGTTACCAGAGATAATTAATATAAAATCTCTAAGCATATCCTAAGAGTTTCCGGCCCTTGAAATCCAGGACTTCATTACTTCCGTGTGCAACTTTGGACTTCTGAGGATGGTCAAGAGCAGCCTCTTCTCCTAGAGTTCCTGCCTTGGGAAACCATAAATCCTAGGGTTAAAAGTCGAGAGTGTGTCTTTAGATCAAGGTGAGATTTTTAACTGATTTGTAATGTATGTGGTCAACCCACATGTTTCACAAAGCCTTGGTGTAAGACAAAATGATATCTTCCTTCCTTCCTTCCTTCCTTCCTTCCTTCCTTCCTTCCTTCCTTCCTTCCTTCCTTCCTTCCTTCCAAAAACTTGTTGAGCACCTTCTGTGGTGCTAGAGCACTGTGCTAGACGCTGAGGAAGTAGGAAGAACAGGACAAAAGAAGAACAAATACTTCAGTAGGTTGTGATTTCTCATCTTGAAAGTCAAACTAATAATTTAGGAATATATTTATTCCATTTATTCCTCTTTATAGAAGTGCAGCAACCTATGGACAGTCTAGATCTTGTTTTCAGTGTGTGCAAAAGAGGGGGGTCCTTTATGTGTTCTTATTTTGTTTTGTTTCTTTTTTTTTGGGGTGCTTTATGTGTTCTTATTTTGTTTTGTTTTGTTTTCTCTTTCTGCATGATAATAGCATTAGATATACTTGATTTAGTTTATTTTATGAAATGTGTTATGGATCAAATGCAGGGCCTCAGCATTCTGGGCAAGCACTCTGCCACTGAGGTATCCCCTGTAATGCTGAAGGTTGCTCAGCATTCAGCAGAGGCACTCCAGTTCCTGGCCTCTTCACGCCATTGAACTGATTAAAGCCCAGCTCCTGGTGCAGACAAAGGCTTGTTAACACAAAGCACCAAATCTTCTCTTTGGAGAGGCCCTTCCTGACACTGTGCTTGCATAACAATAATTAACAAGATGGAAAATGCAATTTTAGTTTGTTCTCTTGGTGTTGGAAGTTGAATTCAGCGCCATGAATATACAAGACAAGACTCTATCATGGAGCTATACCCCAGCCCCCATTTTTGTAATAGATAAAACCAGTCTGTTTAGAACTAGTACTTTGTGAGTCATGGGGTAGAAATAATCATACATGAAAACTTTCCAAAAAAAAAAGGAAAGGATTGCTGACTCCATATCTGGAAACCACAAGCAGGCTACTCTCATCTTCTGTACAGCTAGTAGCTTGGAAGATTCTGGACAATTACTCATACTTTTGAAAGAGCCTTCTTTGGAAAACTGAAGGCAAAAGTTCATTTGTGCTTGGATTTCTCTCTTTAAAAGGGTCATCTGTTGGAATAAGAAGTCAAAGGCTATTTTGACTCTCCTACCCGCTGCCTCTGGGAGTGGGAGTTATAACTGATATACATTTTTTAGAGCAATGGAACTGTTGAAATTTCAATGACTTAACAATTAGGGTACATGAATGAACTTAATGGTACTGAACTTAATGTACTTAATGGTATTTAATATGTTTAAAAATGGTAAATTTTTTGTTAAGTGTATTTTACCTTAATTAAAACAATGATTTCAAAAATTAAATGTATCTGGGCTGTCTGGAGATTTAGGGAGTGCATGGGAGTGAATGTTATGTTTTGCTGAATTGGTAAGACCTCAAAAAGTTTCGCTGAAGTGCTCTGGAATATTTAGAAAATCTGCTTTGGTTAGCTCCTTTTGACATGATTTACCATATCCTTACCTTGCCAGATAACTGACCCACTAATTCAGACGAAGGTGAAGGCTGAGTATCTCTAGTCCATTAGGCAAAAACTTTAAGCCACACCTACGCTAATTCACAGACTAGGGTCCTAATTGAACTCCTGCCGCCAGGGCAGACATAAGTGGAATCACAATCATAGAATTTCAACAAAGTAATTGATTTTCAGAGTCATTTAGTTAAATGATCACTTTCAAGCTTCCCTTTTATCCATCTTCTATGCCGATCTTATCCACTTTCCATCTTCCATGATTTGAAGCTGACAAGAAACTTCCCATAATTTCCAAGAGGACCTAAGCAGAGTTAGCAAATGCTTTGTTCCCCCAAATTTCCAACCATCCTTTGCATTTCCATCTCTTGGTGAATGCAAACTTATTTGTATTAAATAAACTATTTCCCCCTAAAGAAAGCTTAGTTATATTCTGCATTATAATAGCATTAGATATACTTGATTTAGTTTATTTTATGAAATGTATTAATTTTTTATAACAGGAAAGGAAATATTGTTAACCAGATACATCCTTCCCGGACTGAACTGCAAAATTTGCCCTTCAAGTTGAGCATCTTTGAATCCAAAATCTGAAACCTTTTGCCGACGCGATGGCATGGGTGAAAAGTTGCATATCTGACCTGATGTGATGGGTAACACTCAAAGTACAGGAGTGCTAAAAATATTGTATAACATTACCTTTAGGCTATGCGTAGGAGGTTTTTATGAAACGTAAAACCATAAAACATAGTTTCATGTTTAGACATTGGTCCTATTTTGAGGATATCTCATTATGTATATGCAAATACTCCAAAATCTGAAAACAAAACACTTGTCATTGTAAGCATGTCAGATGGGGATCCCTTCTTAATAGGAAGATCTTGAAGACAAAAAAATGGCAGTTCAGGTGTCTGAGTGGTACTCATTCTTGATGGAGATAGGCCTGACAGACATAAGATGTCAGCATTACCCATGTGTTATCTCAAACCCTGGTGGATCTATTCACCTACCCAAAGGCCCAGCTAGGCAGTGAGGCCTGAGATTGTGGTTCTGTAGAATCTTGGGTGGTTAGGAAGAAGGAGGAGATGAAAAGATGGCCTCAGGAAAGCAGCTCAAATACCTGGGCCAGGTCATTTTGACTGTGTTAATGAGCTGGAGCAAAAGGAAGATCCACTATATTAGAAAATATTATTTTTAAATTAAGTTTATGCTTTTCTTATTGCCAAAAGATTCCTCTTTGGTACTTACACTTTAGGGAGGACACAATGTCAAAAATATCCTGAGATAACCATTTTGTACATTATATATTTTTTTACTTTTTCTATGTGTATATTGTTTCTTACAGCCGTAAAAACAAGCGTGATTAGTGATAGTTGGAATGCATGCATCAGTGGAAATATTCAGTAATTTGGTTTGGAAATGATCTCCTAGGACAACAGTTGTCTTGGGCATAAGAAATCTTCTACAGAAGGCAGAACTTTGGATGATCCTTTGATGTGCTTGGGTTCAAGGCTCAGGAGTACTTTTCTGAACGTACACCAAAACCTCCAGTTTTCTCAGGAGTTCTTCAAAGAAATCCTAAAGGATCATTTGAAGGGAAAGTGCACCTTTGTATGTGGCCCCGACTGCCTTTCTCAGACTTCTAATTCTGTTGCTTTCCTTTTTCTTAGATGGAGAGACAAATGTCAGTGAACTCCAGCATCATGGGGATGCAAGGTCCAAATCTCAGTAACCCCTGTGCTTCTCCCCAAGTCCAGCCAATGCATTCAGAAGCCAAAATGGTAAATAACAGCCATCATCCTCCATTTACTATTTCATGACTTTTTCTTTTGATTTCTACCCTGACTCAACACTATCAGTTAAGCCACCTAGAGGGGTTCTGTCTTTGTTTTGGTGAATAGATCTTTCTCTGGAAAGGCAGTTCAGAGACTGGCTCTGATTCAAGATATTGGTTACTGGCATCAGATAAACATGTTCCAAGCACTGCGGTGATATGTGATGTTAAAGAAAGGGACATTTAGAGGTTTTGGGAGATCCACAGGAGCTGGGGTAGGATATGCTCAAATATGTTTGCTCACCATGTGAAATAACAAAAATAATCCAGTGTTCCAACACCTTCCTCAAAATAGTATAGTTTCAAATCCAGTCTTCCTGTTCCCATGTTATTAAAACAGACCTTTGATTCTTAAGCACAAACTGTTATGGAAATATCTTATATTTCTTATGGTCGTCAGATGTGATGTTGATCTGAAGGGATGAGAGCTTTATTTTCTTTCCACGTATACTGAAAATCATGACGTCGGGTGACAACCTTCAGTGATTATTAATATGTGACATTTGTATGCAGTGAGATCAGCCTTTCCAATGTCAGGGGGTAGATTCATGCGTCTGTATTCTCTTAAATAGGATTAAAAGCAGTGCATGTCTGTCACTGAAATATAAACTTGCTTGTACTATTTAGCAGCTTCTTGACCTGAGGAATTAAATTAGGTTCAGATAGGTCATTTAGTTTTTATGTTGTTAAATTCGGATACCACAGTTAGTAAAGGATCAAATGACTGCAAAATATACCATGCAAATTGTCTGTATCTGATACTTGATAAGATGGTGTTTGCTAGAAGGTGGAGACTTATCTAGCCTGCTTGCTGACTGGTGGGTTAGGGGCTATATTGGTGTATAGGTGCTTATGACAGTTCTGAAGGTCAGCCACCAATTCCTGCCCAGGGATGGAATCAGACCTACAAACTTCCTTTCTAATGTCAGCAAGAGGTTTTCTTGAAGCCTGCATTGGTCACTTTCTCTTGGAAACTTCATTCATTTGATGGGCAGCTTCTTGACCCGAGGAACTGACTGAACACCAGTGCTGGCTACTTTGGGCAAATAAAATCTGTGGTCAGGAGAGCTCTCTTTGCTGGGCCACAGCTCTGTGATGTGCCAAATGGCACCAGTGCCCACAGCAGAGCTCGTTAAATCTTTTTGGAATCGGCAAATATTTTTTCAACTTAAGCCCTGTGGAGCCAAACCAAATACTTGCTGGCAGAATAAAGTTCAAACTGGCATCTGTTTTGGAGACCAAAGTAATGCCATTTACCTTTTTTATTTTAAGGAAAAATAAAAAATGAACTGTGAAGGTACTTAAGGAAAAACAAAATTAAGTTCTTCATGCATGGAGAATAAGTGTTCTGGGTCTGGGTCTGGGTCTGAGTCTGGGTCTGGGTCTGGGTCTGAGTCTAGGTCTGGGATGTTAAGCCCTAGTTGGATGATTCCTGAATCTTATTTGCCTCGGGGTCTGTATTCCTTTTCAAATGGGACCTTCCAGATAAACTTTAGAGGGATTCTAAAATGTAATTCCAAACCAAATTTCTCTGCCAGTTGATTTTCACTGGATTTTATGACACCACTTGACTCAGAAATGCTCTGACTTTTTTCTTGCTGACAAAGAAGGAACATGCTTCCAAAGGTAGTACAGGTTATAATTATTTGTGTGTATGAAATAAATCATATGATATGGCAAATTAATAGTGAATAATGTGAGCTGGAGACAAAAGGGAATTGATCCGTACTTATAAAAATAGTGTTACCCACAAATGTTTGCCGACTTAAATTCACTGAGCAAGCACACTACTTTGCTGATTCATGTTCTAAGTAAGTATTTCCAGGCCCATGATGTCTGGGCTAATGAACTTGATCATGGAGTTGGAGGCTCAGGGAGCACAACTGAATCTTATTTGCTAGAAGTTGGAGACTTATCTAGCTAATGAACTTCATTAGCTCCCACTTCTGCTCACCGTTATTGCCAATACATTAATCCAAAGGGGGAATTGGTAGTATTGGCCACTTACATTTGGAAAAATAGCATTTACTTAGAAGTTTGGGAAAGTGTGAAGTGAATTTTAACGCCATTCAGCATCTCTCATTCTGCTTGCTTTTTTTACTGGAGAAACCAGTTATTGCCATCAACTAGCCGTACAGTATTTTCGAGCAGCTTTTGGGGCTGCTCAGATGAAAAGCTTTTATAAAATCCCAAGTAGTGAAAAAAAAAAAAACCAACAAAAAAACCTTCCATGATTTTAATGTCAGCCAGAGCCTCCGCAGGTTTCTCTGAACTATGGGCTTTGTTATTCTATGCCTAATTTTCTTCCTGTGTAAGACTGGAATGGATTCCAGATTTCAGCTGAGACTCTTGTTTCACTGTTTTCAAGGACTTTTCCTAAGGTCACACACGGGCTATTGTGATGAATGCACTCGGCAGGGTGTGTTCTTAGAGCACACAAGTAACCAGAGAGCTCCGAGGGAGGTGTTGCCCACTCCACAGCCCGACAGCCGTGCTCTCCTAGGAACACTGTGTCTTCATGTTTATTTCCAACTCCCCATTGGCTCCTGACAAAAGCCATCATCCCAAGTCTCTCGGGAAACTCAGAGTCTTAGAGGAATACAAACACTTATGACAGGATTGCTTTCCATGCACAACTGTGCTAGAGGCTCCCAGATTAGGGACTTCCCATCAGAATGCCTTTGTTTTCATTACATGAAACCAGTCCTTTTTGTTTTGGAAGAAAGTAAACTGGGTGTTCTTAACCAGCTCTCAAATCCATTAATCTGGTCATCCTAAATCAAGAAGCACACATACTAATCTTTTGATTTAATGTGCATTAGTATCAGTGTACTATCTAAGATAGTTTTGGTTATTTTGATTGATTATAATTTAGTGTTATGAATTCTTCTTTTTTCTGCAGAATTACACCAACAGAGAGATGGTGTCACTGTTGTACAAATGTACACACATATTGGGGTTCAACTGGTTCATGCGTCTGTATTCTCTTAAATAGGATTAAAAGCAGTGCATGTCTGTCACTGAAATATAAACTTGCTTGTACTATTTAGCAAGCTTTTCTCCTTTCTAACCCCAACAAATACTAGGTTCTTCCTCCCAGAGTCTTGCCACTTGGGTGTCTTATGTGGAAATGCCGCTCAGGAAGTTCACTGGATACTTGATGGAAATTTTTAATATTCAGTGAGGAAAATGAAGAGAGGAGGGGAATGAGCCTAGAAAGATGGGTAAAGGGAGGAAGGAGACAGAAAGTAGGGAAGTACAAACTTCAGTGGGACAGGTTCCAGTCTCTGCGGTGTGTAAGTAACTCTGCCATGATGTTCATGGTATTCTCAGAGTTATACAGACTTGTGGTCATTTTACTTTGTGGGAATAAGACCAATTTTGTCTAGTTTTGAAAGAAAGTTTTGTTTTAAAGAAATTGATAATAAGCCAGCATGGTGGTACAACTGTACCTATAATCCCAGCTGCTCAGGAAGATGGGGCAGAAGGGTCCAAAATTGAAGACCAGCCTGGGCAATTTAGAGAGATCTCATCTTGAAATAGAAGACAAAAAGGACTGGTGATATAATTACTGCTTTCCTAGCATGTTTGTGGTTCTGGGTTCAATCTATAGAACTAGAGAAAAAAATCTGTAATAAACTTGGGCACTCAATAATCAGTTGGAGATTGGAAGGATTTGCCTATATACCTGTTTTGTGTCTCACTAATGATGAGATGACTACTACCCTACAGAAGATTAAAATAAAGGGTAGCAGGTAAACAACTATTTTCAAGGCTAAGGAGACCCTGGCTCCTGTCCCTAGATTGTACCTTCAGTTTGGACAGGGTTAATGAAGGCTACAGAGTATTGATACTAGGAAGGAGGTAAGTATAGTTGTGCTTGACTTTGTTCTCAACATTATGATGAAGTCACCATGTTACAACTGAGACAAAAAGGCTCTGAGAAGTTTAAAAACTGACTCAGTGTCACATCACTTAGCAAAGGCTTAAGTCTCGTACTTCAGTGACAAAGCTTTTTGATCTTTTAAAACATAACATTGATCCTTTAGACAAAAATGCCACACAGCTACCAATGTCAGTAGCTAGTGGATTAAATCAAATTCTTGGGGACTGAACTCATGACCCCCTTACTGAGTTATATCTCCATCCCTTTTTTATTTTTTATTTTGCAACAAGGTCTTTTTCAGCCTGAACTCAAACTTGCCATCCTCCTGTCTTAGCCTTACAGAGTTAAAAATCAAATTATTTTATTTGTATTTAAATCAAAATAGGGGTCAAGGATGACAAGAATAGCTTAGACCTCCAAAAGCCTGGAGAAGGGGAATTGTTAATAGTATTGAGTTGCCTCCAGTGGTTTACCAGAGCTTTGGCCTCATTACCTGACCCAGCTCACCGTCTGGTTACGCAAACACACTTCTGGCTTTTCTTATTTTACATGTGTCTTTCTCCCATTTGATTGAGTGGACTCCTTGAGGATAATCCTTGCATCATGCAGGTGCCTTGAATTGTGATACACTCCAAGAATGAGACCTGAATTTAAATGAGTAAAAAATAGGAAGGAACCACACTGTAGTAAGGAAAGGGAATGGGATGGATGGTTAAGGGGCAGAGGTGAGGCTGAGAAGGAGAGGATAAAAATAGATAAATTCCAAGCCAAGCAATCAGGTTATGAAGAGTAGCTGAATACATTTAACTTCTTTGAAAGATATCTGCAAATAACACCTATCATACTTTCTCCTTGAGAGAAAAGCAGTATGTGTGTTATTTTAAACAATAGATGTTGGAATATCATTGTCTTCCTAGGGATTAAGAGCAATCCATAACTAGGGCGGTTTCTTCCATTGAGATGGGCTGGCCATGCTATATTTTGGTCAGTGATTATTAATATCTCCTCTATACTTAAGCTTATAGTTAACTGAATAAATCCATAAATACCTGCATTAATGAATGAATGAGTGAAACCAAAAGAAACTGACAGCCGATGCCTTTTAGAGATGGAGGATAAAGCAACAGAAAAGGACTCGTCCAGGCTCCAAACTCGGGCCCAGGACTGTGATTTTTCAGTCAACTGTACTGATAAATTACGAACAGAACTTCTGTTGGTTCATGATTTCCTCCTTGCAGACTGGCAGACAAGAACTAGGGTAGTATAGTGAGAAGTCCGTGGTTACATGTCCACTTTGTTTTGAATGTCAACCTGGGTGTGTTTGTGTTTGGCTTTCCCCTCCCTAATTATCGAGCTGGATGACTGTTTGCCTCTGGTGCCCCCGGGCCACCCACTGTCCAACAGATAAATCACAGAGAAGCCTGATTCCATATGGAGCTGGCTGGAAAGCGTATATACATGAAAAGACAGTCTCCAGGTAACATCTCCCTGGCACTCTTGAGAAATGCGGCTCTTCGATTTCCCTCTTTGCTTTAATTATCCCCAGCTTCATTTCCTAAAAATGCACGAATAAAAAGCAGTGAATGAATAGACTGTCTACTTTGCAGAAGCTTTGTGGCCAGGCAGGAAGTGCTGTTGACTTTAAGGAAGCTCTCATTAACTTCTGAATCATGCTAGCGGCCATGTGTCCCTATAACTAGTAATCAAAACATGATGATGAACAGAACTAAGGTGGCCACTTTTTTCAGAATCCTTTTTCCTCATGGCTATGAAAACCGTTGTCCAATGGGCAGATGAATAGGAATTATATAACATTTCTGACAACCATAACAACCTATGCTTTCACTAATATATATGATGCAGCCCAATGCATAGGCAATTTGCCCTCCTAAAGCACCATGGTAGACAATTGTAGTTGTGAGCCAGGTGTGCTAGTTCACGCCTATAATTCCAGCACTCAAAAGGCTGAGGTGGGAGGATCACTTTGAGTTGGAAGCCAGCCTGGGCTACGTAGTTCAAGGCCAGCCTGAAGTGCATAGTAAAACTCTGTCTCAAAAAGACAAAAAAAACCCCAGAAAAACAAGTAAAAAAATTTAAAAAAAGGGAGAATTTCAGGTCTCAACATCAATTAAGCACTTATATGTGTGGCAGGAACCATGTTAAGCATCTTGCAATATATTCTCATTTAGTCCTGGTGACAATATGATGAAGGAGATACAATTCTTCCTCTCATTTTCTCAAGGATATGCTGAGAACTTGAGTAACTTGTGGAAGCACGCACCACTGGTAAACGTAGTGCTGACCCATGAACCCAGGCATTGGGCACTTGGTCCTGGACCTTAACCATGTTTTGCCACAGTAGGAGTGATCATCCTGTGAGTTTATGTTAGTAGAGTGTTTTGCAAATTGGAACATATTCCCATGTAGATTGTTTTATTGGAGTCTCATGGCAACCCTGAAGGATCATAAGGAAAATATTACTATTCTCATTTTATAGACACAAAGAGGTCAAGTG
Source organism: Chinchilla lanigera (assembly GCF_000276665.1). Lineage (NCBI taxonomy): Eukaryota > Metazoa > Chordata > Mammalia > Rodentia > Chinchillidae > Chinchilla > Chinchilla lanigera. The sequence goes on from NW_004955410.1 coordinate 30,289,044, forward strand.
ACTTTTCTAGCATCATACAATAGCACCCCAGAGCTGAGCTCAGGTCTTCTTTGACTTTTGTCCCATTTCTACTCTATCGTGCTGTCCCTTGTGTTCCCATGGTGACTTATTCAGAATAAAACCAGGCTTTTATAAAAACAAAGGTTGGTTATACGAAGTAAGATGTGCTCAGGTCCAGGCACCTCTTAATTTATGCCTATTAAACTCTAGGCCTTATCATCTGAATGCTCTGTATTTCTGTGTGCGCCAGACAGGTTCTGAATTTGAGCTTAGGCATTGTTAAAGAACTGAAAGCAACAACACTCAGAGTTAAGAGAAGGCCCAGTTCCTTCTTCTTGACTGAAAATATAAGTTTTATCTGCCATTGCTACTTTTTGTAAAAAATTTCATGTAGGAATATACCATGTCTCCTTTTAGATAACACCTAAATGATCAGATCATGAGATAACTGGTAAGAGAAGGGGTAGTAGCCATTTATATTTCCTCAGAACAGAAACGGTTCCTATTGAATTTATATTCCATGTGCTGGTCAGAACTCTAAACACGTGAGATGATACATTTCATTATGTTTCTCTTCAGAACGAAAATTTATGGAGATTATTATCTGTCATTTGCCAAATTCCAAAGTAGGAAAGGGGTTCAGGATTGTTTTAAAAGCAAAATCCTTTTCTTTGAGGAGCAAAGCCCTAGAGTTCAAGTTAATAACAGAACCTAGATCCTGATTTTTCCAATTTCTTGACTTTTGTTCTCCATGTGCGAGTCAGGAATTGAAGGGGAAAGTCATCTGCCAGCCACCGTGTACCCCTATCCCAAGAACACTCTTCCCTGAAGGATTTTTCTGCAGAAGTTAATTAGTGACCCCACAAGGAGTGTAATCATTATCTACTGCAAACATGTACTAATAAAAAATTTAAAATTGCAAAAAAAAAGCACATGGAGGAGAAGAGGGTCAGAGAGCTTTCCTCTTTGTCAGCTGGGAATTGAAAGAAACTATTAGATTGGCTGGAGGAATGGGCTCAGCTCTCTGATTCTTCTTGAGACTTGTTGGTCCTGACAAAAGACCAGCAAGCTACTATTATCTGCCAGCCAGTGTATGAATATGTGCAGACTAGTTTATCTCTTGGCATCTAATACAAATTGCCTTCATTTTGCCTGACATCAACCAATGTTTCTAGGTCTCACCAGTGTGTGGTTGGGGCTCATGTGGCTCATACTTTCGCTTCTGGAGATCTGCGCTGTGCTGGGTGTATGGTGGTGGGTGAACCCTCTACTCATGCAAGCACAAAGGAGTATTGAAACAGATGTCATTTCCATCACATCTCTTCCCTGGACTCTCTCTTCTCCACCCTCACAACTGGCTCCTCGTGCATACACTAGGGCGTTCTCCTAGGAGTCATTGTCGTCCCAGTTTTGTTTCTTTTTCTTTTCCCTGGTATCCACCCTGTTTCGGTCACCATGGCAATAGGTGAAATATAATCCCGATATTTGTTCACTACCTCTGTCATCCAGCCCAGCACGTGCATTGCTGGGTCTTGTTTTTGTGTTTATCTAATGTTCTCAAGCCTAAGATCAGACACATCTGGGCAAGGACACTGCACATGGTCTGGTTCAGAACATCCCCTCTTAACAAGTTTTCAAGTGTCTTCCCTGTGTCTCTGTATACATGTGCACACGTGTGTGTCCCTGTCTGCTTTGGAACATTGTGCAAATAAGTTCAGCTTGTGTTAGAAAAGCCAGGGGGAGGAAAGGGAATTTAACAAATCTTGTTACAGGGAAGCTCTGCTTTGTAGAGATATATTTTAGTCTTTTTCTTGGAATGTATGCAGCTTATACTTTCCAAGATTTTTGCCAGCACAGCTAGTAATGAAAGTTTGCTTTGCACTTTGCAAAGATCGCCCTGCCTTGATTTGGTTTTTTATGTGGTAAGTACAGTGGATCTGTCAGGCTTTGAGGTGGGTGGATGCTGTGACACTGGAGAAGATAGAGGGCAAAGTTTTCTTAAAAGTTTGGGATTTTATTTTCTTAAAAACAAAAGAGAATCAATATTTCAGTCTAAAAATAACAAAAAAATACATTTTCTCGGTGGATATCCTTTTAAAATTCTCTTTATCCTGTTAGTTTAAAAAGCTGGCTAGAGAGTGCTATGTTATAGCTATATTTGCATCAGCATGAATTAGAGGCATCATTAGGTTTTTAGCAGAAAGTGTGTTTCAAGAGGACGAGATCCCATACAGCTGTGGCTTCACGTCCCAGAGATGAAAAGCATGACAAGACAGGCAAGTCAGTAAACTGACTTCAACATAATGCTGGGATGTGCAGTGTAAAGAGCATGCTTGGGTAGATTTGCAGACTTGGCAAAGTATTTCACTTGCATCCTTTTCTGGGGCACCCTTCCATCTTCTGGCACCCTTCAGAGGAACACACCACACCCATGCCTTCATGGCACGAGAGGCTCTGGGCTGGTGCCTTGTCCATTCTAGCCCCCTCCCTTTCACTCACCTCTGCACACCAAGATCCCTCTCTAATAGCCCATCCTCAGAGCCTGGCATTTTTCTGAGGCTGCCTTGCTCTGTTTGTTTTCTTTTTTGGTACTGGGAATCATACTCAGGACCTTGAGCTTGCCAGGCAGGCGCTTCTACCGCTGAGCTATATCCCCGGCCCTGCCTTGCTCTGTCTGGCTGCCTTGCTTTTCCTCCCCTATCTCTGCTGCGTATAATCCTCTTTCACCTCTGCAAACTCCACTCCTCCTTTTGTCCAGACTCAGCGCAAATGCATGCTCCCTGTGAAGTCTTTTCACCTGAGGGAGATGCACAGAGCCAGGCTTCCTGCAGTGTGGACTCCCCTGCATCTTGTCTGTCTCCTCCTCCTGGAGTTTCACGATGTTATAGCTGTCTTCATACCTGCTTCCCTGACAACCTGTGAACTCCTTGAGAGCAGAGGCCAGTTTGTTTCTGCTCCATGCCCCCACTCAACATCCTTTCTTCATTCGCTAGGTTCCTGGTAGATGTTTATTGATAGAATGAAGGAAGGAAAGTCTGATAAACTGCTGCAGATAGAGGTGATTTACAGTAATATATCATCTCAAACTGGGTGCTTTTTCGTGTGTGTGTGTGTGTATGTGTGTGTTAAATTTCAGGGAGAACATAGGATTTTAACTCAAATGATTAATGCACAAATGGTAGAGATCCAGGGGCCATGATAAGTGGATGAGAGAGCTGTTTGAACAGGTGGGAATCCTTCCCATAATTGCTCACATCCCCGCACTGGAATCTGGAACCCGGAACCCTGACAGCCAACCCAAGAAGAGTGCTATGTATGGTGTGACATGATGCTTTCTTTGACTCTGTAGTGCTGAAACCTCCCTGAAAAAAATGTTTCTCTCCTCTCCATTTTCCTCTCCTCTGCCGTTGCTTCTCCTCCCCTCTCTCTTCTTCTCCCCGCCTCTCACTTCTTTTTTGTTGCTTGCTATCTTACTACGTTGTGTTGATTGGCCTCTAACTCCTGTACTCAGCGATCTTCCCTTCCCAGCCTCCTGAATGACTACAGCAGGTTTTCTTACTCGCAATTACTACTGGAATTCAGAGAACTGGTGTTGGGGCAGATTATTCTCCTGTTGTTGTATTTTCAAATTTTTATTCACCAGATATACCATTCATTCTACTTCTGTTCTCTAAGACTACATACATACCTTGAAATATGCCTACTAGCTTTTGGGGTTTTTTGTTTAAATCACTCTTTTGCTTGGAAGCAGTATTTTATTATAGTTATTTTTCCTAATCTCTCTCTGAGTTTTACACTTATTTAACTTGTTTATTTCAAAATTACTGGCTTTCTTAGGAATATTGATGTCCCTGTTTTATCTTTTTTATTTTAAAGAGAAAAGAACAAAAACAAAATAACAAAAAAGATGAAAACAAAAAACATGAAAACTATAAAAATGATGCAGAATTTCAAAAGAAGATGATAGGAAATCAACAATGGTTGTTGCATTACCTATTGTTATCTTTAAAGTAGCTGCTCAGATTACCAGATATAGGCATGCAAGATTGATCAAACAATTAAACATTAACTGTTCCTTTCAATAAACCAATAGGAATTACTAGTACAATTATCTTAGCTATCTTGTGTATGTATATATATATTTCCCTTCCTTCTTTCTTTTTTCTTCTTTCCCTCATCCCAGTTTTTCTTTCCTATTGAGCAGTTTCTTTCCCTTTCATAATATCTATTGTACCTTTCAGTTTTATTTACCCTTTCAGGTTCTTCCACTAGGGAGACAATATGGTGTTTACACATGCAGGTCTGATTATCTTTCCTTTGTCAATCCAGCCAAACCTTTGTTTGTTTAAATATTTACCTGAGTATCTCCAGTAAATGAAAGATTTGTATGTCATTCACAATTGGCTGAGGTAGGATTATTTGGATCCAGCTCTTATTCCACTTTTGACCAATCAGCCCCGACCATTTTCATTTCATTAGTCACCATGGGAATTTATATTAAACTTTACCGTCATTCCTAGATGGTTAAATGTTGTTGAATTCATTCTCAAGCTGGAAAGACAAACAAGAAATGTAAGCAGTTTAAGTCCCACGGAGTGACATGAATGTTATTTTGAAGTTGAGTGAGTCTTCTGTTAACCAGGCTGTAACTTCCTTACTAGAATCTGGCTCTTCAGAAGGAGGAACCCCAATGCCTGTCACAGAGTTGGCACAAAATATCTATTTGTCAAATGAATGAATGTGAGTGATCGATTATGTAATATATCAAAATATGCATCAAGTGCTGATCATGGGCCACCTTACCATGTGCCTTCCATGTGGGTGGAACTATGCAGGAAGCACTTAGACTGTGCATTTACATATATTATTTAATTCTCTGAGGTAGCTGTCCTCATATTTACAGATGAGGCAGATGAAATGATGTATAGAGGACAATGCCTGAGATCACAAAGCCAGCAAATGAGATAGCAAGGATTTGGCTTCAGAGCCCACATTCCTAGTACTTGTAGGAAAGAGGTGGCCCTTGATGCTGGGTCTCTGCTTTGATAGCTGAAACACAGAGTTGGAACCAAGGAAGCAGAGACAGTGACCCAGAAAGTATTTATTGCTAGGGTCAACTTGTCTTTAAAAGTAGTTCCCTGACATTACCGAGGGATTCTCCCGGCACTGTGATGGTTCTCAAAACTATTCATGTCACACGTCATTTCTCTGTACAGCAGGTAGAGAACAAAATGATGTTGCTGGGGCTGGGGATTTAGTTCAGTGGTACAGCGCCTGCCTGGCAAGCACAAGGTAGTGAGTTCAATTCCCTGTACCAGAAAACAAACAAACAAACAAAAAAAATGATGTTGCTGTCCTGCCCCTGTTCCCATCTAGAACTGGAGAGCAAATGCAATTCAAATCTCTGCCCTAGCAGAAGCTCAAATGACTATAGATCATGGAGCTCAAAGATTACTTTTTAATGTGTGAAACCTTGAATGGTAAATTAGAAAATACCCTCTCTATCAATAATATTATTAATAACTACCAGCTCATATTTTAAGATCTACAGAATATTTTCACAGCTTTCACATAGACTATCAGGTCAGTCCCTTATGGAAACCACTGTTCCCAACTGAAATTAAGAGTAAGGTAAGAATTTTTTTTTTCCCACTTTGAGAAGCAGGATGGTCAGGCGTAATGCATGCCGATAGTCTCAGCTATTTAGGAGATTGAGGCAGGAGGATCACAAGTTCAAAGCCGGCCTGGACAACTTAGTGAGACCTTGAATCAAAGTGAAGTTTTTGAAAAGGACTAGAGATGTAACTCAGTGGTGAAGCACTTGCCTACCATGCACAAGGCCCTGAGTTCAATCTCCAGTACTCCAAAAGCAAAAAATAAAAAAGGAGCAGAATGAAACACTGTTTAAAACAAAGCAACATTAGAAATCAGACAGCCCAGCTTGGATCTTAGCTACACGACCTGGTTATTATACCTGTTCTTCATTTCTCTGTTTATAACGTGGGGGAAGCCATAGGGCTTTTGTTAGAGTGGTTTTAGGAATTAAATGAAGCAATATAGGATAATTATTTAGCACTTAATAATTTTTTTCTTTACATTTTTTTCCTTTTTCCTTATTCAAAGGATGCTTTTTTTTTTTTTTTTTTTACTGGTGTAATGCTGTTTAAAATGTACTTTTGTAAGAACTATAGTCTCAAAGGAGAAAATTGAGACTAAGAGAGATTGAGTGAATTATTTTTGATCACTTAGCAAAGATGGGCAAAAATTAGTTCTAGACTACAATTTCTAGTTTTGATCAATGCATTTAGCTACCCTGCCCTTTATAGAGAGGCCTTTGTATTTTACAGAGTATAAAAACTCTGCAGAGTTATGTAGCTGTTACTTTGAATTTGCCAATTAATTGAACTGTGTAAAGGTAAACTCTTAAATGTTTTTCAAACAGTTACATATTTAGTTTTGGAACTACTATTCAGTGAAGAGTATTGCGTTATGGCTCATTAGTTCCCAAATATGAATACAAAAAATTATATATTAATATATTAGAGGTAAAATTACACAGGAGACCAAAGGCTCACCAAGAAATATTCATTCAATTCCATTGCTTAAAATAGAATTTTACTATGCCTGTACAAATCACTTTAAATTATACAAATATTTGGAATATTTCTAGTCCTGGGACTCAACTCTGTACCCTAAAATGACACAAGTAGTGCCATGCTAACTTGGGCATTTATTTCTTTCCAAAATGGTTAGGATCACTATTGGTTGGGAAGAGGATTTCCTTATATTCTGCAAATGGATCTAGAAGAAATAGTAGCAACAGGGTTAGAGATCTTCGTCCCTTGGATGGAAGTGGTTGGATCTCTGGGACATGTTATGAAGGGTCTTTGCCAAGAAGCCCTTTGGAACAACCATACCCATGATAACAGGGTGTGAAAACCAAATTATTTTCAGGTCTGATGAATGAGTCCAGCTGTTCTGTAGACCAGTATGGGGTATGTGAGAACATGGGATCACAGCAAAAAGCATGTTTATCTCATTCCATCATTGCAGTGAGCTAGGTCTCCTGGGAATTTTCTTAAAGAACAAGTCTGGACAGAGTCATGGCTTAATGATCAAGGGATTAACAAGCAAGTTGTCCCTTTAAATTCCAGCTAAGGATAAGGCAGAGTTGAGTTTGTAAGGGAAAAAGGCTAAAGAACTGTGTGTGTTCCTTAGACAAAGATAGTTTGTCACATCATTACCATTAATCTCTCAGTTACTAGTTCATTTTGTTCCCAGAGACCCATTTTGTAAATCTTTTGTAAAGAAATCTCTGCATTAGTCCACCAAGCAGTTTGTTCATTCATCCTTTTATTAAAAAAAAAAAAATTTAGTACCTTCAAAATGCTAACTTATACTTGGTTCTTAGAAATATAACTCTAACAAATAACTCAAGAAATTTACATTCCAATGGGAGAGTCAGTAAATAGATGACTGTGTTGTGATAAATAGTAGAATAAAACACAAGTACAAAGGAGGTTCCCAGTCCACCTTCATGCTGATGGTAGTGAGATCTCACAAGCAGCTCTTCGGAAGACTTCCAGATGAGAGAAAGTCCTGCACACTTCTGTGATCTCCAATACAGTAACCACTGGCCATCTGTAACCATTTAAATTATAAATTCATTAAGATAAAATAAAATTGAAAATTCAGTTCTGAGTCCCACTAGCCACTTCGCAAGACTCAATAACTACATGTGGCTGGTGGCTGTCATATTGGACAGCACAGGTAAGAACGTTCCCTTCGTTATAGAATTTCCATGAAACAGCACCAGACTAAGAAGATTTGAAAGTCTGAGGAGGGTTGATTTTCCAGGGAGAATAAACAGAATAAGTTGAAGAACAGAGGTACTAAGGGAAAATAGCATAAAAGTGTTAGTATAAATATTATTTTTTAATTTATTACTTTTTCAAGAAGCATGTGTTGTTTACACTACATCTTGTTTTAAATTGTTTTACTAAGATGCGTAAGACACAATCTTAGCTTCTAAATAACTTCCATGACCACCTTCACAACATAGAAATTATTAAAAATTACCCTCCCCTCTTTGAGTTCAGAAGAGAGATTGGTTATTTCAAGCATCAGGAAATGGGTGTGTGGAAGGGGAGCTGAAGTTTAGGCTAGTTTGCAGGGTTGTTGCTTCTGATCTGAGTCTTGAAAATCTATTAGGATTCCGATGGGGAGGTGGCATTACATTCCTTACCTTGTTTTTTTTTTTTTAAAAATTGAAGTTTCACAAAGTTCTTACAGCATGAGGGTCCAGCAAGCAACTGAGAAGCTGAGGCTGTCCCCACTGGCATATTCATTAATGTCTTTTTACTAAGACTGTTCTTTACACAATAGAGAGCTTATTTAGCTGTGCCAACTTACACGAAATAGTCCCCCTTCTAAATGGTGTTAGCATGGATTAGTTCAGGGAAGTTTGCATTAGGTGGCTAAAAAAAGGATTTGGGAGCTGGGAGTGTTAAGGATTATGCAAATCACTGGCTGATGTGTGGGTTGCATGCTGGAGAGATCTGTAAAAGCAGTTTTTATGCACTAATAAGTGAGAGATGTAACTAACAATTCTCAGTGAATTCTAACAATTCTCAGTGAACAATTCTCAGGTAGATAATGTGGACAGATCCAGTGAAAATGGCAGTAAACAACCATGGGCATATATGTATTTTATTCTCTAAGTCACATAATTCAGATCTCAAAGAAAGTCACATAATTCAGATCTCAAAGAAACACATTTCTGGCTATTTATTCCATGAAGTTACACACAGATCTCCTGGATGTAGAATCAGTTCAGTGACCATTTCCCTTTTCTGTGTGGCATTTTTCCTCTGTTGGGAGCATCTGCTGTTGAGGTCTTACTTATCATGAAACCACTCGGCTTTCCATTTTTGGGGAGTTATAATATTTCTTGTTTGGACAACACCAGTCACAGAAATCCTTTTGAAAGAATTCTTTCAGTTATCTTGTGAAGGATTCACAAGAATGAGAGCAAAAGATCTTAGCAAAATATATGTAAAGTGTGCTGGGATCCAAGTTGAGGTCAGGTCTTTAAAATTTATGTAAAATAATATTTGAAATATGGGGAAAACAGTTCTCTAGAACGCTATTTAAAATATCCTTTACAGGGGCTGGGGATTTAGCTCAGCGGCACAGCGCCTGCCTGGCAAGCACAAGGTCATGAGTTTGATTCCCCATACCGGGGGAAAAAACCAAAAAAACAAAACAAACAAACAAGCAAAAAAATATCCTTTACAATGGGATAGCTGAGGCTTGCTTCTGTGTACTTTTCCAGTAGAAAATTCTTACTCTTTGGAAAATAAAAAGGTAATGCAGAAGATGACATGAATACCTTAGGAGAAAAGAGCAACTTTATTCTTCCCATTGTCACTTGGTATGTGATTTCCAAAATTTAGTTAAATGAAGTTTGATATTTGTTCAGGCAAAAGAGATTCAGCAGGACAGTTGATCTTGGTCTTATGTTTTGAGTTTCTCAGCACGAAGAACACATTCAAACATATTCCATGGTCACCCAGGAATTTTTTTTACACACTTGTTAAATAAACTAATTTCTGCTTCAGTAAAGGTTGTTTTGTTATGAAAAATGCTAAGGAATTGAGCACATTTCCTAAGGTTTGTGGTGTTGCCCCTCCAACTTTCAGGTAGATTTTCTACAAACAGCTCCCGTGAAGGCAGACCCTGATTCTCACGTGTGGGTGATGTTCCCAAAGTGTGTTTAAAAGTCAGTCATTCAGAACTCAAAACAGTTTTCCTCACTAGAAATGTCAGAGATGGTTACTTTCCCAGGACTGCCACAAAAGCCTTTTATTTCATAATGCATCTGGGAGCCCCATACATGAGGATAGGAGGATGGGCTGTTATGGAACAGGACCCACTCTCACCATGCCCAAGGATGGCGCTTTTTATTTGCCATAGAGGCTGCCCCCTGGACTTCAAGGAGAGAATAACAAAACAAAAAAACAAGAAAACACACTTTTCACTGAGAGAGTCTGTCTCTGTAACTCCCTCAGGTACAGCAGTTTGCACATCTCCTAGTCAATTTGTACTACTTTCAAGACTGCTCAGTACCTCTGGAACTAAGTACATCTTGAACTTTTTCTTCTTTTTAGTACTGTAAACCCCAACATGGCAGTTCCATACCATCAATGGATTTAGAAACCAGAGGAATGATTATGACAAAACAATAGAAATCAATGTCCCTGGGATTTGTCATTAGCAGGGTGTACATCTCCTACTAGCTTAAAATATAGGCATTTCGTAGCCCTTAAAAATAGCCCTGTATGCTGTTCTCACATTCGATTGATATATTATGACTTTCTGATGTCAAAGCAATGGATTGATTCTTTTTCATGTGGAAACCAGAAATAAGAGTGATGGAAATGGCCTATAGAAAGATTAAATCTCTCCTCCCCTGCAAGGGCTGAACTAATTGAAGCAGTTCTATATGCTTACTCCATATTAGAACAAGGGCAATCGTTCATCTTTTCTTGAACATTAATGATGCCAGAAATGTCTAACATCTTTTTCCACCTAGTGAATGTAGTTTGGACTCATTAAAATGTGAATTGTTTTTCCACCAACCTGCATTCACCTATCATGAATACTTGGGAATTTTCCAGTTAGGATTGCAGAAAATTGCTTTTTCTTGCTTTATTGTTACTTCATGCAAGTTGAGACCTCTGGAAAATGTCAATCCTAAGGTGCCATTGCTCATTGTCCATAGTGGTTCAAGGCTATTTTTGAATAAAGGAATAAACAGTAAAAGCCAGGGAAGTAGATAATAATAGGAAACAATTTGCTTTGTGTTGGTTTGCTAGAGCTGACATAACAAAGTAAAGCACCACAAGCTGGGTGGATTTAAGGATGTGCTGTCTTACAGTTCTGGAGGCTGGAAGTCCAGTATCAAAGTGTCAGTGGGACTGTTCCTCTGAAGGACTAAATGGGAAAGGAAATGTTCCAGGCCTCTTTCCTCAGCTCGTAGAGGGCCATCTTCACCTGTGTCTTCACAAGATTTATCCTGTGTGTTGTGTCTATGTTCTAGTCTTCCTAGAAGGATACAAGTCATATTGGGTTAGGGCCTGCCTTAGTGACCTTCTCCTACCTCTACTACCTCTTTAAAGCCCTAGGAAATACAGTCACTTTCTGGAGTATTAAAAATTAGGAGTTCAACATATGAATACGGGTGGGGGAGTGGGTTAGGGGGTAAACCCCACAGGAGTTTCCAAAAGCAAATTTAAAAATCTTAAGCAAACACGTAACTAAAGCCCCATAATTTATCTTTGCAAAATCAGATTTTGAATTCCACAAGTTTTGTGAGAATCTGTGAAGCCGGTCCAAGTTGGCCTTTCCAAGGAAAGTTCTTCCTTAATTAATGTAGCAGTTTGAGGACTGGCCCATTTTGAAGCTGGAAAGCAGGCAAGAGAATACCCAAGGTACAAATTTAAGAAAGCACTTGCCCTCAGAGTTGCATATGAATACAAAATCGCCCTTGATGTGTTAGCAGAAATCTGAGAAGTGGACACCTTCTTCAGTGCTGTGTCCTGGGACCTCTTTTGCCTCACACTAGTCCTGATGTGTCTGCAGCGGAAATCAAAACAGTGTTCACATGTCCCAGTCACACCTCTCTTTCAGCACATTTTGGTGAATACTTTAGCATTCTGGTGTTCTCAGAAGTAGGCTGAAAGTATGATTGCTACCAGGAGTCAAGAGGAGTATGTGGATCTTGAGTCATTAATAATAGCCACTAAACCAGGAATAGATTTTGAGGTCCCTGAGCCATGTCTCTACATTTGTAACCCAATGGGATGTTTGCTCTTATTTGACCTGATTCTCGGTCTTGGTATCAGATGATGGGGTAGAAAATAGCTTAGAATTTGAGGGAAGGCTCTGTGCCCCTCTTTGTAAGGCAATAGCAGGATCTGACTGTGCTGAGGCATTTGGTACTGTATCAGCATCATGACCCTGTTAGGGATGTCCAGTTGTCTTCTAAGAACTAACTAGGTACAGATGTGCTTCGACTGCACCAGTAGCCCATGAATTGCTGTGAACTTTAGAACCCCATTTCTGCTGTGGCAGAGCTGAGCCCTTTAGCCCAGAGCAGAAGATTCACAGGTCCAGAGCATGTGGCTTCCCTAGCAATAGGCTGGAGCAGTCTAGCTCAGACAGCTCTCCTTTATCCTCTACAAAGATCAGGCTGGCAGTGGAAGCAGCGCTGATGTTTTCCTTCAAGCAGTGACATGGTTAGTAAGATGATGAATGTTGCTATTTTCTGAGAGACCAGCAAGGAAAGCAAAGTCCAAGGATTCCAAGATTAACCTTTTAATGTACACAGGACCCTCTGGCTCCCCACTTTTGCCTGATAACATACATTTTCTCCAAGAGCCTCCTGGAAGCCTCCTGTTGGAAATCCAGCCTGAATCTTCCATTCACTGTTGTCAGCTCAGTACCTTGGTGTGATTCTGAAGACCCTGACTAAACATGTCCTCATTCTAAGGGGAAAATAAAAGCCGTCTCTGATGGCCATATCCTTTGGAATTTCCTTTAAAAACTGGTCTCTCTGGAGGATGGCTAATGTGTACGGGGGTACAGCTGGCTAGGACAAATAACTGTAGGGTAAGTCTGACAACAATTAACTGAGTATTTCAAAGTCACTAGTAGAGATGTTAAAGCTTCCCAACACAAAGAAATGATGCATGTTTGAGGTGATATGTATGGCAGTCACCCTGATCAAATCATTACACTTTGTGTATATATATGGAAATGTCACACTGTATCCACAAGTATGTATAATTGCTGTGTACTATTTTAAAATAAAAAATGTATTTAAAAGAAAGAAGTTGGTCTCTTAGGAGATACAAAACCAATTTTATGATGAACGTTTTTAGTGTAACATTAAAAGATTTATCATTAATATTAGAAAAAATAAATTCTTCAGTGACATGGAGGGAGAGAAATTTTCATTAAAAGTCCAGTCTGCCTGTAACTTTCTTATTCTTTCACTACTGTAAAGCAACCAGAACAATTCTCTTCAGTGTGGCATCAGTGTGTAGTGGCCCATTTTAACCCCATGAAGGCTATTTGCAGCTAAATTATATAAACCAAGGCCTTGCTGCCTAAAATGGGATCCCTGGACACTCAGCATCACCTAGGAGCTTGTTAGAGACATAGACCTGTGTTTAATTAACACCTTGGGAGCTGGAGATGTAGCTCAATGGTATAGAACACTTGCCTAGAATGCATGAATCCCTAGGTTCAATCCTCAGTGGGGAAGGGGTCAAGGATTAACACCCTCAGGTGGTTTGTAGAACATTAAATCCTGAGAAACATTGATCTAGAAACTGTTGAACCTCAAGAGATTCCAGCCCAAGACAAGAATGTTGGAATTACCTTCTCTATCCAAAAGCTGATAATTACCTTTAGCAGTTACAGGAGATGCCTTTTTCCAATCAAGTCCCTTAATAAATGGTTCCTGACTTACCCATTCTGTTTGGGTCCTTTTGGTTTCTAATGAAGTTTAATTGATTAGCTCTATTTGTGAAAAGCTTAGGCTCTAATAAGCACACTCCCACTGGGTACACAACTAAATAGTTTATGAGGTAATTTGTATTTTAATGTCTTTCCTAATGAGCCCTTTCAGTAATGAAATCCCCAGGGAAAACATTATTGGTTTGCAGACATTTCTTAGGATACTAAGGCAGGAAAGCTGATGGATGTGGAAGTTTTAGGCTGTAGTATAGAAAATAGTTCACAGATCAAAACAAGCTCAAGTACTTTGTTTTCTCAAAAAAGTTCCAGTAAGACATTTTATATCATATTTTCTAAACTCATATCTTTATAATCATTTTCTGTATTAAAAATGAGATCTTCTTTTCTGAGGCAGCTCTGGGACCCCTTATCTCTGCACGAAGTAAATAATATGAGGGTTGCAACTGTGTGCAATCTGATATGAACAAGAAGGGCAGAGAAGAAAAGGAAAAGGGAGATGCAAACACACACCATTCTTGCTCAGTGACTTAACATTCTTTCAAAGTCTGTGTTTTAAATCTTCTCAGCGTCATCACTTCTTTAATAGTTGATGAAGGCATCAATCACTTCTCATTAATGCTAAAGCCAAAATGAATCCATAAGAAGCATTTAGAACTGCAAAGTGAATGAACAACAAGATGGTTATATGCAGCGTGGCAGAATTCTGTCTGAAGGTAGTCAGGGCTAATCTCCTTTGAGGGTAGAAACAGTATCCTAGGGTTATTGGCAGCTGTCTTCAACCCATAAGGTCAAAGAGCCTCCCCTCCTGCTTCTAGAGCAAAGGTAAGATACATAGTCTTGAATCCTCATTTGAAGCCAGGCAGACACTCAGGCAAGGGGCACCAGTCCAGACATGTTTCCCCCAGGCGCTTTCTTCTGAAGTTCCAAGTTCCGACATTGGGCTGAGCTGGTCAGGCTGCCTCAGTGCCTGTGGCCTGCTCTGTAGATGAAGAGGCATAGCCTGATCCTACTTTGTAGAACACAAAGGTCATAGTCTCATAACATGTACTAGATACTAGAAAACAGCCTTTTTTAGCAATTATACCCTCTAATTTGTTGATGACATAACTCCATTTGAATAAATACACTTTCCCTTTTAATTGATAATAGAGATGGAGCCTAGAGCCCATTGTGAAGGTGTCCCTGAGAGATCCCTCTACAATTACTGCTCGTGGTAGTGTATTTGGTCCTAGGGAGGAAAAGGCAGAACAGTTCACCAGGTCAATGAAGGTACTCCCTTTGGCTTAACCTTCAGATTAAGGTTTGTTATCTGATGGCTTTGGATAAGAAGGATAAAAATTAATGACTTAATAAGCCATGAGGTTTAATAACATGTCTGTAAGTCACTAGGAACAGGGACAGGGATGAGTTCATGGTGTTTTGTTTTCCTACAAGCAAGGTCTGGGCTGCCTTCATGGTAGTCTATGCAAGTCTAAGTCTATATAAGCTACATTCAGTGGTAAATCCTTGGATCTGTGCACATTTCAGGTTCTTATGAATGAGATGAGAAAATAAACTGCTTTGAAATCCAAATTGTAACTCTAGCTGACAATGAGAAAGAACAAGGTGTAGGCAAGAGAAAGCTCTTTATGCAAAGCCAGGGCTGTTCATCTTGACGACAGAGTCTGAATTCTGAGTGTAGCCCTGTTGAAGCTAGGGAATGTGTCTGAGCCAGGAAGGACTGGTTGCTAGAGCTGAGGGTTATGAGACAAGCAGAAAAGCCCAGACTTCTGAAGGAGACTCTTCAAATGTCCTGGAAAGGCTTTGTGTGATGATCTGTATCTTTGAGAAGTGACACTTCAGTATCCATGAAAGAAATGGAGCTACAATTCGGCATGGGGGCATAATAAGCAAGAAAGCTTCAGCTCAGAAGCATGGTAGTGAGGAAAACAGCCTGCCAGGCCCCCACTGTGAAACTGGGAACTGAAAGGAGTTTGTAGGTCTTGGGGCCTTGAGACTGAGTTTGGGTGCTTCCATGAGATTCTGCATGGAAAGGAACTGAGTGAAAGACAGAGGGATATCTCAAGGAGGTTTTGACTCTAGTGGACTTCCCTTTGTAGTAGCTGTTCTGTACAGGGACAAAGAAAGCAACCAAAAAGTGAGTGCCTATGATTTATTTATTTGATTGTTTCATTTAGCCATCAATGAACATTAAATGCTCTTGAAAGTTAATGATCCTACTGAAGCCACCTTGAGCCAAGTATAACTTTCTTTGTGAAAGAAAATTGGAAAGAAATTTATAAGCAGAATCCAAGCCTGGCTTTCTAAGGTGCATACTTTAGTAGCCCCTTGTTTCTTGGCTGGTTCAGCATCTGTGAAAGCAGAGGCCTCAAAACAGAGTGGTAATTTCAGCAACTTCTCCAAACAACATTCTGGGTGAGACAAGTCAGCTCCTTCCCATTTACTTATGAGTTAATTGGTATTTAAACGCAAGTCTCCGGGCCAGTGATTTATTTTAATAATATGTTAGCCCCATGGCAGGCCCATGACTTCATGACTGCAGCAGTGGAGAAAGGGCACACCGCCCTGATGGATGTCTCAGTGCTCATGTGGCAGATTTACAGGCCACTGCTCGGGTCTGAGTCACTCTAGCCTTCTCTGCTTCAGTACCCATTGAGTGGCACCCCACAGTTAGAGCATTCACCTGCTTAAAGCAACAGTAAAAGGAAGGGAGTGTGTTGAATACAACTAATTGGGGTGAGATTATTCATCACATACTGCAAATTGGGAGGTGGTCTATCAGCAAAATCTGATCAAATTCCTTATGTTCATTATAGATTGCTTTTTCTTAAAACAAAAGACTATAGGTGCTGATAGTAAATCAGACTTTATTTTTGAGTGCTATCAAATATCACATGCATTTTATAGGTCTCAATGTCCATATAACAACAACGTCCATAATGATGGAATCAGCTGACTTTTCAAGACAATCTTTAAGGTTATTTTGTGTTTGTTAGGTTGCTAGGGGTAGTTAATACATCAGTATGAATAAAAGTGTTTAATGCAGTTGCCAGGTTTTTGTGCAAGATAAATAGTTTTACAGGTCTCAGAAGCAGAATCCAGTTGGCTAAGAAGTTGGCCAAGAGCTGAATTTTGACATCATTCTTGGCAACGAACAGTTTTTTAAAATGTGCACAATATTAAAAAAAGTACACTATATTTTTTCTAAATATTAGCCTAAAAAATGTAAGTTGAAATAGTGAATCAGTATATGTACATAGTAAATGTGAAGTAGTCCTCCCTTATCTGTGAAGAATATGGTCCAACACACTCAATGGATGCCTGAAATTACAGATAATACCGAACCCTGTAACTTAATCCCTTCTCTGTTTTAACTAGGCATTTATCACACATTGTGGCCTTAACTTGCACTTTGAGGTGCAACAGGAAAACTATCACAGATCTCTTTTCCTTCTTCAAAATTTCACAGACAAAAGATTCATACTTAGATCACAGCAACCTCAGCCCAACATTATTTTCTTTCCTTATTGAGAGTTTTCACCTTTCACTTAAAGGAAGTACTTCACAACTTCTTTTGGGCATATCTAGAGCACCAGCATCATTCCTCTCACACTTTGAAACATTGCTGAGTAAGGTAAGAGTTACTCAAATACAAGCAGTGTGACACCAGCACAATTAATCTAATAACCAAGGTAAGCTTCAAGGGACTAATGGGCTGGTAGTGTGTAGAGGATGGATGCCCCCGGACAAAGGGATGCCTTACATCCAGTGTGGGATCTAGCAGGACAGCACAAGATATCATCATTTCACTTATAGCAGCAATTGAAAACTTGTGAATTGTGTATTTCTGGAATTTTCTATGTAATATTTTCAGATCATGATTAACCATGAATAACCAAAACACTGGAAACCACAAATGAGGACGAGGGGACTAAAGTATTTCCTAGCTTTTGGTCATAGACAGCATTGCAAATGGAAATGAAGTGTTCTTCTTTCATCCTTTAGTATTCTTGGAATGACAGTGTATGTAGCGAAAGTGTGTGGTACAAACCACAATGAGCCAACAAATACCTGTGAACACAGCTCTGTCTGCCTCAGGGTGAGGCATTGCTGCTCCTGTCTGATACCCATGTTTTCCTGCACTAGGTCCCCCTGCCTCACCCTAGGGGTCACTACTACTTGAAATTTGTGTTTCTCTTTTCTTAGCACTTAAAGAATAGTTTTATCATAGGTACATGCATTTTTTAACAATATATCATTAAAATTTTCTTAGTTTTTTATAAGCTTTATATGAAAATGGTACATATATGCAGCTGTCTGGATTCAACATTATAAATTTCCAACAAGAAAAATTTTGAATCTCATTTTAAAAAAGAAGATGACTATTTATTCATAATGTTTACCTTGTATTATAAGTAGATAACCTACAAGATATATAAGAAATATATTTGGGGCTTAATGTGATCTTTTATATTATCGCTAAAGATACTTGAAGTTTTCATGCTGGTTACATTTGAATTAGTAAAAGATGTTTAAAACGTATTAAATAAGTCTTATTTTGATGTTTCTGCAGTGTTGTAATTAAACCTAGAGAAGGTATATTTTCTATGATACATTGCATCTAATTATTATGTAATAATTGACTAATTATTGTCCAATTAAACATAATAAATTCTCATGTTAAATATGTAATTGAAGTGTCATGAGATGAAATCTAATTTTTATGGAATGAATTTATCAGGTAATGAAACTTTAGGTTTCCGTCAACTTTCAGAACTGTGCTAAATATAGGCCTAATTATCTCTATGGAATCTTTCAATTATCTGTCTGGTTGAGCACAGATTCTGGAGAACTGTAAGGTTAGAAATGGACCATTTGACAATCTTATCTAGAGCTAAATGACATTATCACTAAGTGAAATGTTTGGATTTAGATTCCCAAGGCTTCTTCCGAGCAAACATCAAGGAAATTTTCTTCCCTTCCTCCTTAACCAACAAAGAAAGCAGTTTGGTGGCCCACAAGCCTAGGAAGCGTGCATGAGGCTTCTGCGCAGGCCAGCTGCACACTGGTTGACGGGGATGCAGTGTAGAGAGAAGACATTCCTGCTTCTCCTTCTGTCTTTATTAGCTGGTTGCCAGTCCCAGCTTCTTAGAAAGCCTCAACTCTGCTTGAAGGGATTACCACCACTGTCATTTCCTTGGAAAACGGAAACTGATACATTTGGAATTTGCATGCTGGCCATGTGAAGATCCAATGAATTCTGTCTATAATGTTGTCTCAGATTTCAGTAAAGACATGCCGAAGTAACCATTTCAGAACCACAGTGGTTTTCTCTCAGTCGTGGAATTATTTGTGGTTTGTAAATATCCAGAGAGACTCAGTAGCTTCCAGACAGGACTTGCTTCCTTAGTTCTGCGAAATTTTTGTATCTATCAGGTACAGCTTCAGTTTTCCTTTACTCGTTAATATTGTAATAACCTGTTTTAATTAATATTGTAATAATCTTTTAACTTTTATTTTGAAATAATTTTACTTATAGACAAGTTGCAAAAATAAAAGAGCTCTCATATTCTCCTTCTTGTGTTAACAAAGAAAATTTTCATTTTTTCAAAAGATACACTATAAATTTCAATCTAAATAGCAATTTCAGCTGTAGTATATTTAAAATGTAGTTTCTCTAATAAATGTTGACAGTTATAGTTTCATAGGTGGTATCTACTGGAATGTCCTTTTCCCCCATTTTTTTCTAAAAAACTGTATTCCATGGTAATGCTTAAACATGTTTTATCCCCTTATATAATTAAAAATATTAGTAGAATTTTCATTTCTGAAAAGTGAAACTATGGCTTATCTTCTATTGTTTGCAAAGTAGTTAGAAATTTAGGAAAATACATGCTTTAGTGAAAAGAAATGTTTTAGAAGATACTGATCCATGACATATTTAATACCAAAGTACATGGGTTAAGAGATCAATTATATGCCATGCATATGATTCCACTTTCTGGAAAACAATTTGGTAAGAAATGCCAAGCACTTTGAGTTTGTTAGCCTTAAAGATGCCTGTATACTTCAGTCCCACCTAAAAAAATGCCCTTAAAAAGATCACAGACTCAAGCAAAGGTTTATATTCCAGGATATTCACTGCAATGTTATTATAAAGAATTATAGGTGTGGTTTGGGAAAATGGAAATAATCTAAATGCCCAATAACAGGCAAATAGTGGAATGTGGTGTGACAATTAAAGTCATATTTTTAAAGACATGATTATGAGAAAATACACAAGTGGTCATAATACTTATTATGTGGAAAAATGAAAATACTATAATACTAGCTATACAATATATTCTTAATATCTCCCTCACCCACAATTGGTTATCATACTAAAAATCAGAAGTTATCTTTAAATGTTAAAATCATAACTGAGATTTATTTTCTTCTTTATTCTTATTTGTCTTCTAATTCTTCTACTGTGGACTTCTTTTATTAACTAAAAAGACATTTTTGAGAAATTAAAAATAGCAATAATTCCACAGTTACCCAATGGGGAAACAGACTTTTTTGAAACCTCTTTCCAGTTTCCATCTTCACCTCCAAATAGATTATAGCTTTGAAAGTAACTAAATGGTATGCACATTTTGAATTTATTCCAAGCGTTTATGTGTATCTATCGGCACCCCCAGTCTTAGAGAGGCATAATGAATTGTGTGGTTAAATAAAATGAATGAGAGTTTAAATTTTGATCTGGATTTGAAGAACAAGATTTGATAGGTAGATTTTCCATGGTTGACTTTCTAAAAGTAAAAAGAAAATCTATGGTACCAAAGAACCATGCAGAAGTGGTGAGCCTATGACACTCAGGCCGCAGCAGGCTGTTTGCATCATTGAAAGCTCTAAAATGTTCACCATCAGTGGACTATGGTATAAGGAAGGATAAGAGAAGGCTAACCCTACCAGGGAAGACAGTTTTTCCAATAGAGAAATACTTTTCCTATTATTCTTTTCAGGGTTAGTCTTTGAAGTTAAACTTATTTAAAAAAAATTTTTTTTAGCCCCATCAAATTGCAGGAAGCCATGTATCTAGGTTTCATTTTTAATCAAACAGGCTAAATATTCATGTTTATGCGCCTAAATGAAACTTTTGTATGCAGTGTTCCACTCCATCTGCATGAATAGTGGCATTGTGGCCGGGTGAGGTCACTGCAGAAGGGAGAGTGAGGTAAGATCACAGCTGAATCTACAGGCTTTTCTGCTGCATGGTGCACCAGCTCTTTCTTAAAGTCACAGATCTGTCATTCTCACACCAGAGGGCCTTGGTTTGTTTGTGCCGGGCTGCTGTTCCACTTGCCTGTGTGCAGTGATGGCCCTATGTGTTATGAATAATTCAAGTATTGCAGGAGAGAGCCAGAAGTGTAAGGAGGAACATGTGGTCAGGAGCATGGCAGTGTATAGTTTCTGCTCCTTTAAACACCCACGCTGGCCACCTGCTCTCAAAAGAAAAGCAGCATCTTCCAGTTCCTTCTGCTGTGTCACAAGATCCCTGGGGGATCACTGCTGTGGTTATGGGACCTCACGGTGATGCGTTTCTCTCACATGCAGTGCAGTGGCAGGCTGAGTCACTAGCAGATTGGTTAAAGATGTGCGTCAGTTCATATTTTACCTACACTTCCTACTAACTTAGAAGAATGAGTCAGTTGCCAAGAGCATGCTGGCAAATAACCCCTTGCTGGCACAGTCCTTACTAGAGCCACGACAATCTCTCCACAAGCATTTCACCTCCTGACTTAACTGGAGAAGGGTCCTTTACTTTCCACTCAGCCTCAGGCGGCATCCTATTCAGATAATAAGATATTTTCAAGGTAAAGATTCCAGTGCTTTGCTTGTATCTGTCTTGTTAGGTGCCCTGACCCCAGGAATAACAATAGGCTTTAAAATCTTCCCTGGAAAACAGTCTCACCTGAGACTGGAGCATACAAACCCCACTAGATGAAAAGGTAGCCGTCTCCGAAACTCTACTATAAGAATGGGTACAGTTGACTCATTAAAATTACGGAATCCTGTAGATTGTATTTCAGCAGTGTGTACTGGAGGCAAATGAGAGTTTAAGGGTTGGCTCCATTAGACAGTATCGGGGTAACATGCGAAGTTTGAGAAGCATAGAGCCTCTATGAATTGGGGGAGAAGCAAAGTAGCTCATGACCAGTGTGCCGCATGCATGGTATAAAGAGAAGGTGCATAGGAGTTCAGGGAAGCAAAACATGCTTCTGAACTTAGGGAGAAGACTTAGGAAGGAAACGAGCAGATCACTGAAGGAGGAATGACGCTGGCTTCTCCTGTTGAGAATAATACAAAGAGAGGAATAGTGAGGCTTTATTTATAGAAACTACTCAAGACACCAATTCTCAAATAGATGAATCGGCTTCCAGATGACCAACTTTATATCCAGGGATTGGCAGTAGCCCCGTTGAGCTGAAAGATGGATTCATGCAGAAGAGGCCAGTTAGGAAGGCCTATTGGGTTCAGGTCAGACCAGCGGGGTCTGGAATGCCAGTCTGAGGAAATGGTCATTATCTTTTAGGCAACAGTGAGTCACTGGAGGATCATGAGTAGGGAGAGACATGATGAAATCAGTTTTTTTGGAATATGAATCTGGGAGTGATGTGTAAGAAGCACATATCAGCTAAAAGTAATAAGAAAGAAATCTCACTAAGCCAGGAATATTACAAGGTCTACTCTGGGCAGTGTTAAACAGTGAACCTTGCTTATTTCTGCTGATGAGCCTGGTAGCTGCCCACTATGAAAAGAATGAAATGAATCCCATCAGCCAAAGACCCAACTATTATTCAGGTCACCCCTAAAATCTACAAATGTCAGAGGCTAAGGTATATGTCTGAGGTGTTTCAGATCTCTTCAAATTTATTAATTCATTGACTCATTTAACCAACATTTTTTTAAACCTGCTTTGTGCTGGCCATCCTGATATTTCTCGGGGAGAGAAAGAGAAGTACAATATGTTCCCTCCTCTCATGGAATTTATATTTAATTGCTGTAGAATTTTTTACACAGAACATAGGAAGATGCAGAAACCCAGAATGATGGCATATATAGTTCTAGCATATGCAAACCCTTCTCCTTTGAAGGATTTACGATATTTGCCTGTTGGAACTCACGTACTGGCCTTGCTGGGTTTATTGACTCTGGCACTGCACAGAAGAGAGAAATGTCATGGAAGGCAAGTCACAGGCAGAGGAGGGGCCCAGCAGCTCCCTTTTTCACTCTGTCTGAGTAAATTGTGTCTAAGCAGCTTTTGCATTTCAGCAAGATGCAGAACTGTTTATTTTGCAATGAAGCAGAAATTTTTCCCAGAAGTTTTCATTGAGAACCTCAAGTTTTCATAACTGCTTTGACCAACCCTGGTGTCCTCCAAACTGGGGTTCTCCTCAATGGTTATTTGTCTCACCCACACTATGTACTTTGAACTGGAGAAGAGCTTGGATTAATTTTCAGATATCTGTTGGGAGCCAACAGTACTTTGCAGACAGAGTCAGAGAAGACAGAACAATTGGCGATCCTTACTCCATGCTTAAGTTGCTGGGTATATTGCTCAACAGTTTTGTGGATAATTGGTTCAGGCACTCACCTTTCTAAGATTGTATAATCAACTATCAATAAATGAGTTTTGACAGCCTGCAACATGTTGTTTACAGGTACCAATTTAAACAGAGTTACTGTCTATCATGTTGCATTATTACAGTTGTCAGCTGCACTTATCTTTTTAGCATACTGTTATTGGGTATTTCCCAAGCCAAAAATTGTTCTAAATGCTTTTTTTTATAAACATGAACACACTGGATGCTTACAACATTCTTATGAGATACTTACTAATAGATATTTTGTAGAGAAGGAAACTGAGGAATAGAAGATTAAGTAATTTACTCCGTTAGTAACAGAGATGACATTTAAACCCAGCAGCCTCACAGTGAGAATTTATGTCTTTAACTACCATGCCACCGTAACAACAGGCAGCAGTATGAGGAAAGAAGCCAATTAAGTGACAGTGCTAAATGTGGCAGTACTGCTGGTAGTACTAGTAGTCATATTATAGTGGAGATAGTAGTACTGTAGTAGTAGTGGCTTTGTAGCAATAGTATAATGGTAGTAGCAGTAGTGTTAGTGGTGGTGATGGAAGTGGTAGTTGCATCTTAATGGTGTATGGCAGTATTCATAGCAGCCATCATTGTCTCTATTGCCCATGTCATCATACTCTCCTTTCAGACGTGAGGATACTGGGGCTTACTGACACCTCATACTGAGTTAGTGGCACACTAGGATTTGTGTCCACTTGTATCTGAGTTCCTTGCCACCTCCCAAGGTTTACACTCAAGATGCCAGTGGCTATTTCTGTAGCACACAGAAGCACTGCTCATAGGCCTTGGCCTTTGGCTTGATGATGCTACACATGGTTGGTAGTTCTCATTGGCAAGTCTCTGTCCTGTTCAAGCCACCAGTTCACTGGGGTATAGCTGGAAAGTGTGAGGCTGGTCCATGAATTGAGGTGGTCCATGAGGAAAAATCAAATTAGTTGTGACTGAGCTAACTTGCCAGTTCACCAAGACAGATCAAACCACAGCCTCATGGAGACAGTACTAGGGTCCACACCACCAGTCAGGAGGTCACCGAGTCATGCCCCTGTGAAATCCCTCAGCCACTTAGTGCAGTAAAGACTGGTTAAGCATGTTTATATGTAGTTTGAAAATGGTTCTTTCAGGAAGTATGTGGTTCTTTAAAGTCATTTTAAAATGTGCGATTTTACTTCAGTTTATTTATATTCTAGCCAAAAAGGGCTCGGAGTGGAGCACAAAGCCCCATGATGTATGGCGTCCTCCAGGAGAATTGTCAGAGCTGGTTTATATAGTTTTACTCTATCAATATGGCCTTTCACAGTTCCTAATTAGTTTTGTTAGTTGACTTACAGAAAAGTGTATTTAAAGTGAGACGTCAGGAATTCCACGGAGGAAACAGCATTAATGAAAAGCACACACTGTCGGCAGGCCAAGCAAAGAGCCAATGGCTCAGTCCTGAGTACCCCTCATTTGTCCTGGGGTGATTAACTTCCCTTATTAGAAAAGACTTCATAGAAATCTTTGGAGCTTATGTAGGCAATGGGTATATGTGTCTGTGTGCATACAGGCACAGGCACACACACAATTTTTGTTGTTGTTGTTTATAAAACAGACACATAAAGATCACTTGAGCATTTGGAATACCTACCCACTACAGTTTTGTTAACATACATACAAGAGATGTTATATTGAAAAATTCAACTGAGTTTTGGGCTAAGTATCTTGCCAAATAAAAAGAAAATAGCTCCAAAATGAATATAGAATATAAATTTACCCAATTTTGACATTTACCTCCATGAGATAGGTGAAGCCCAACCTTGGTTGTTTATACTTACAAAGCGGAAAAATACATATGAAGAATGTTATCGCAGGATTTCAATTGCCAGAGCAGATGTGCAGCATGCTTTGTGGGTTTACAGTAGATATGTGCAGTCTACCAGAAAGTGTAGCTGTGCAATTAGATTTTTACAATGCACACATTCATGCACATCAAACCATGTTCCTTAAATGAGGACTTCGTTTTCTTTATTTCCTACTGAGTTTACCAAGTGGAGCATTGGCTGCCAGCATTTCTCTCTGCATAAGTTTGCTATAAAATGGTTTCCATTCATCTGTGCTTAGGCAGAATGGAAGGTCACTTGCCTCTGTATAGAGAATGCAAAACAAGAGGGTCTTGTGTCATCATTCCACTTTGTTACTGCTCCTGTAGCCCTAGCAGTGAGAACTGTTCAGAATTTACACAACACGCAACTTTTCATAGCATGTGATGTGCTCAGGTGTATGTCTGTGGTTTGCCATGGTTGTTTATTATGTGGAAGAAAAAGAAAGTTTGCTAATCCACCTCACTAACCTGAGTGTGACTAATGACATCAGGAGTGAACTAGAACTTAGCTGCTAACCACATACAAATAGGTCTCAGGCCTCTGGTTATGCTATGATGTCAGCTCTGATGCCCCCTTCATTAGCCCATGTGCTTTTAAGGGCAGATGCCAAAAGAAAGAATTTGGTATTTTCCTAATGCCCCAAATATGTTTTGAACAATAGACATACTTTTCTATCAACAGTTTTCTGGCTTGTTGATTTCCCAACTCTGTTAATTACACTATGTGAGACTGTATTTCCAGGTCTTTATTAGAGCACAACATTACCTACAGGAGAGTTGATTTTTAAATCAGATTGAGTTTCCACATACACCTCTGGAGACTTCATTGGGTGTCTACATGTGGCAGCAAAACCAGACCAACCAGATTATTCTGCAGTTCTGATGCATCTTGGCAGGTTAAGACAGTAGCCTAACCAGCGGGGAAAGGTGTTTACAAGGTCCCACTGATGATACCACCTTGAAGATCCCAGGGGATGATTCAGACCTGCCACAGTTTTTGCTTCAGCCAATCGTGCCTCTGCATGTTTGCGTTCATCTGATGGGCAGTCTTACCCCAACTATGGATGGTATATGTTATCATTTGTGGTTGTCTCTTTATGAATCAGCATTTTACCTTGTTAGTAGACTGTTTTGCCAATTACAAAACCTGTTTATTAAAATGTATTTTGCTCCAAGGCCTTGGGGTATAGCTCAGCAGTAGAGATAGAGTATGTGCTTAGGATACACTGGGTTCAATCCACAATACTGCAAGAGAGAAGGAGAGGGAGAGGGAGGGAAAAAGAAACAGAGGAGGAGAAGGGAGGGAGAAAGAGAGAGAGAGAAGAGGAGGAGAAAGGAGGAGGAAAAGTGCAAGGAAGGAAGGAAGGAAGGAAGGAAGGAAGGAAAGAAAGAAGGAGAGAGACAGGGAGAAAGAAAGAAAGAAAGAAAGGAAGGAAGAAAGAGAAAGAAAATGAAAAGAGAAAAATGAAACATTTCATTCCAAAACATACCGCTGACTTATACGTGTATGTCCATTCTAGGAAGATCTATGTCTCATGACAAGAAACAGTGCTAAGAGAAGAGGAAAAAACTGTATATGGTTGGCTTTCATATCAATGGTGTTTTCTTGGCCCAGGAACAAATACAGATGGGATTGTTGCTGAACCTATGAGAGAAATTTAATTCAGTGTAATAATAGCATTTTTCATTTTCAAAGCACTTTGAATATATCACTAATGAATCTCTCTTTTTATTTCCAAGTGGTAGGAACATACATTCCTCTACTTGCACCAAGCATGGAACAAGTAGAAAGCTCACCTCACAGGAGACCCCCTGAAGCTTTGGTCTACATGCTCTTTCTCTGCCACCAACCTGTTAAATCATACCGAATGTTGTGAAAAAGGACCATGACATGACACTGAACAGTGTAAGATTGGGTTAGCAGGGAGACTAAGGAAAGGGATTCAAATAAATCCAGCAATTCCATGGAAAGCAGCACACATCCAAGGATCCCGAGTTCTATAGGATGATAAATTAGGTGAAAAGAAGCCTATTTTTATATACAGTTGTTTACTTAGCTGTGAAATGTGTTCTTGGCGCAGAGCTGAGACCCTAGCTGGGGTCCCACAAGATGTTCACTGCTCTGACTTCAGTATACCCACCTATGAATTGTGGATGAGGAACTAGGCAGCTCCTAAGGCCCCTTTTACCCTAAAATTTCATAAGTTTCTACTGACGGGCGGTAGTCCGTGAGCACAACTTCATTGCTAAGAAGGACTATTGCAGGATGTTTTCTGAGTAGGTAACTGTTTAGCTGCTGAGAAGAGACGTGGCATAAATCTCCACACAGTACATTTATCCAATTAGATTTAAACTCAAGCCTTAATTAAAGATTCCTTTCTCCTGGCACTGTACCAATATCACAAATGCGAAGCTTTCAGTTGGAGCAAGTCATATAACTAACATTTTGTATGACTGGGAGACAGTCCAAATTCTTTCTTAAGTCACTTTAAATGTTATGAGGTGTGTGTGTGTGTGTGTGTGTGTGTGTGTGTGTGTGTTTGTCATTTGTTTTATAAAATATTTGTGGGAGGGGGAACAAAAGTGACAATTCAGGAACATAAGGCTTGATCAGGCATCTACGATTCCTTAAATATTTAGAAAATTCTTTAAAATAGTGTGATCCTAGTTAATTTGAAAGTAGAGTAATTTTTAGAGGTGAATTTGTTGTATAAAGGTAAAGTAGTGTGAGTTAAACTAGCATAACTCATTGAGGATTAAACTGCTATGATTCTCAAACTTCTACAGGAAGCAAGACATAGAGAAAAGAGAAGTAAACTTAACAGCTAATTCATGTAAATGAAAACTATATCGATTTCCCCCAATATCCATGTGACTTGGTGACAACACACCCATATTTATTTGCTTTTAAACCTGGTTACCGTTTTTGGTATAAGCTTTTCTTTTTTTTTAGTTGTCAGTTTCAGTGAATTAGCCTAAAACCCCCACATTTTAAAGACTCTCAAGATAAAAGAGAATTGTTTTACAAAACAAATTTTGTATGAATAGAAATTTCAAGAGTTATATGTTAAAATAATGAGCTCCTATTTTCAGGTCACATAGGTTATATTACTTTTACAAGAATTTTCAGTATACTGTGTTTGGTGGTTTGGATTTTCCAGAAAAATAATTAAATGACTTTGCTGTTTGCTTTTGTTAATGTTGACAAGGACTTGGAATTGTACACACAGCATAAATGCAAATATCCTGTAGCAAGACAATTAGCTCTCTGGAATTTAAACCAAAATAATGTTGTGTTATACTTTTAGTGACCATTTTGTAATCATTTTTCTTTCTATATCACTTTGTATCCAGATCCTTGTGTGCCTGGAAACTTCTTTCCTACAAACATAAAAGAAAACAAAATAAACACCAGATAAACCCAAGTGCATACTTTTTTCTTCCACAAAATAGTCATCTGTTCTAAACTTAATGAACTTTGTTTCTTGTTCAGACTTCATGCAGTCTGAAACTAAGAGACCGTTCATTTATTTTTATTTCATTTCTTTTTATTCCTCTGTTTCCTCACATATTTTTAATGCTTTGGTGTGTTCAGTAGATGAAACATATAATAAATCCATTAAAGAATCGTGAATCATTGGTTGGTATAAATGCAGGGTCCTGAAGGAAATCTTACTTATCCTGTTAAGCTGAAGTTTGGGCCTGTTCCTTATCATCACAGAGTTTATCCAGGTTATCAACACTAAAAATTTGGAATTATAAAGGAAGTGTCCTACCTTTGCTTAAAGCATAATTTGTGTGTCTTCATCAGTCTGAGGATTTTAAGAGTGACTGACTCAGGAGTTCCCGTGTTTTTCCTATAGAGTTTTTCCTGACTGTCCACCCTGTGTTAGTGTAAAAACACGCTTGCCATCTCAACCAGGAAAATCCCTTCCCTGGGCCTCTGCCTCCCATGTTGCTGTTAACAAGTTCTGAAGCATGTGAGCATTATCAAGACATATCTATTTATTTTTAGGAGTGCTGTATAAAAAAAAGAGGAGTCCCTCTTTTTACAATTTGCTTTTAAAGACAGGCCACTATTATACAATGGGAAAAAGATTATAATCTTCAACAATGTAAAACCATTGGGCTTCTTGCTTTAATATCAAGCACCAGGGAAATTCCCCCCGTAGTTAAGCGACCTCTACCCTTCACCCTCAATCATCCTACCACACTTAACCTTAAAACTAGTCCTAAAGAAATAAAAATAAAAACAAAACTAGTCCTACTTCAGTGCACCGTTTCTTTTTGCCTTGCTACTTAAAGCACAGACCTAAAAATAACAAGGGATTTGGATTATAGTTTGAGGGTTTCTCAGTATTCTTATAAATTACCCTGCTTTTACTTGGGAGTTTCAGTGACTCGTACCAGGCATTTTTCCATTAGAAGTATTTCCTGAGCTCTGAGGGCAGGATGGAACCAGGGGTGTGGAGATCTTACTTACTGACGATACTGTAGTAATTACATGCATGGAGCTGGAGCAGTTTCCTTCAGTGACTACCCAGTGAATATAAAAATCACTTTTTATTGACCCCATTTCACCCCTAAATTCTCTAACATGCTGTTATGTCATTCATTTTTTAAAAAAATTTCAACCGAAATATAAATTATATAACATTAACAAATTGCGTCATGTTACACATGCAGAGCCAGCGCAGACAAGCGAGGGCCCTGATCCCCCTGTAAAACGAGGCTCACCGAGAAGTTTACACTTTTAATTTTTGAAAGTAGCCTTTTGGGTTTTGGACTGCGAGCACAACACTTTGCCAAGCTGTAAAATTCATAATGTTTAAGAGAAAGATCAAAACTGAAACGAGAGAGTTTATATGTACAAATATTTGCTTAGTGCAAATATTCCTGTTGGATCGTCTCCGACTCTTTGATTACGGTAGGTTAGGAGAATGTCTGTGCTATAATTTGCCTTTTATTTTTGTATTATGCTTTTCTACTTTTTAAAACTCTTCACAAATATTATTGATTTGTAGAACTCTATCTCCCTGTGAGACAGAAATGTCCTCTGTGGATTGACTATTATTTTTTTTTTTAACTTGGGTCAGTTTTTTGTATTTTTAGAGGTAATTGAGGATTGAGTTCTTTTCCCTAGAGTCTAAATATAAATGCTTGTGGTAATTTCTGTGTCTGTTATCGTCAAGAATTTATTTCTGAGGATAATGAGATTTGGAAGGGCCGTCCACACTTTATTGATGTGTCATAAATCATCTTTATGCAGTGTCTTATCTGACCACAGTTGCCTCCATGTAGCCTTTCGGAGATGCATGTAGAATGAGGTCTATAGTGAAGCTCTCTGCTGTGAAGCATTTAGTGTATTGGTTATCAAAATGGTGGCAAAGACGAGCTGATTATCTCACTGTTATTTATCTGAGTGACATTTTCATTATTTTGAATTATCAAATATTGGGAAGGATCCAAAAGCAGACTTTATTACAAATTAGCCTCCGCATATTTCATCTACGATTGTTGTGTCTGTCATGACAAAAGCTGTGAACAGACTGAAGCAACAGTGGACTTGTTTACTTTGCTCACAATCTGGTGTGATTTTTCTTGAACACAGCCTAGGTTTCTGTTAAAGGTGAGGATCATAAGTGTCTCTATCTGCTAATTTTTTTACACTTGTGCAAGTTTAACACTTTAAAGCATAAAAATATTCATTCAAACTTCTTTAACATTTCAGTCCAAGAAACATGAAACATATGTAGCAAATACTGCAAAATCACATTTGCCTGATCCATACTTTTGTGCATGCATCTCTCTGTCCCTCTCTCTCTCTCTCTCTCTCTCTCTCCCCCCCCCACTCTCCCTCTCTCTCTTTCTTTCTCTCCTTCCATGATATGCGTACGCAGAAGGGAAGAAGGGAAAAATCATAAGAAGTGGGTTAACACTAGCAGTAAAATAAGAAAATACTGGTAGAGACAGGAAAGCTGAGGGGATAGAATCTTCTTTGCCTACTGGTGTTTGCAGCAGAGAATCTATTTCTCATAGATGGTATCCCCGCTCCACAGCCCAGCAGTGTTTATGGCAGGCATGCAGTAATGTGTCTTAGACAAGTTCAAAAAATAACGGAGCATGTGTATTTCTGAATATGGACCACCACCCCATATCAAGCCCTCTCTCTACCAGGGAAGGCAGAGAGCTGATACTAACGCCCATGTGCAGGACAGTTTGGGAACTGACCTCACATCAACACTGACTCTAATCTCAGATATTTTCTTTGGGTGATATAGTGGGAAAAAGCAATGTCTTTGAAATCAGACAAAGGTGAGTTTAATGCCTTTGAAAGTTTATTTAGACTTTGGGAGCTACAATTTTTTAGAGTGTAAAATGGCAGTTCTCACACACATCAGATAAAAACTAAACAATATTTTATGTTTCTTAATACATGTCTAATGCATTATAAGGTGTCATTAAATGTTATTTATTAGTTCAGCCTCTAGGCTTATTTTCTTTCTGCTACACACTATTAGTTTAGCCACTATACTTATTTTCTTTATGTTATATCTCTTTAAAGTTTCTTTAAAAATAATTTGGGTGAAGAAATGAAAAACAGAAAAACTTTTGTGGAAAGAACAAAATGATGCTTCCTATCCCAGGATTTTTGTTAAATCCTCACCACCACCATCACCTGGTTCTTGGTAAAGCATTTACATATTTACACTATCAAACCTTGTCTAATTGTTGTTTAGTTTCCTTTGTAAAGAACAGAGGTTGAATCAGGTAATGTCTGAGCACTTACAGGGAGAAATATCAGGTTTATAGCCAGACTTACAAGCCACAAGACCTTTAGACCATGGCTATTTATCTGTGAAGATGGAGACTAGGAAATGGTCTTCCTGAATAGCTAAGAAACAGTGACAAGAAAGATTCCCGTAAGATCCAAGTAAGCCAGACATGGTAAACTTTTCTGCTGTTCTGGCTGTTTACGCACTAGTCTCTACTAGAAAATGTAGAGATGACCATGCTGCCTCAGCAAAGGGAAGTTCTATTTAAAAGATAGCTCTTGGAAGGAGGCTTATTTCTTACTTTGAACCTCTGAAAATTATGAAGTGAGTACAAATTATCAGTGGACCAGTCCAAACACAGCAATGGACAGGAAGCAGTATTTCTATACTGATGTCTACTTTTGCATCTTTTGTTAGTTTAGTATAACAAAGAGTAATACACATTTAGTTTCAAATTGCATCCTGGGAGAAAAATTTTGGAAGGGGATTCCTCAGGACTCTGTTTTGTCTTGATGTCATGACTTAATTTTTTCAAAGTCAAAATGACTGCATTCAGGATTTATGGGCCAAAGTAATTTAGCCCAGTTTTTAATTTATGTTCTCCCACTCCACATGTACACTTATTTTTATTTTTCATTTATTTTCATTGTAATTGTGTGTACCAGTTTGTGTTAGAGGCAGTATGTCACTGACAAGAGGGAAAGTATATCTAAGAGGGAGGGAGATAAAAAGGAAATTCTGAGATGGGTTAACCAGCCTCTTTCACACTGATATATCCATGACATTATTTTCTCTATTTGAACTTCGCTCTTTCCTTCCAGGAATCTTTCTATTAGTAAATATCTTCACAAACCTGGGATTATTTAGAATTTGGCACTGGTTCTGATTAGTATTGTTGCAAAATAATCATTCAGCCCTACATGGCCCTAGAGGCTCTGGAATGAATCAGGATAGATATTGGCATAGACAGATGAACACTTCTAACATTTCACCTGGGATATGGTGGGGAGGTGGCACACCGCAAATTGACACATGCCCTTTCCACTGCCCTGCCTTTTATTTGCTTTTCTCCATGTAAAAGAAATTTACTGTCAAATAATCACATTGTCTCCATTCCGTCCCCTACTTCACAGTGACCCTGTAGAGGGCAAAAGTAACCCATTTTGTCAAAATCTTCAACCTAAAAGTGGTTCTCTAAAGAGCAATCCTTCTCATGAAATCTAAAATTTAATCCCTGGTCAAGGAATTTTTGCATTCATTCAGGTGGCCTACAAATATAATAAAGTTAAATTTTGGTCATAAAAAGTAAAAAGTTAAATTTCAAAGAAAAGTCTTTTAGGAAAACTCAAAAGCCCTTAAAGTATTTGAAAACTGACAGTTGAAAAACATCCCCGTAAGATTAGAAAACAATCCTGTCATTTATAAAATCTTGAGATCTTGCATATTTGAGACTCATTTGGTCAAAAATGTAGAATCAAATCTGAGTTGGGTATATCATGAAAGAGAAACTGAAGAGGAGGAGGATTGTGAAGGGCATGTTGTGGAGTGTGTGGGGGATGTGAAGGGCCATGAGGAAACAGAGGAATCTTCTTTTCTTCTTTCAGAAGGAAACAAGGATAAACTAGAGAAGAAAAGCCTCCCATGGAAAGAGAGAGGGTTTGGAGATAGAAAAATTTCAAGGCAATGAGTGTGGTTTTTAGAGGTACTTATATCCAATGTTTCAGGTTTCCTGTGAATGTAGAAGTGAATTATATGTTTTAGGTTTCCTGTGAATGTAGAAGTGAATTATAGTTTTAGAGGGAAATTTTTCCTCACCAGAATAGTCTTAAAATCATATTTCATGAAAAAAGGGTGAAGGAACCCCAATATCTAATATGAGATATAATAATTATCCTCCTATACTAGCAAGTCTGAAATGTAAGAATGGAGGAGAGCTTGAGAGAGACAGACTTTCTCTTAGAGTAGAATAAGTTGTTTTATAGTTTTTGTGTAAGGGCTAGGGATATAGCTCAGTAGCATAAGTACCTGTCTGGCAAGTGTAAGGTCCTGAGTTCGATTCCCAGTATAAAAAAAAATATTATAGTTTGTGTGCGTTTCCTTCCTGGGTTGGAGGTCAAGGGCGCCACCTGAGGAGAGCTTGAGTGTGCATGTGAGGAGAGATTCATGTATAAGCTCTCCTGGAGCTGTAGTTCTCTCAGTAAGTCAAAGTCTTGAGCACTCACTTTCTGACAAGTATTGAGAAAGTCCCACAAACACTGAAATTTAATCATAAGTCTAAACAAGTCTCACCATTTACAATGCCACATAGATTCCTCCTGTCCAGATGAATTACCCATATTGCCTATTGTCCCAGAGGGAGGCGGTTTCCACCAGTTGATGAGATCTGAATGAAGCAGCTTTTCCTGAGGCTGGCCTACAGTCAGTCTCATTCCTCTCCTCAGCCAGTCTCCTGACCAAAGCAATACCTCTGTGATTTTTCCAGAATTTTCAGAAGATTCTGTCCTATAAATGAGTGTTAACCTCTAACAGTGAGTCCTTGGATATAAACTCAATCCTCTGTACCTAAAGAAAAACCACATCTGTGCTTGGTCTGAACGATAAAGTATTGACATGGAGATTTTAAATAGAATGATATTTATCATCTTGATTTATTTTTCTTTTGCTGAAACTCGTTTGAATAGATCAGTCCTGTTTTGACCAGATGGGCAACTGTAGCCTCATTCAGCAGATACTGAGTTTGCTTATGAACCTCCCTTGCAGTTGAAAAACATGTCTGGGAGCCCTGAAGTGTATGCCTTGGTGAAGCTCTGAAATAGTATACTTAATTGTAGATTCCAGTGGATGGAACTTGGCTTTGGAGCTAATTCTTGATTAAGTAGGACCAGGGAAGTATCCTTAGGTATCTAACTGAAATGCAATTTTCTGGTCTCCATGGGGAGAACTGGAGTATGATCACAGTCAAAATGAAGAGACGTATTATTAGCCTCAGTAAGAC
The DNA here is from genome assembly GCF_000276665.1 of Chinchilla lanigera. Classification (NCBI taxonomy): domain Eukaryota; kingdom Metazoa; phylum Chordata; class Mammalia; order Rodentia; family Chinchillidae; genus Chinchilla; species Chinchilla lanigera. The sequence continues at coordinate 30,323,862 of NW_004955410.1, forward strand.
AATGCAGGAAGTTGAAATTGGACCAGATATAAAAGATAAGTAGGATCACTGGAGCATCTTCAGCCTTAGAATCAGACATTTCAATGGCCACAAAAGAGGGGGCTACTGCTAATGGTGATTGGCCAGTTCTTGGTAGTAGGACTGTGCTCAGAGCAAGCTACTTCTCAAACTACACCAGACTCCCACATACACAACTGTTTCTCCCAACAGCTGTATTTCTATGCTGTATTTCTACCTCTGATGGAAAATTTAATATAAAAGATAAGAATTGTGAAAAGGGGAGCTGTGAGGAAAGGGAACCCATAGAGAGAGGGGAGAAAAGAGTTTACATGATACAGCCATGTCTTTAACTTGGTTGCTTGTTCTGCCTTCAGAAGGAAAACTATGGCCACTTGGAGACACACATTCCTTCCAAGATTTTTTGGACCTCTGTTAAAAGCTGTTATGCTAGTATATTTGCTCTTAATTGCCAGTGAGTTCAATCCAACCACTAAAGTCCAAGTAAGGAGAAGAAAACCTACAAAAACCAGAGCATTTACATGTTCTCTTGTAGTCTTGCCCAAGAATATTCTCATTAGTCCACCCTCCTGCATAAAATATGGGAAGAAAGAATGGAACTTTTAATTTTTTTAATGAGTGGGAACATTTTGGATTTTTCATCATGGTTTGTTTTTCATTCATTAACCTATTCACTATTTGGTTGTCATGACTGAAAAAATTTTAAAAAGGAGAGAAAACCCAGCTATGTATGGTAAAAGTAGTCACATTGATCATGATGCTATTATCTGATCACACACTACGGGTTTTTGACAGCAGATGAAAGGTGGGTGGTCCTTAAATACGTATGGTGACTTAAAAGATGAGGAGTGAAGAGAAATGGAAGATGTTGATCAAAGGATATAAACATGTAGTTGTAAGATAAAGAAGTTCAGAAAGTTTAATATAAAACATGGTTAACTATATTAGTCAGCTTTTTGTGGCTGGTACCAAATACCTGGCACTGACAATTTAAAAGAAAAAAAGGCTTATTTTGGCTCACAGTTTCAGAGGTTTCAGTCCATGGTCAGCTGGCTCCAGGTCAGAAATATCAGGGCAGAAAGACAGGGTTGAGGATAGCTGCTCACCTCATGGTGCCAGAAAGCAGAGAGCAGGGAAGGAACCTGAGATAGAAGAAGGGGCCAGGAAACAGATACAGTCCTTCAGGTCACACTCACATCACCCAACACCCACAACTGGGCATTGCTATTCTCCTAGGAGTCTTTCAAGCCAATAGATTTGACACTCAAGATTAACTGCTACATTAATAATACTGAATTATATACTTGAAATTTTCCCCACAAAACATCAACAGAGCAACCAGATGAGAAATTAAATAAGTTGATTGTGGTAAGCATTTCACAAAATAGATGTATATCAAATCATCATCTTATGTACCTGAAAACCATACTGTTTTTGCCAATTATATCCAAATTAAGTTGAAAAAAAAATGTTTAAAGTAGGAAACAACAGTAAGACCAAAAATAAGTTTTGCCACTGATTAGTTTGTTTTTGATTAAGTCATCTTGCATCTCAATTCCTTAATTTCCTTCTTTGTTCTGTTAGAGAATTTAGGTGAGCTGGTCTCTGAAGCCTCAGTGATTGTATAAGCAGAAAGAAAAAAAGATGACTTATCCTTTGAGGGGAAATACAGAACTTGAAATTCTATTCTCACCTTTTCTGAGACTTTTCAGGAGAGAAAATTCAGAGTCAGTTTATGTTCCCCTGTCAAGCGAGCCACCTTAGAAGGAGAGGTTTTATCAACTGTGACTTGTAGTTGTCTTTTAAATACTGCCCAATGGGGTTATGAGCTCACTAGTGGCCCTGGGACTTGGGACCCTGCATATCTTTAATGGGAAGATAGTGATACCTACCTTGGAGAGTTACTGTGTGAATGTGTGGAATGATTCTTATCGGGCTCCTAGTACAGGTGAGGAGCAGGGCATCTCCTCTTATACCTTGCTCTCTTTGTGTGGGAATTCATCTATAGCTCTACCTCTCTCAGGAACTTCCAAGTGTATTTTTAAATGGCCAGTGCCTAAAACAAAAAAGTATCTGTATTGAAGCCTAGACTTGGCACTTTGTAATGTTTAAAGCTTCAGCTGCCAATTCAAGGAGCCTTTAATATCTAATTTATAGTTCCCTGTGGGTGGGTGGGTAGCCGGATGGATAGGAGGGTGGGGCCCAGTCTCTCAGGACAAGAGATTTTTCTTGTTTGTCACTTTTTTCTTTGGTCATTTCAGAGAAGGATTAGTAAGTACTCCATGGAGTCAGAGCATCCCAGCCTTCCTCTGCATGGCTGATGTGTGAGTCTCTATTTTCCTGTGGCAATAAATTTCTCATGAGGGACAAGTCACCTTTTTCTTCCTAGCCTGGTAAAAACTAGACAGCAAAGGGTGGTTGTCATTTTCTGAAACTTGCCCATTTTCTCGGGCAGCCACCTAGTTTGGCTGCCAGGAAGATGGGATAGTTTGCTTATAAAAGCCACTTCCTCAGAGAGCAGACACTGGTGGTGTTTCCTGAAATCGGCAAACTCTGTCCTTAAAGAGATTCCTTCAGATCACTAGACACATGAGACCTGTTGGCCCTGGGTTTTTAAATGTTCAGATTAATAGCCAGACAATGTTAGGAGCTGGGGCAAAGGAAAACCAGGGCAGCACTGTGACTGGCCTGCCTAAGGGGAAGCTCCAGGGGCAAAACTTGGAACAGGAAACAGGGCACCCAGGAGACCAGGGATGGCGCAGCCCAGGCCAGCCACAGAGGCTGTGGGCTGAGGGGAAGCAGGGGGTAGGTGCAACTGCCACTAAGCTTCCCCACCCAGGAAGCTATCTGCTCATCCTGCTGCACACTTAGAGAAGAAAGGAGTAAGGATTATTATGGACAAAAGAAACACAGGAAGGTAGATTCGCTTTTGAAGACATCTTGAAGGTAAATGTAGTGAAGTTCTCAATGACAGTTTTCATAGAACAAAGCGGTAAAGCCCTTATAAAACATGAGCATCCATTTGTTGTTGCTATTGTTGAATACTGAGTGATACTGCAGAGACTAAAAGACTTGTAGACGCCTTTGGGGTTAGGGAAAGGATGCTTGGCTTTCCTAAGCAGGTGCTCCTCCACCATCCCTTGCATGACGGGGTGAGGAGGCACATGGAAAGTATGTGAACCTGAAGACGACAGTTGTCCCCCATTTCTGGTCTACCGCTTTGCAAGTCAGAGATCCCAGACAGCTTTCTTAACCTCATTGACCTCAATTTCATTGTTATAATATAGGCACAACATCTAACGCAGGAGTTATTGGGAAGGTGAAATGAATTATTACAAGGCAGTGTTTTAAAGAGCTGTAGAATTTTTACTGTCATTTTAAGCATGGGCATTCCTCCTTCAGGCTGCCATTTCTTTTCTTAATACCTATTTTTTATATTAAAACTTTCTTAAATAGCTTGGTTTCCAAAAAGAAATCACCTTAAAATTGATGCTACTTCTACTATCAGGTTCTTTTGTGAAGAGTAAAAAGGAAAAAGAAAGAATAAATAGGCGCCTAATACAAATGTTATAACCTAATTTAGTATATAACATTACACATATTCTTCTATATACTCTGATTTAAGAAAATATTAGTGTATACTCTTATTAAAGAAAATTATACACTCTTATTATATAAATCAGTATATACTTGTATTTAAGAAAATAAAATAACCATAAAGAACTCACGGTTCTGTAGTAGGTTTCAACTCTAAAGCTACCTACTTCTTACTATAGTATATTTCAACTCTAAATCTTAAGCATAATTACCTAAAGGTTGTGTGCAATTAGATATTTTTATAAATTATTGCTTTCAAGTGGATTGCCAACTGAAGGTGTTCCAGAAAATGGTGTGTTAAAGCAGAGGTGAGAAAATTTCCTGGAAAGGGTTAGATAAGAAATATTTTCTGCTTAGGAAGGCATGGTGGCATGTGCTTGTAGTCTCAGCTACTTGGGAGGCTGAGGCAGGAGAAGGATTGCTTGAGCTCAGAAGTACAAGGCCAGCAGCCAACCTGGGCAATATAACAAGAGCACATGTAAAAAATAAAAATAAACTTCTTTGGTCATGTGGTATCTCTGACAAGAATCCAGCTCTACCATTATATCTCAGGAGGTGTCATAGAGGGGTTGGGGATTTAGCTCAGTGGCACAGTGTCTGCCTGGCAAGCGCAAAGTCGAGAGTTTGATTCCTGGTACCGAAAACAAAACAAAACAAAACAAGAAACTGTCATAGAATGAGTAAATGAGTGAGGCTATACACCAATAAAATTTTACTTACAAAGACAGCTATGCAGATTTGGCCTAAGGTCCTCATCTGGCCACCTGTCTTAAAGAATTCTCTTATCTTTCCCAATTTCCCTGTTTTAGAGTTGTTTTGTCACTTCTGTCCCCAGAGTTACACAGTTTCAGGACAGTCGTGGTATGGCTCCACATAGGGCTAATTTTTAATGCAGGAAGTTGACCACAAGAACCTTAGGTTCTTAATCTTTTCCTAGCATCCTGTATGTAGATCCCATACCGAGGCTGTACAATGCACAGGAAGATGGATGGAGGCTTTCCAGCATGAAGACTGAATCTGAAATATTTCCTTGGTCATTTCTTTCATATTTCCCTCTACTTAGAGGTTGTTCATTAACTGACAGACTGACACAGGAGAGTTTCCTATACTTGACTACTGAGGAACTCTTTCATCTTTCTTTCCATTTTTTTTTTTTTCCTGAAAGGTCACAGTGTTAGTTGTTTCTTATGTTGACTTAGTTCCTACTTCATAGTTGCTGTTAAGACTTGGAGAGTTTTCTGTGTTCTATCAATAAGTTACTTTCACACTTCCAGAATTTTAGCTGGTGGGTAAAACCAATGGCTACTATAGATAGTAGTGTAGATTGAGCAGAAACAAAAAATACCTCAAATTTTGCCCCATTTTCTACACTCAGCTGTCAGGCTCGTGTCACTCCACTCACTCAAATTTTCATTTTCTGGCCTATAAACAGTATTGTCAAAGGCCAAGTATCACTCACAAAGTTGTCTCTGGGTCCTTTTCAAAGGCAGGCCTTTTCCTCTGCTTCTCTTCAAAGACTTTGCGTTCTTCCCAGAATTCTACATTTACAGTATGGACATTTGTTTTTCTGAGACTTACTGTTGCCATATGGTATTACATAATTATTTTCCCTTTAGGTATAATTACAGAATTGCCAACCCTTCGACTCTGTTTTGCATTATTTCACACGTATTTTCTAGTTTTGATTTAGGTCTCTGCCTGGTATGCCATAAATCAGCAGAGTGGGGGTGGGTAATGAAAGGACATCAAAACACAGCCCCCACTGCTATAGAATGTTCCTCAAGTGACACTCCATAATTCACATACTGCAAACCCTAGGGTAGCCAAAGCAGGGCACTGCGACAGTACGAGTTGTTTTTGTTAATAGAGATGAAATTATGGATGTAACTAGCTGGCAGTCCTCAAACGGACTTCAGCAAACTGTTTACTCAGCTGTCCTCAGGCAACAACTTAATACTTGTGAATAAAATTATTCTCCCACCATCTCCCAAGTGGTATATTCCAGGGATCCCAATTTGTTCTCACTATTAAAAAGAAGGAGCAAGTTTTCAACCCTCCAAACCAGACTGAATTCTGGTTCTGTTTTGTTTTCAATGTATTAAGCTTTCTGCACCGTAATTCATGAAAATCTCTTTGTCCTTTGTGTTGTGTATTTTGAAAATCTGTAAGACGCTGAAACCTAAAAATGCTTTGTGACTTAAAGAAAGCTTGTATAGTTCCTTATGCTAAAGCCTTATTACTTTTCTTGGTTACACTGTCCCTTTCACCCACAGGACCTTTCCGGTCATCTCTGTGTGGTAAAATCGTAAGCCTTTTAGGGACAGATCAGACACCTTCTCGTAAAGGTCTTTCCTTATCTTCCATTCTCATTCAATAGGAGGGGACCTAGAAGTTCTCTCTCTAATACAACTTTTAAAAATGAGCATGCAGAGCTTAAAATGTATAAAAATGTGTAAGAAATAATACAATAAGCACTCATCTGTCCACCATCTATCATGCAGAAAGCCCCTGAGAACTAAAAAACACTATGTGATTTTGGTGTTTATCATTCCCAGGATCCTCATCACACAATATATCTATGCATCCTTTAAGGCTATGCAGTACTTTAGCTTATTTTAAGCTTTCTATAAATGGTTTTATACTGTGTACATCTTCAAAAATATTTTCGTTGCTATTGTTCACAGTTTATGTTTATCGGGCTTGTTCTGGTATTGTGATTCATTCACTTCCACTATTACATGATATCCCATTATCAAAATTCATTGGTAGTCCTCTTGGTGCACATTTAAAGCATTTTCATTTGATTTCTTACAATTTTTAAGTCATCATTGTGACACTTACTGCACCGCAATGTAGGCAGGCCATTTCCCTGTACATTTACTCCATTCCCACTGTCGCGGATGGTCCCCGTCGGCATTCCACCCATGTTTGTTCTTTTGCACTAAATTCTTACAAGAAAGCCAGCAAATATGTTACTACGTTTTAACAAATGGGGAAACTGACACTCTGTAGCCATCCCCTGGGCACAGCAAATCAACTTCTGATGAAGACTTAGAAGTCAGATCTTGTGGTTCCTTTGGGTAGGAAGTGAAGCAGTGGTAGCTCAAAATTCATTCTCACTTCCTCGTGCAGACCAGAATTTTCTTGTAATCACTATGTTTCTGACATCTCCATGCAATCATAAAACTGAGGGTTTTTTTTTTTTGTCTAAATCATAAAACTTCTTTAAAATACTTTGAAAATCATAATAGCTCTGCTTCTTGTTTAGAGGAACTATACCTTATGATAAGAAAGCTAAAATGTTTTAAAACTGAATTTAAAAATTCATATACCATAAATTCATCCTTTTAAAGTAAACAATTTCATGGCTTTGAGTGTATTTACACAGCTATGAAGCCATCAGCACTATCAATTTGAGAGCATTTTCATTACACTGAAAAGAGATTGCTCATCTGTTCATAGTCATTCATCCTCTCTAGTTTTCAGGCCCTGGAAACTGCTGATCTGCTTTCAGTCTCTCTGGCTTGCCTGTTTGGAATATTTTATATGAGTGGAATTCTACTATATCTGGCCTTTGTGACTACCTTCTATCATCTGTATAACCTTTTCAGGGTTCATTTACGTTGTAGCATGTCCGTGCTTCATTCCTTTTTATTGTCAGATAATTTCCCATTGTATGATTAGTCTATATTATATTCATGCATTCATCAACTGAACATTTGACTTGTCTGTACATTTTTATGATTACAAGTAGTTCTGCATTGAGCCCCCCCCATGCACAAGTTTTTGTGTGTACAAATGTTTGCAGTTCTCTTGGATTTTTTAAAATGTACTTGCTGGGTGCTGTGGCACCTCTGTGTTTAATTTTCTGAGGACCTGTAAGCTGTTTCCCAAAGTGAGGGCACCATTTGATATAGATTATTATAAAGAACTCAACACTTGAGTCATTCCTAATCAAATTTGTCTGGACACTGTAGTGTCCCCAATTCAATGTTCTGAATTTTTATAAAATGTTGCATTTAATGGTATTATTCCCGGATGTGGCACTACACTTACATTTCCCTAATAATTTCACACTTTCCCTTCCATTTTGTGATTGGGATTGTCTTATTCCAGATTGTATTTTAACTTCAATTTGATACAGTTTCCTTGAACAAAAAAAAATCTGTATAGTAATTTACACTCTATTTTATCTGCCAAGCTTAAATGGCTCTGATATAAAGAGATTAGTAGGAAAATACTTCATAGTTTAAAAATATAGAGCTTTCTGTAATTGTATTGCAGTGACAAGGTAGGTAATTCATATCTGAATGAAGAGAAAAAACAAGACAGTGAGAAGTACTGCAAACATCACCGTAAAACAATCTGAACAAGAACAAATTAATCTGCTGGCCAGATGTTTTCTCACTGAAAGTTCTGGAACTTGTGCACCACCAGTGTTTTGGAGGCTTTTTTATTACAAAATATAAATCTTCCCAATGTTTCTTTTGAACTTTCTGATGCTTAGTGAATTTTCAAAATTATAATTTTAATTGAAAGATATACATTAATTGCAAACAGAACTTTAGAAAATATTTTAAAAATACAAGAAAATAAAAGGAAAAGTAATGTTAATCCAATTACTCAGAGATGATGGCTGTCAATAGAATATTTTCTTTTGGTCTTTTGTGTATGCATAAATGTGATTTCTTTGCTTGAACAATGTCATCATATGAACCTACTGTGATTTATGGGACCAGTCCCCTGCTGGAGAAATGCTTGTTGATCTTTTCTTTATTGTTTGTGGATGTTTCTATTACTGAATTGTGCATACCTGTAACTCATTTTCATATTATGGTGGGAAAAATGGCACAAGCATACAGAAACTACCTAACCTTCCCAGGGAAAGAATAGCAAACAACAAAATTCCGTAAGAAAATTTTGAGAACTTGCAACAACTTGCGAAGAATCTTCAAGTAAATAAGAATTTTTTTGGCTATACTTTATAATTTAATGCATGATTAATAAAATGTTATATAATATTTAAGCACTGGTGACAAGGTAAGAATTTATCACTTAAAACCAGAGGACCACTTATGCATAAAAAAAGGCCAAGTGACATTTCAAGGACTTCAGGCACAGCAAATGTGTAAGGATGAGAAATTATCTGTACTTGTCCCCTTCTTGAGATATGACTATCAAGGATCATGAAAATCAATTACTGTTTTAAATCTGTGATTTTCAAACATGTTGGAGACATGCCACTTTTTAGATTTAATAAAAATCTTAATGTTTTTCTTCAAGAAATCCATTTATAGAACTATTTACAAGGGCATATAAGTAATAAAGATTATGTGAGTATACAATGACTAATTTCATTAACATTTTTGAAAACTCCTTTAAAAAATTAGGAAATGTCCTCATATATTGCCAAAATTAACAAAACAAATAATTGGGAGAGGGGCAGAAAGATGACTATTGTAATTAATTAATATGAATCAGAGTGTTAAATACTATGTGGGAAATTAAGTAAAACTTAAAAAGAAAGTAAAAAAAAATAAACTTATTTCAAATTGGTGGATAATTTTTCACCTCAATTCTTTCTCGGGACTCAGTACATCAAATGTGTTTTGACATTATGCTAGGACTTAATAGTAGATTTTTGTAGATTTTAAAACTCATTCATTCTGATCTGAGGAAACCAAGTATTTTTACGGTTGCTGGGAAATATCAGCCATGCGAAAGCAGAGTTCTTCCTTCTCAACATATTTTCAATCTTACAAAGAGTTTCTGGTGACTCAGAAAATCCCATGCATCAATTTTCCAAACTGAATTTTATGTGATTAAAAATAAATTTAAATTAAACAGAGACTTTGGTGTGCTTCTGAAAATTCTCATGTCAGGAGTTGGCACGTCTCAGCTGTGTGTAGGTGTATGTGTGCTCTCTAACACTGAATGAGCATTTAGGACCTATTTGAAAAGTTCTTTCCTGGAAGAAGAGGAAAGGGTACTGCTCTGGAACATAGCCTGGCATCTGTACCACTGCTTCAGAGGGACAGAAATGGGGGTGGGGACACACAATTTAAAGTAAAGGGTCTATAGGATATTTGTCTGCTAGAACTGTTTCTGCATATCCCTTCTTTGATCAAGGAGAAGAGGGGAAATGAATATTCTTATAACACAAATACTACATTTTTCTAAATTATGATGGCTCCCTGGTTCAAACCAGCCTAGCTTGACTGCCATCAGTTGGTGCCAATGATAATGTTTTTCATTTTATAGGTGAAACCAATCAAACAGATGTATGATCTACTCTTAGTTATAAGAGCAGACTTTGACAGGTAATGAACATTAGTCTTTTGAAGTAAATAGGAATCTTGGCAATGAGCAGACGGAGAGAAGAAAGGGACATCTTCCAACGAGTTCTTATTTTGTCTAGACTAGGTCTCTAAACCTTGATAGAAACTTGATATTTGTCACCCTCCACTTTTCCTGTAAGACCCAGTTGAAACCCACTTGAGTTCCTGGCCAACTCAGATGTTGTCAGGCTCTACTCTAACCTCTGCTTTATGGCCCTTCCACTAATTTGACATTTGTGTCACTTTGATTTTTAAGCCATGGTGTTTATGCTTTTTATTTTCCAACAAGACTGTTCAATTTTTTCAGGGCATGAACCAGTCTGCTTCTCTCTACTCCCAAACATTTCTCATACAAAATCAAGCATATTTGATTAGTTCTTATATCATACGTAGGGAAACTGCAGGAATATTCATACATGACCTAATACTAAAGAGATGAAGAAGCTCTAAGAAATGAAAAAGCGCTCCACCATTTAAAGCATAATTAATGCTGCATTAACATGATTTAAAACCAAACCTGTTTAAATCACTTCCATTTTGACGCTAGTAGTTATTTTAGCTGTTCTTGAAATATACTAAAGCATATAACTGCATTGAAGACAATGCTTTTTCCTTTTGGCATTCAGCAGCTGTACCTTATCTTCCCCCCTTTTTGCACTATAGTTTATATCTATGATGACAGCAGAGCAAAATATATTCAAACTATGCTGGCCAAAAGAGTGCTCTATACTGAATGTATATTAAATTGGAATTTAAGGAATAGAATTATGTTATTTCTGTAACATTGAACTCTGAGGAAGGAAGCATTCCTTCCTACCAGAGCTTCTTCCAACATCTTACATCCTAAACAAGGCGTGCATGGGATTGGCTGTGTGGTCACATGTCTTGCTTGGGGTGTCACTGAGTTGACCCTCTGAAAAGCAGATGCCCTGGAGGATCCAGAGACAGTAATGAATGAAGCCATTTGAAGAGATCAGTGCCCTTCAATTATCCTGCATTTGGCAAAGCAGATGGGATTCCCACTCTCTAGGGAAAAATATCAAAAGAAATTCTGAAAACTCTTTAATATGCCTGATAAATATATTAGAAGTATTTTCCTGGTTGCCATAGTTGGAAAATTAAGAATGTCTAGAATGTTGATGTGTGGTCTTAAGGAATCTACACAAATGGAGCTATCTGTCAGTGTTTCCATTTCCAAATGAATTAGGCTTGAAAGGTAAGATTTGTGTGCCATCATGAGAACTTTCTAGAAATAGACCCCATAAGTCAATCTGAGAAATGCTTACTTAGAAGGTCAAGCAGTGTGCAAAGAGAAATTGTCCACAGCATTCCTACCATACATTTGAGAAGACAGACCTTCAGAGCAAAGTGTTTTCACTTGTTATAAGAATATTCTCACTGATTTTAAAAGGATTTAATTTAAAACATAGTAATTTGAGAGGTTGGACAAGATAGTTATAAAGAAAAGATATGGATTTTTCCATTAAAACTTCTTGTCAATCAGTAGTCTATCATTCAATGTAAGACATTACTACTATTATTGTTGTTGTTGTTGTTGTTGTTATTTGGAAATTTTATACTTAGTGTTTAGTTTGCACTGGGACAAAAAACTTTGGACTTTTCCACAATATTAAAAAGCTCAAAATGAACCTTAGAAATCTACTTTTACTAGAAATGTTGCTGAATCAAAAATACATTAGACTTCAACAAAGCGAATTATAAATTGAGCTGGTTTTCCTACACATGAATAAACATCTTGACCAAAAATAGATGTTTGCATATGTATATATCTGTCTGTACTTTGTCTAGAAATACCACATGGGAGTTTTTTTTTTTTTACCCACAACTGCAGAAGAAATTTTTTAAAAGGTTTAAAGATCATCTTTTTGAGATTTAAAAGACAGATAAATGCTAGGATGATCATTATATTGGTCTTGCTATCTCTAAATGTAACCACCACATAAAATGTGTAAAGTTCCATTCATATATTGTTATGCAACAGAAACCAAAACTATTACACTCAACTAGAAAACTTGAACACATTTGAAAAACAAGAGAACACCCAAACTGAGACAAAGTATGCTAATCTTAAAAATGAATTCTTTCTGGCTAAATTGATCTGAAAATAAAAAGAAGAAATGAAAGAAATACTACTACATCGCCACTTAACACTTCCTTCCCAATTTTGAAAGCAGAAGTTCCCACCAGCTGCAACTTACAGACAAAATGTGCAGGAGGAATGTGAGATTTAAATCCACTTGATTTTATACACATCAATAGACATGTTTAAGGGATTGAAAGTCCATACTGGGAATATGATAAAAGATTTGGTATTTCTTGGGACTTTGGAAGCTCAGCTCTACAATCCATAAACCAAAAACTAAGTTGGCCAGTAGCAAGGAGAACAACAGTGGGAATGCAGGGAAAGGAAGGGAGGAGAGGAAGACAAAATGACTTAGGGCATTTCCAGGAATTGGTAAAAAAAGGCTTACTCCCACATAATGTGTGACTGATATAGTAAGTGAAGAAGTTCTAACTCTTAGCATGGTATAATGAAGCTAGCATAGTAAACCTCTAAATACTAACATTTAATTTAAAAAAAAAACAAAACCTCAGTTACCTCATTCTTCTATCCTAGACTGGCCCTGATCTCTCTCCCTAGACCTGGCCCTAGTATAGGCTCAAAAACTGTATCTGCCCTTAATACGCAGTGTTCCCACTAAAGGTACAGATGTGGCTTTTTCATTGATACATCTCTATATCACATTTGCTGCTTAATTAACCAGCTAGTTCTTAAAAAATTCTCATATTCTTATAGTATGCTCCTCTCTTACCACTTTTAATCCACAATATCGCTGACTGAATTCTGTGTGGAAAATTAGTTTATTTATGTATTTGTCCAGAATTCATTTTCTTTCTGGTTTGTAAAATACCTTATTTGTAAACCTTGTGAGGGAAATTGTTATAGTCTGAATAAAATCAAAATTGAATGTATACTTTATAATCATTTGCTTAGGATGTGGCTATTTTAAAATAAAAATAATGAAATTGGAGAACTTCCCTTTTTCCTGTCTTTTCTACTTGTCACCACAGGGATAGCACCAGATGTGTCATCTCAGGTCGCCACGTACCTGGGTTAGCCAAGAGCAGGGCAGAAGGGTGAACTGATTAAAACTTGTTCCTTAGCTGGTTCACTGGTAAAATGGTCCCGAATCTCATCCACCACACAAGGATTAACTATAACCAGGAACCAAAGGAAAAGATATCACATACAGAGGTTGGTGCAAAGCAAGCTATTAACATACCTTTTGAGAATGTTGCTTAATAAATCAGTTGCAAAATATATCATTCTTCTGATCCTGAGGGAGCTGCTGATATATCAGAAGCATGTGTATAACTAACCACCAATGAGTAAGAAAGAAACCAAAAACAGCCACCAAAACTGAGTGTATATATATATATACTATATAAGGACACAGTATTATGTCTGAAAATGGCCCCTGAATGGGAAATAAGCACTAATGATTCTCATCTCTCAGAGGACTTTGTCCTGTTTTGTGCATCTTCCTACCCTGGTGTTTCATTCCGATTGATGGACTTTCCTGTCCCGCTCTCAGCATTCAGAGTAAACACAGCTAGTGGGCACTTCCAGCCTTGAGAGCTAAGAATGTGTATCTCTACTTGCCTGTAGGGCCTTCGAGAGACAGCTTGACACAGGCATCCTTTGGCCTCCTCTCTGCCCCTGCTAACCCAGCCCTGATAAATAAGCCAGCTAATTGAATTAATAAACAACTCTTTCTTACTTTTTTTTTTAAACAGCCAGCTGGTGTGCAATCAAAATGTGTGATAAATTATCTGTCACTGCTTTAACCACAGCAGGGGGAAAGTGGAAAAATCAGCCACTTCAACCCTTTCTCACTGGGCCCCACCCTCCTGCTCAGTTTGCTTAGCTATAGGATTTGTTTTTCTCCTCCCTGGTCTTCTCACTCTGGCTGAGGGCCAGGACGCAGCCCCTGTGAGTGGAGAACTGTATTTGGCTGCCCGGGTGATGGCTCCTTAAGCCCCAGCACTGTGGTGGGATGCTGAAATTCTGCTCCAGTCTGTGGGAAAGCAAGATTTGTCTGGTGCCCTGGCAGGAAGGGTTCAGATGTGAGCCTGTGGTTTAAGCCCACAAGATTCTTGTTAAGGATGGGGGTGCGATGTGGTTCACGAGCAAAGGGTTACAATGTCTGCTTTCCCTCGCTGCACCTCTAATGCCAAACAGCTTTCAGGCCTTTTGCAAAAATCTCTCCAGACTCTGAGTTGAAGTGGCTACCTGATGGGTTTGCTGTTCGCTTTTTATCCAGTTTTACACCCTAGCAGCTTTCTGCAGTCTTTCCTTCCACCCTCTTTTCTCTGTGTGGCAAGACTCATCACAAGTCACACCAAAGGTACTAGATTTTACAAGCTACTTTTTCAGGGTGGTTCATCGGAACCATGCAACCTATAAACCATTTGTGGAGGATTTTTCTGTACAATTTGGAGAGGATTTTCTTGATTCATTTTTCTGATGGTCTCCAGCACAGTTGCTCAAAGTTAGAAAAATAAACAGTCCCTTTCAGACTAAATGTAGGCATCATTAAGCCTTTGAGGCAAGTCACTGTGTGGTGTGGGGACCTCCCAGGGTTCACCTGCATCAGGGGGCATCTGGGTCTGTGTCCCTGTTTAACGATATTCTCAGAGATGTGCTCACATTATAGGATGTTACCTTGTGCAATAAAACACAAATTATCTTCAGAGAATGGTCTGGAAACTGACACCAGATGTCTGTTGGATAGATGCATTGTTCTTGATCTGTTTGATTCACGGCCTCCCAAACACTTACGTATTGAAGGAGCATTTTTCCAGAGCATGTGTTTCACTGCTCTATGGAGCAGTACCCTAGTCCACGGCCTTTCAATGGGGTTGCTTTGAGATGTAACAAAGGGATGGCTATGTTTTTTCTTACAGGAAAATGGATCTCTTTGGGTAAACTTCATGTGATTGCTAAAGTCAGGCCCTGTCTCTTATCAGGCAAAAAATGGGAATGACACCTTTTGCTAATGTCTGACTATATTTTTATACTAGAATGTTTAGGATAAGTTTCCTGTGCATTCATTGGCATTTTCAGTCCTGACTACACTAAGTCTCTCTGTGGATTCAACAGCTTCTTAATGAGGGTGGGAGTGGGGCAGTGAAGAGAGGGACTGAAGTTATTCTACAACAATGTGAAGTATTGTGCTCATGAAACTCCAGGATATTCACACCTCTGTGGAACCGTAACTGGCTGCCCTGAAGAGTGCATGTGGACACTGTGGGACAGAATCCAAAAATTGCACCAAGGATCCTGCTTAAAGGGTCATAGGAAAATCTTAGAGCAGATGTCTACTTCATTTGTGGCACCTGGTCATGTGCCATTATGCCTTCTGTCTCCTTTGTCCTGTGCATGTGAATGTGTGCTGGCTTGCATACACTGGCCACACACTTTTTCAATTTTCTTGGTCATGAGCCAGTTCCAGTGGTGTCAGGGAGTCAGAAAGTGATAGTTTCAAGGAGAATATTAACAATAGTATCAGAGGCTGAAAAAGAAGATAACCAATCTGTATTGACTTTCACAATCACCCATTTTACATGTCTTCCCTCCACCTTTTCCAAGAAAATGAGCGACATGAAGTAGAAAAATAAAATGTAAAGTTTATTTTACATATAATCTGAGAAAGGAAATAAGGGGAAGTGCTGTAGATTCTTTGATTTGCATATTTTCAAGCCCCTTGTTGAAATTCTTTATACAGTACCCAAAGGGTAGAGTGGGAGTGAAAGAGAAGTCCCCCTTCCAGCCTTTGCTGACCAAATGAAAGTTGAGTTTGTCTACTAAAAAGACATAAGAATGTTAGTGGAATCTCTGGGTCTGGTAGTTGCTTGAAAGTATAAGTGTTATGTTCTCTACCTAATTCAGAGCCCAGGATGGTTACTTTTCTGCAGACAACTGGAGTATATTCCTCTTCTTCTTCCTTACAGGTCCAAAGTCCATGTGCAAATCTAAGAAGTCGCTGAAAAGAGAAAGTCAGGGTTGAAGCTTTACAAGATTTCCTTCAAAGATCTGCCCAGGGCTGGAATTGATTTAAAAAGTAACAGACTATTAGTCTAACAAATGTTTTAGAAAGCCAAAGGAAGAAAGCTGAGAGAAGGGCTCTGGCAGACATTGGAGAAGAAAATACAGTAATTCCCCTTATAACACTCCTCCGATGTTTGGGGACTGCCCTTGCTTCCTATACAGACTGGAAGGCTAGCAGATCCTACCACAGGAGCACCTGTCTCCAGATGAGGAGATACAGATTTCTGTGGGTTTAGCAAACTCTGCCTCTTTACTCCATGGAAGTGGCTCATACTTGCTCTGCGGCTTCTGAGAAGCAGCCTAGCCTCAAAACATATTGCATCAGTGCCACCAAAAGAACACAAAATATGGCCATTAGCATTTTCATGTTATCTTTGTTTCTTCTTTGCTATTCTAGATGCAGCTGACTAGTCCCCAGAGTGGCAGGGGAAGCCTGAACCGGAAACAGGGGAGCCCAGGTTCTAACACATCTTCAGCCTTGAATTTGTCGTTTGATCCCATGACCCTTAGTCTCAGACCTTAAATTTTTCAGTCTGTGAAATGAAATAATTTTGGCACAAGTGTGCTCCAAAATGCCTCAATTAGTACAGTTTATAATTAAAGAACATTAAATCCTTGATGTTGCTGTTCTCACTGCCATTCCAAGTCAGAGTAGCTTGATGAATTTCAAAAGAACAAGGAGGAAAGGTCAGAAAAATAATTTGTGATTTAGCTGAATTTTCATATAAACCAATTCTCATACCCATATCACAAGGATCTTTCATGTCCCCTTAAAAGAAGTAAAATAAATATATTATTGAGAGATCGTATATAGTCATAGTTTAGTTATCCTTGCTCTCTGGTCAAGCCAGGATCTTTCACCTTCAGAATTACTGGAAGTTTGGACTGCATAATCCTTTGCTGTAGAGGCTCTCCTGTGAATTGTGGAATGTTTAGTAGCATCCCTGGCTTCAGTAGCATACCCTCTAGTTTAATAACCATAAATATCACCAGATATTGCCAAAATATTCCTCATGGGGCAAAAATTACCCTTAATTGAGAACCACTGATTTAAGCCATAACTAAAAATCCCAGTTTAGACCTGAGATGGTTAAATACACTTGGTATGCTGGTATCTAAAATAGTGCTTGTTGGCCCTGAACACCAGCACTCTCTATTTTATTCAGGTTAGAACAATCTAAACTTATTCTAATAATCTCAACAATCTATTTAATGTGTAATATCACACCACCCTCACAAGCAGTAGAATCAACTCTATTTTGAGTTCTTGGGAAATGGACAGTATTCTCTTTAGTTTTTACTTCTCACTGTGTACAGAGTAAATGCTTAGTAAATGTATGTTGAAAGGATGAAACCAAGAACTATCCAGCCCCAAATTTCAATAATGCTAAAGCTGAAAAATACTGCCTTAAAGTGAACAGCTTCCCCCCAAATACCAAGGCAATGCAGAACGAGGACCTGCCATGCTCAGCCAGTCATTCAGAGTGATCCTTATGGTACCAAAGGAAATGAAGGAGGTATTTGCCAAAATGGAAAGGTAGAAGGAATATTCAGGGGAGAGGCTTCCATTTGCCTAGCTGAAACAGAGCCAGAGTAAAACTCTCTTCTGGTTGAAAAAGAGAAGCCTGGAACATTTAATGACCAGTCTCAGTACGTCAGAGCTGAAACTGTATATCATTCATGTTCCATCAAGAGTGTGAAAGGTTGTTACTTTAGGTTCCTTCTGTATTTCTAGATTGGTATATATTTTCATAACATCACATTGTGAAATCTCAGATGTGCATCTGACATGTTAATCTCCTTAAATGGTAGTCTATTTTTCCTAATTACTTAAAGATTAGGACTTTCAATTTCATGTGAAATGTTTCACTTAGTTGTCCTGACAGCCTTCTTTTCTCAGAATAAACAGAATCCACCTATATCTGTCACCATAGACACTGGTACTATGTTAGGTTGTTTTCACATTTGATGTTTTATAATTATATTTTGATACAGCCTTGCTGGAATTGAAAACAATATTAAATCTAAATTCATGAATCATTTAATGCAATCATTAAGTCTAATTCATGAGGTTTGTTGATTTCATCTGATATTATTTTGTAACCATTAAGTTCTAAAATCATAAAAGTTGACCTAACAAGAGAGTATTTGCCTCTTACCTAGGTAGTTATTGTCATTTAGGAAGAAATCAACTAGACTGATGCTATAGGTGTATTCTAATCCCCTCTGTTGGTTAGAGAAGTCTTCAGTTTAAAAATGGGTCAATTTTCCCAACAGGTACATTCATTGAGTTTGACTGGTTAGTGCTTGGTAAGGGGTTTGAAAACAACATAGGTACTGGGTAAATATTCTCCACTGTACTCTTTTGATAAGATACAGATAGTTTCTGACTGATAGCGGCTCACCTTACAACTGGTTCAAAAGCACCGTGTATTCTACAGAAACTGTACTTCGAATTCTAAAGTTTGGTCTTTTCCCAAGCTATCAGTATGCAGTACAATACTCTTTCTTCATGCAAGGCAGCAGCCGTGAACTGCAGCTCCCAGGCAACTGCATGCTCATGAGGTAAAGCAACTAACACTTCACAGTGTCATCAAGTTAAGCATATTAAATGCATTTTCAATTTATGGTATTTTCAACTTACAGTGGGTTTATCTGGCCATGGCCCCATCTTTAGTTGAGGAGCATCTCTAATTAACAGCTGGTATTACAGACATCTGAATTCTGTTTAAGATCAAAGTAGTAAAGAAGAGTAGAAAAAAAAAGGGAATATACATGCAGAGGGCTTACCATCTTGTGCATGAAACCTGGCCCAAAATTAGCAAACAGAAGTCTACTATTACTTTTCATAGCATATTAATATAGTAGCAATTATCCATGTCATCAGCATGGATTCTCATACAAACTCCTGGAGTATAACATTTTTGTCCTGTGAAACCAGTCTATCTTTAAATGAAAAACTAAAAAGAGTTAACATTTTAAAATCATCATGTGATAGAAAAGAGACTTAAAATAATGAAGACACTCCTGTTTCCATCCATTTTCCCTCTCTGTCTTTCTAATCTTCCATGCAAAAATACCAAATGGAAATGAAGCTTTTGTAAATAAGGAGGGGAAGAGAGCTTGGAGGGAGGGCACAGGAATGGGGAAAAAAAAAGAATCAAGTTATATCATGTACAGGTGCAAATTCCCTATAATGAATGTGATCATTATGTATATGTAAAATGTACCAATGAACTTAATAAATTAAAAAAAAAAAAAAACTTAACCCCTCCACAAAAGGAAGCAATGTTGGTCACCCAGATTGAATTTAAAGTTATTGAATAGAATGAACCAGAGCGCTTAGACGTGTTTTCTCTTATTGGAATCTGATTTTAAAACATTTTTTCCTTAGGGGAAAGAGTTGGGGTTGATTGTAGAAGAGTATTATATTTCTTTCTTCATTTGGTTACAAATTGAATTTTAATGCATATACCTCTTACTTCCAGAGTATTTTAAGCTGCTAAATAATACAAACCAACTCAGTTCTTCAAAAAAATAATGCCGCTTATAGCAAATGCTACCCTACTATAATAAGTCAAATATTTGACTATGGACAGTTGTCCTTTCTGGCAAAGAATGTAGTATGTCTTGTCCCACCAAGGAAACTTAATATGATTTACTTCCTATAGTAATTGGCATTTGGAAACAAATCACAGGATAATTTTGAGGGGTAAAAAGAGAAGAGGAAAAAAACGGGACTTGAAATAGTACAAGAAAAATAATCCACCTTCTACTTAAGAAGTAAGTAGATCCACTTGGCTGGGCTTAGGCACACCAGTTAGTCAGACCAGAACCAAGTGGTCAGCTCACTTAATGTGTTCATCTTGGAGAAAATTTCTTCAATCCACACCCAGAGTAGCAATATACATGTGCCCTGCAGAAGCGATCTTGGTGTGGAAGGGCCTTGCCCTGGTACCCTGGGCTTTACTCATGTCGGCTTTGCACACCCGGATATGCTCTTCCAACATCATGCCTTTCTGAGAGTCAGGCTGTGTACTGGGTGTTGGTTAGCATGCGTCAAGAAATGGAAAAACAACTCCCCATTGCTAGAACTGCCATCACTATTTCCACTTGGCTTAGTGGTTGACATGTTTGGTTAACCATTTTGTTAGCCTCTGGTTAACCGTGCATGGTTTGAAAGCCTTAAAGAAGTGGGTGAATTTCTATATATAATGTTATTCATGCAGAAAACAACCCTACACAATGTAATTCTTTCCTTATCTACCTCATCAAATTCAGACTCTCTCTTGCTGGCATATGGTGAAAGGCAGAAACCAGTTCGTAACACTCCTTTGGGGATTAGTTTATCTCGAAACTTAGGGTGGAGTGGATAAGTATCCAAAAAAGTGAATTGAGTTTTCAAAACAAAAAAGTGTTTTGAGTTTGGAATATTTTGACACAATCTTAATTCACTTCTCTCATAACAGTGATTCTGCCTTATCACTGTATTTCAGTAAATACCAAAGCCCTTCAGTGGAGCATGTTTTCTACCCCTAGTACAGCTGATTTGCTTTTTTGCAGCTGTCCCTTATCCCAGGTCTGCTTGCCTTTTCTCTGTACTTACTTCTTTTCCTCCTTGCATTTTCCAGCATGCACTTTATCATCCATCTTTTTTTGCTGCCAAGCAAAATAGGCTGCACCACAAAGAACACTAGGGGTTCGCTTTGCTTTGCTTTACTAATTTCCAAGCAAGTGGTACAACATTTCTGCACAGGAATTTTCTACATCTCCTAAAGGTGAGGATTGATCGTTATCACCTACTTCACAGGCTGAGTATCTACAAAGAGATTTGGCTTCTCTGAACGAAGACACCAGTGTGGGGCAAGTTAGTGCAGTATATTACTGTCACTCCCTGGCAAGAAGTTGCTTAAAAGAAATGTGGAGTCAGAAAAGAAATCGTCTGAGCTGGAAAAGAAGACAGATCATGAAAATGATATCTTTAGCTTGTTAGGAGGTAATTCTTTGAGAGGCCATTTTCAATTAATAAATCAACCAGAAAGCTTTCTATTTGGCATTTTTAGAATGGTGCTCAATTGTGACAATGTGATTTAAAGAGATAGTTTCACACTTCCCACCCATCCACCCCTTTACCCCCATTACTTGTGCTGTAGGCAGTAAAATAGTAAATTTAGATATCTGGGTCAATAAACTGTACAATATGGAAACAATACAAATGGAGAGGTACAAAAATCCCTTAGCAAGGGCCTGTGAGTCCAGTGTTAAAAATATGCCAAGTAATTAAGGGTACTCAATATTTTCCAATACTTGGCCATTAATGGAATTTTAAAAAGGTAGAAGAGAATTGACATAATTTGGATACATCTTCTTGGGCATGATGCAACAGCTCTTCTTAAGTGTAGCTGTCTACTGAAGTGGTCAATCCTTCATAAACCATGAATGGGTCCTCTTTGAAATACTTTAAATGCAGACAAGTGGTTGGAGGGGCGTTGTGTTTTGTTCTGGCTTCCCCACCCATACCTCTGTTCTCCCTGGTGAGAGGATTGCCTGGAACCCCGAAGACTACATGATAGGAGTTTTGTTAGTGATGAGCAGCTTCATCTTGAGTTTCTAAGTGGTTTCTACAGGCTCTTCCTACACAGGGAGGCCAGGGATTGCAAGCAGTTTCATGGATTCCCATTGTGCTTAGAGCCCAGAGGCTAATGATAAATGTGCAATTCATGTTGTCAAATAACTGCTCCTTAAGAACACTATTATCCTGACTGCATACAGACAGTTCTACAGTTCTTTAACAGGTTAATGAAACCATTACAGCAAGTTGATTTGGCTACTGGTCCAGTGGCCTTGGGCCAATAACACTCATAATGTCCAAAAAGTTAAGCAGACATCTTAGGGTCAGTCATTCTCGCTCTTACTCCTATTCTCCTCCTCACATCCATGCAGCATAGGGGTCCAAGCAGGATAGGACAAAAATAGACCAACAGACCATGTTAGGTGGCTTCAGGAATGGCTATGGATACCAAGGGACAAGACACCATACTTCCATAAAATCACTTACCCCATAATCAGAGAGAAGCACGTGGAGATTTCTCACTGCAATCAGTCCCAGGAATCCTTGACCAGAACACCTCATATCTCCAGCAGGGATCTGATGTCACACAACTGGCATGAAGCCAAAAGATGACATTATAAAGCAACTGCTGTGGACAACTTACCCAAGGGCTGGATGAAGGTAGAGTCAGAAAAGGCTCCTCTAGTCCCCAGTGAGCCTCATGGTCAAGCTTTCAGATTTAGAAGTTTGGGCATCAGAGTAACTGAGGTGCCCTCTGAGGACAGAACTAAGGGTAGTGCCCGTAAACACTGCCACACTCAGAAGGGTGTGAGGGAAAGATCAGTCAGAGAACAGGGTGATGTGGTAGCAACTGGTTACTCCACCCAGACAGCGCACTGCCAAGTTCTACACCTCCAGGGTCAGGCTCTAGAGTGGGACTGTTGTCAGGGTGGTCCTCACCAAGCACACACCCAAGCACTGCTGTGCACAAAAATGGTAAAATTTATGTAGTTAACGTTGTTCTCTGGCCATCTTGCTTCAGATTACGAGAACTTTAGCAGTGGGGAGAAATCCTTTCTGCCACTATTCATCGCACCGCTTTTGGCCAAATAATTAGCTCACTCACTGGGGAAAGGCCCTGGGATGCACATATGGAGTGAAGTTTGCTGTGAGAATTTGAACTCTGAAGTTCCTGGCTTCTGTGCAATTAAAGTCTTGAACTCAGTGCTGCATTAGCATGGATTTTCCATAGTGAGTTATAAAGGCAAATTTCTGTTTCATATGTATTTCTCTAACATATGTTATTCCTATGTTTCTGATTAAATGCTCGTCCAAAATAAAATAAAAGGGTTTCTTTTTTCCAATAGAATTTTCTTCTTCTATAAAAGCTGAAAATAAGCCCTCACCTAAGATTACCTGGGTTTGCAGGTGTTGGACTTATAGGGATGAATTGTGTGTGCTAGCAAGACCAAGGGCATTATTCTCATTATTCTCCCTGCAGTTGCCACCAGAAAAGTTCTTTCTGCGGAGAAAATTATAAGCCAGTGCTTCAAATACATTACATGGTTAGGTACCACCTCCAGGGAACTTAAACATCAGGCGGCCAGGCAAATACTTATTCTATGCCCACTGTATATTCAGCACCTCTAAATACTCCCAGGGAAAGCAGCATATATCTTCTAGAGACAGATTAGTACCTGAGGTCCTTTCACAATGCTTAAAGAGCTCGGTGGCTTGAGAGGAACATACCTATAATATTGCACCTGAGGATAAGGTTATTGATAGAATGAGAAAATGAGCCCCCCAAATGGCTCTTTAAAGCTTGGTAGGTGTCCCCTTGTCCCTTCCCTGTAGATCACTTAATAGCCCCTCTTCTGTGCATGCACACAGATGCATACACACCACCAACAACAACAACAGAAACTGAACCCAACTGGATGAATCAATTAATCTGATTTTAAAAACAACAAACAATCTGTAGAAACAGTCAGGAAAACATGCCAAAAACATGAACATAAGGAGGCTCATCACAGTGTTGCAGAAAGAAAAAGTGAAAGCAGCATGTATACCCAACAGCTGAAAATTGCGATATTCCCTATTGGTATACAGACAACCCCAACACCTGTTCGGTGTGATGTTGACATTTTTGGATGGGGGCAGTAGATGAAGGGGACATGGACTTTTACAAAGCATGGTCTTTGCAAAGAATAGGATTTTTGTTTTGTTGCACTGAATTCTCTAATCCAGTTTTATGAATGTAATTGAAAACCCACATCAGCTGTTTTGATGATTCCATTCCATAGTGACACTGCATAAAGTCAGATAAAAACCCCACACCCTTCTGCTAGCATGCGTTGGTGCCAAGCTACCTCTTCCTTAAGCTATTTTGGACAGTAGTTTCTTTTTTGTTGTTTTGTTTTGTTTTGTTTCTATTAACCAAGCATAAGGTGTTACAGTGATTCCTCTTGAATTTTTTTCATTAGACAGATCTTGTGGAGACTGATTCTTTACTCACTGTCTTGAACACTGTCTGATAGCTTTGTATACCACTGATGGCTAAGGCTTCCGCGTTTTCTCATTATTTCTTTCTTTTTTTTTTTTCCCCTCCAGGACCAGGAACCGAACTCACGACTTTGCGCTTGCCAGGCAGGCGCTTTGCCGCTGAGCTAAATCCCCAGCCCTTCTCGTTATTTCTAAGACAGATAAAAGATTATCCAGCTGCAAGAAAAGGAGGGTGCCAGTGTCTTGCAGAGAAGACAAAGGGCTAGAGACAAATACTAAAACCCTGACATTAACTGTTGAATTCCAGGAAAAATATCTTTTTTGGCTTTAATTGTCTCATAATATAATGTTTCATTTAAGGTGTCAGTGTAATGTATATTAGCAATTCTCAGATGAAGTCAGGAGTTTCTCTCAGTATCCTATTAGAAGAAAAAAGTTCTTATTTTGAATTTTAAACTTTTTTTTGCACAGGTGTGGATCAAACCCAGGGCCTCACATGTGCTGGGCAAGTCGTCTGTGTTGAGCTACATGCCTAGCCTTTTGCATTATTTTTAAAGATAATTTTTAAATTAAGGTAAACTACACATAATAAAAAACTAAACATTTTGAAGCATACATTTCAGTGACATTTAATGCATTCAACCTGTTGTATAACCAGTCACCCTCTGTCTAGCTCCAAAATATTTTCATCACTTCAAAGGAAAGTATAGATAGGCATGGTGGCATATGCCTATAATTGCAGCACTTGGGAGGCTGAGACAAGAAAATCACCAGTTCAAGACTGGCTATATAGTCTGGGCTACATAGTAAGACCCTTTGTCAGAAAAAAAAAAGAAACTATAACCAGCAAGCAGTCAACCCTCCTATCCAGCTCTTGACATTATTATTCTGTTTTCTCTCTATTTTACCTATTCTAGATATTTCTTATAAGTGGAATCATATGAACTGTGACCTTTTGTGACTGGCTTCTGTCTTTGGCTTAGCATACTGTCTGAGATTCAGCTATGTTCTAGCAAATATCGATACTTTATTCCTTTTGGTAAATGAATAAAATTCCATTGTTCTTTACTCTGAATTTTTAAAATCTATAGTAAAACAAAACTATTTTAATGCTAAGAAAAAATTAATTTGTTGTTTTCTCATCATTAATTTCTCATCATCAAAAGCTGGTATTAACCCCATGTACCCCCATCCCCAAAACAACCCCACTAATATTTTGTATATCCTTGTGGTTTCACAGTTTCATATTACACATTGCCATTTCCTACAGGAGGAATTTGAGTGAAGGGTGACTGCCCAAGGTTTACAACCAAGACCTCTCACTCCATGTCATCTGTCTTCTTTTTCTAAAGTTTTCTGCTACAATGACTCTGCTTTTGGGCATCCGTATGACTCCCGTCTCGTGTAGCCTCTCACCACTGAACAAGCATCAACTCTGGATCTTTCTCTGGGGGAATAAAGAGCTAAGGATTCTGCCCTCCTTGGCTAAGTAGAGGAAGTCACATGGATACGGGGTACTTAACTAAGGATTTAAAGCTATCTTAGAGCTAAGACCAGCTCTGCTGCTCAGAACAGCAGTTTGTTCTAAGATTCACTAAAATATACAACCTCATAAATGCTCACCATTCTCCTGAATTATAAAAGCTTCCAAGTCCAACAGAAGCAAGGAAATGATATCTGAAGGAAAATAATTCCACAAATATGCATTCTTTATTTACAAGAAATTGAAGGCTCACTCTTTCAGAACTGTCATTAACAAGTGTTTCAGACATTAGTATGAAAAGGGCTGATAGGGAAATTGCTAAGATTTGTCTGAGATTTGTTTGGCTTTGTAACCATCAGTAAGCAATGCATCACCCACCACTTACGTCCAAGTAAACACGCAGTTCCTACCTTGCTTGTACAGAACTGCCAAAGCCCGAATTTTCTTAGGTAATGTTCTTATTTGTGAAATTTCACTGGAATCATTTTCCAATGAGCTAGAGTATTGATTTGTAATATAACACCTCTCTGTGATTTTTACTGATTAAATCATCTCTAATATCTTCAGAATGAGTAGTTTTTAATGATATAACATGAAAAATAATATAAATATTTTATGTAGGTCTTATGGCATCCTCCCCCTCCTGGATCTTCTCTTTTCAATCTGATGAACTTATTTGAAATTTTATTACCAAACTAAAACCTAAAGCTAAAGAACACTTAAACTGTAAATTGTCAGAGTTGAATTTATGAAAATTTTTAAAGTAATACCTTTGTCAGATTTTTGTAAGTAATACCTTTGTCAAATTTTTAAAATAATACCTTTCATTCCAAGTGATTAAGATAAGTATGATTTTAATTCATTATCTTAACAATCACCCTGAAATATAGTTGAATTTTAAAATCCTGTGTGCTTTCTGGGTTATACAGTAATTCTCGTAAGATGTCCCAAAGCCCCAGTGTGATTCTGAGCATTAAGACAATTCCTTACCTTTGCAGTTTGTGAAATGTCACAGGCACAGCATAGCATTGTCCTCTATTTCTACTGTTTAAGTTTGCAAGCATTTTGTAATCTAATCCTGACATTAATAGTTCTAAAATTCAGTGGATAAAGATCAGATTTTTTGGTTTCCTTGAAGCTGAATCAGACATAATTTCGGAAATCCTTGATACATAGAGCAAGCCAATAATCACTGGGTTTAAAACCATGTATCTAAGGAATGTTTGGTTTCGTACCATTGATCTTCTGGACCATTCAAAATACTTCTAGCCTACAAGTTTCCAAAATTCAGTGAATTTTATAGTTTTTCAGTTACACTTACCTGTGTTGTAAAAATATGTAAATATATTTTTAGTTTCAGTAGTCTTCTAAAATATAAAGCACTTCAAGTTAGAGATAAGTAGATTTGAATTCTTGATAAAATATGAAGTGTTTGATTTTACATAACAAGTTTATTAATACCTTGTTGGGTAAAAATTCTGTGTTAACTACTTCTGTTGACCAGCCAGCCATATTTGGGAACATTAGAGGGAAAAGCAAAATTACATTTTATTGCAATACCTTTGGGAGATCATTGGTGGCCATTGTCTTGTATTAGAAAGGACATAGGAATAGAATTTCTGCCGTAGATGTATATAGACAGCTTCTCGGGGGCTGGGGATTTAGCTCAGCGGCAAAGCGCCTGCCTGGCAAGCGCAAGGTCGTGAGTTCAATTCCCGGTACCGGGAAGAAAAAAAAAAAAGAAAAGAGTTTATAGACAGCTTCTCACTTGTGGGTAACTCAGAACACTGCTGATATTACCTAGCAGTCACTTATAATTAAAACCTTTCTAGAAGGAATGCTCCAACCTTCCCCATTTCCCACCCAATTGAATTTCAAATAATGTTTAATAATTCGGCTTGGCTTTCAGAGTCTATAAAGCAAAGCAATTTGCCTTGAGGAAGATAGAGAAGAAAAGTTTTAACAGTCCCACAAATGTTTCTAATTGGCATGAGTGAGTTGTTAATGGGAGAGAAATTGCCCGAGGTGGGAGTGGGTGGGTGTGTTGTGTGTGTGTACTCATATAGCCACACACGCATATGTGGCTACACAGGGCAGTAATGGGGTGTGTGTGTGTGTGTGTGTGTGTGTGTGTGTACACCTGGGCTTCACAATACCTGCTGAAATGCAAACAAAGTTATGTGGGTAATGAAAGAGGTCCCAGGTAGGGTCACTGTGGCAGTAGCCATGCTGGGAGGGACAAAGTCTACAGCTGGTTTCTTACCAGGGCAGTCCAGCCTCCCACCAGGAACAGTGAGCAAGGAGCTGGTAAAATACACAGACTGAAGGAAAATGAGCCCTAATAACTTACACCAGCCCTGTGTCAGGCTCCTCCAGTCTCTGCAGATTCACTCTCTCAACTAAGTGAAGGTGATAGAAAAATTGGAAAGTCAACGGAATCATTTTGTCTTTCCTATGGTCCCATCTCAGTCATAGTCCTGGTTTTCCGAGCTAAAAAGAAAATCTGTTTATTTGCTCATTAATTTACCCCTCTCCGTTGTGTTTGCTTGGCATTAGGCAGAAATGTTATTTAAAGCAAGACACAGTTCAGCTTCAAAAAGAAAAGTCATTCTGCAAAGTGCAGCTTGGACTCATTCACTGGTCATTTATCATCCCCCAGGCAGTGGCTTACAAATATCTATATTTGGTATATTTTAATGATTTACAGTGCAGTTGCTCTTGTTGGCAGAAGCATACAGGGACACAGCAGGCTCTTTAGGACTTTTAGAAGTGTCCCAAACCATTTTAAAATGACACGGAGAATATTAAATATGGCATATGCAGAACAACTGATAATCATTTATCTTCACTGCATTCCTTCAATCATGACGAAGGCTGATCCTCAAAGGGTAAACTCAACCAGTTTGAAGTTTCCTACCCTGAAGTTTTCCAAGGGGGTGTTGAAGTCCCCATTTCCACACTGAAGCACATATTTTTTTTCAGTCTGCTGCTTTTAAAAAAACGAGATTTAGTTTTTTGTGTCTTCCATTATCTGCTGCTACTAGGCAGATAATAATGTGCCTACTGCAGTGCCTGGTACATAGTCAAAGCCCAATAAATATTTGTTGGGTGAGTAAATAGTTAAGTGGAATGTTATTAGCATTGTCAGTGTTATTACCCTGGCATGAAACATGCAAGAACAGACTTGAAGCAATCAAGTAATTTCCCTTAACAGTACAAGCTAATTATTTGAGAGATGAAGATCTGGTGCATAGTATTTATTTGTCAGGCTTCATTTGCTCCTAATTAAAGGTGGAAAAGTTGTTTGTAACATTGAAGAGACAACATGATGACCCACTCTGAGACAGCTTTTCAATTTTCCTTGCCTCATTTCTTGGGAAAATGTATCAAGATAAAATTAATGTACATTCCTCTTACTCATGTATGTTCTCTTTGCTATTGTTTTCTAGAAGTGCAGGCCCTGAGTAGAGTGGGGAGCTCTTTTTAGCAGACTTTTTTAGACCATCTGCCTACCCAACTTCTGTGGCTGATTCTGCTAAGTTTGGTTGAGTTGTAAAATCATCCTCCTATACCAAGTTCACCTGCATGATCCTAGTAATCCAAGATGAAAATGCTGCGGCCTTGTCATAAGCCTCAGAAAGTTTTATTCACTCACTCATTCATTCATTCATTCATTTTTCATTCATCCATTCATTTTGAAAATATTAATTCCATGTCTAATATGTGTCCAATTCTATGCTAAAGCTGTAAAATTAACACAGGAGCAAAATTCAAGAGATTCATGTTCTCATAAAGCTTATGATCTTGGATGATTGATTGATATTAGTGGAAGAATCATACTAAAATTCTTATTTATAACCCATAACCAAGGGGTTGTTTTGAAAGGAATGTGGTTCTAAATTGGCACCATATTGTCAGTAGGAATTGATTTAGACCAAAGAGAATTTTACTAAGGTGGGTCCTGAGCGCAGGATATTTGAAGAAAAGGAAAGAACAACCTAGATAAGGAAAGTCTCAAACACAAAGGCCCCATGTCTGGAGGAAACATTACGTTCCCTCCAGGAACTCAAAGTAGGCCAGTACGCCTGCAAGGAAAGATCAAGGGGTGATGGGAAGGCAGGGCCTGGCTCTGCATCTAGTATTCAAAGGCCGTGTTAAGGACTTTGACTTTCATCTGCTGACCATCGCAGAGACATTTCTGATCCACAGTTATGAAGCAGGGAGGAGAAGGGAAGATGAGCTTTATCATATCTATGTTTTAGGGTGAGGGGAAATGTTAAGTATGAGTTCCTGACAAACACAAGGGAAGTGAAGATGCTGAGCCTGGGATGGTCCTCTCTGCAGGGGACTTCTCGGAATTCTTTCATCCACAATCCCCTCTGCCGGGGCTGGGGATTTAGCTCAGCGGCAAAGCGCCTGCCTGGCAAGCGTAAGGTCGTGAGTTCGGTTCCCGGTACCGGAGAAAAACAAAAAAACAAAACAAACAAACACAATCCCCTCTGCCACACTTGAGACAGAGTGTATTTGGAGCTCTGCTTGTCTGCTGACTAAGGTGGCTAAACCATGACTACTGTCTGGCCATACAGCCTACCTTGCATCAGTATATTAGCTCTTTCTCTTTCTTTCTGCCTGTCCTTTTGATGATGGGGTAGTGGCTTCGTATAGATCATTACTGTTTCTGGCCAAGGGTATTGCTTTTCCAACACCTACTTTCCTGCCTGGGTAGAGGACAGGGCCTCACCCACCATGGCTTTGCCTCTTTCATCTTTTGCAGTTATTTTGAAGACTAGGGACTTAATATTTATAAAGCATAGAATGAGAGCTGATATACTAAGGGCTCAGTTAATGCACACATCAGTCTTAGCTAGCTGTTTGTACTGTTAGAGAGCAGAATGCAAAGCTACCCCTTATAAAAGGGGTTTGTGCAAACGTATCCTTGCAAATGCTAAACAGATGTCTGAAGGTACATGCTGGTTATATGTGAGGAATGAGACTGGAGCTTATGGGGAGAAAGTTAGGCAATAGATGATTGTATTTTACTATGCAATTATATGCTTTTGGAATAATTAAATTACAAAAAAGTTTTAAAAAGTTCATCAGTACTCTCCAGGATATCAAGTGAGACATAATCATTTTCACTATCATATTTTTCATCCTTAAGTTTGGAAATGTCAATCAGAAAGTTTTCTTGGAAACGTTTCTTTAACTTCAGTTTTAATTTGATTTTCAGGGGGGTTTCTTGCTATGCCATAGTCAAAAAATGTTTTAAAACTTATTATGCTTTCCCTGTTACAAAGTTATCCTACTGGTTCTTTCATCTCTATCTATGCATATGTGGAGTTGTCTGGAATGCTGTTCGCCCACCAGGATAAACAACCCTTCCAGCTCCTGTGTGGTTGACTTCATTGCACTCTTAAGCATTGCTTAAATTTTTATAATGAGCATTTTTATAAAAACAATGAAATCATTTCTAAAACTTGGAGATGAGAAGGTGTTTAGTAGTAAATATAATGCCAGCAGCTAATCTTTCCCGGGGTTTCAGGAAGCTTAACTTCCCCAGCACTATCTTCACAAAGGTCAGTAGCCATTGCTCCTGAAAGAGGAGGCAAGTGGACAAAGTGGTGACTCGATTAGCATATGGAAAACGCTTTTAGTGGTTATCTATATGTAGTATGCCAGCCCTCCCTCCTTCTTTTATTTCTTACAAGTACAGGCTCCTTACGTTTAACTAAAGATTTTGATTAACTAAACTGGTATTTCTTAACAGTTTAATGGTTGAGAATCATTAATGCTGTTCAGGGCTAGAGTTTGGCGGCCTTCATCATCATTTAAATGCAATTCTCTCCTCTCAGTGATTACACATCACTATCATCAGTCAGATAAGAACACAAATCTGGAGAGAACTTGAGTCTCCTAGTAAATACTTCATGAAGCCAATGTGAGCTTGCCAATTAGGCTATCATCTCTTCGTAGGATACATTTCCAAGGAGTAAATGCATTATACAGTACTTAGCACATCGTGCCCCTCAGGATTACGATGATAATTGCCTGTGTAGAAGAAAAACAATCTTGAAGACACCAGTCAAAATCGCTTACCCACTGATCCTTTAGAATGGGGTTAGCAAATTGTGGCCTATGGGCCAAACCTAGCCTGCTCCCTGACTTTATTCAGCACTTGCACTAAAAATGGTTTTTACATTTTCAGTGATCAGGGAGGGAATTAAAAGAAGAATAACATTTTGTATTGTGTGAAAATTATATGAAATTGACATTTTCTGTCCCTGAATAAAATTACATGGGAAAACATCGCGTTCATTTACATATTGTCTACAGCTGCTTTTGCCCTATCTCGGCTGAACTGAGTAGCTGTGATAGAAACTGTAAGGCACACAATGGCAAAAATATTTACTGACTCTTTGGAGAAAACAGTTGCTGACTCCCACTTTAGATTCAGGTATAAATTATTTGTGTGCATGTTTGTTTTCTTGTTAATGAACATTGTTTCGTGTTTAGGAATATACGCAGCCAAGTGATGTGGCTGTCCCAGAAGGTATATATGTGCAGTAACCCATAGCTTTCTACTTTCCTCACTTCTTTTTTTTTTTTGGTCTTTTTTTTGTTTTGTTTTTTTTTCCGATACCGGGAATTGAACTCATGACCTTGTGCTTGCCAGGCAGGCGGTGTAACACTGAGCTAAATCCCCAGCCCCAAGCCCTCACTTACTTCTTGAAGTTCACAAAAAAAGTGTGTGAGGAAATTTAGATTATCAGGAGGAGGCATGAGCAGCATCATAGTAACAAGTGGGAAAGACCTATACATAGCCTCCGGAAGCTATGGGTTGCTAATGCTAATTTAAAGCCCTAAAATAGTATTCGTAATCTTACTGCATTCTGCAATGTGAAATTAGTTCTCCTGTGCATCTGAGAAGTCTTTTGAGTAGCAAAATTTTTCATTCTTGTAATCCTTACAAAACACAGTACCTAAACAAATGGAAACTGTCCGCTCAGTGGCATTATCATATCGAATGATTCTGTTTGGTTTGCACGCACATTTGGTTATCAGTAGGGTATGATGAATGATTAAATGGAAAGAAATACCGTTTAGTGGAGTATCTACTTCATGCTTGTTTGTGTGTGCATGCGCGCACACACACACACACACACATAAACACACATACACACACACTGCTGGGGATTGAGGCCAGGGAGAACTGAGCACCTTTGTAATGCTCTAGCCCTTTTCATTTTTTATTTTGTTTAGTTGAAGACAGGGTCTCCCTAAATTGCACAGGTTAAGCTCAAACTTGCAATCCAGGTTAGCTGGTATTACAAAAAGTACTACCACACCTTACCGAGATATCTAAAGGTCAATAGGGAGCCTGATGCAGTTGCTGTGATGGTTCAGGAAGATGGATATAGACCTTTCTACTTATCACAGTATATAAGAAAACATGAAATTGATGTAAAAGCAATCTGCTACCTATAGTAAATCTTAACAATAGCACCATAAAATACTATGGACCTGAAAATATTACTCCTTTTGCTTCGAAATCCCTATTGTGTGCGTGAGTGACCTAACTTGTCCCTTTTGTTTTATTCTGTTTCAGAGGTTGAAGGCTGCACTGACTCATCATCCTGCCGCCATGTCCAATGGGAATATGAACACCATGGGGCACATGATGGAAATGATGGGGTCCCGGCAGGACCAGACGCCGCACCATCACATGCACTCGCACCCACATCAGCACCAGACGCTGCCGCCCCACCATCCCTACCCACACCAGCACCAGCACCCAGCACACCACCCTCACCCTCAGCCCCATCACCAGCAGAGCCACCCGCATCATCACTCTCATTCCCACCTCCACACACACCCAGCACATCACCAGACCTCGCCACACCCGCCCCTGCACACCGGCAACCAAGCACAGGTAGACCTGCCCTTGATCTCCTTTTCCCTTCTCATTCTTTGTAACAGTGCAAGCACAAATGCTGGGGTCACCTGCAGAAGCTTATTTGATGACCTAGGGGTTCTATCTAACGTTCTTGGAAGCTCTGTTCATTTCTTAGGAGGTAAAAGTTACCAAACAGACATTGACAGATCATATTTTCTAAGAACAATATAATAAGTATCAGGTCTAGTCATTAGAGACAAATATAAACTCAAAGCTCCCCCAACTCTATATTTAGTGTTACAAAGGTAGTCCTAAAAGAAGTGATTGCAATGCAAGGATTAGGAGGAATTTAAGTTAGCGATGCAAGATGTGAAAAGCAATGAGAAGAATAAGTTTCTTCTAACCCTGGTTCTTGGTACTATGCTTTAAAACATCACATAGACTCAATTTTGACACCTGTATCATGGAAGTTAAGTCCAATGTGCAACTCTCAAGGTAAGGTAAATGTTCAAGTCTGAAGAGCAACAATTCATGCAGACAAAAAAGCTCAGTGATGGATGTTAGGGTGTAAGGTGCTTTGCAAATGGTGAGGAGAAGTGACTCATCGCATCGAATGAGAAATGCGTTGGAGGAGGCAAAGAGAGCCAAGCTGTGTCAATGATCAGACCAAGAGAAAGGCCAAATCCCAGGGGTGGAGAGTCACCAGGAGTGGCTAGAAAGCAAGCCAACATCTAGACTAGACTCAAAGAGAGTTGGGGGACGAGGCAGACGTTATGTCACCCAGGCTGAGACAAGTCCATGTGCAGGGGTGAGTTTTAGTGAGCGGATAGACCGCATATCCAAGAGCACAGCTCACCCTAGGTGCTGTGGCTCCTCAAGCTGGATGACCTCCAGTCCACAATGCCAGATACCAACCAACTGGGTCAGAATGGTGTCAGGAGCTGGGGACCTCCAAGTGACACTTATTCACTTCTCCTCCATCATCTGCCTCCGGAAACAAGACCTCACATCAGGCAGCATTTTGAGCTCTTGGGACCTCTCTCCTAACATATACCAAGCCTGGGCAGCTGTTGACAAAAGTGGGTCAGCCACAAGCAAGTCCCATCTGTTCATTAAACATCTACAGATGTCTGGATCTTTAAAGTGAGAAAAGCTTGATGCCTGTATAATTGTGGACAGAGATAATTAACCTCCCAAACCTCAGTTTTCCCATCTATTAAGAGGGGATTCTTGTGAGTATTAAATAAGAGGATCTCTATAGAAGTTTTCAAAACTTGATAGCCATGATTAATTTCAAACCAAAATAATTCCAAGAAGTTTAGCAAGGAGCTTAACAATAAAATGCTATCCACAGGACCTTTTTACTCTCAAAGGACATGTAATAAAAAGAGAAAGGTTCAGGCATGGCGGCACATGCCTGCAATCTCAGTGCACGGGAGGCTGAGGTAGGAGCATTGCTGTGAGTTCAAGGTCAGCCTAGGCTATATAGTGAGTTCAACTCCAGCCTGGACTACATAGCAAGATGCCATCTCAAAAATCAAAAACGGAGAGAGGGAGAGAGGAAGCTACCGGGTCAAAGACAGGCAAATATGTACTTTTTTTTTTTTTAAGGAACAGGACAGCATCCAAATTTGCTTGCTTTTGTGGACAAGTTATTTCACAAGCAAATTTAACAATTCTTTATATCTGAGAGCCATTCGTTAGCTAAGTACCAATTAGCCAATTGCCCTCTGTTTCAAGTTAGTAAGTAGCCAATTGTATAGCCAATTAGTTAATTGCCATTATAATTAGCTGCACCAGCTGCTGCTTTTACTTATCCCATATTAGAATGAAAAAATCTAGGTTGGTGTTGATAACATTTGAACAGGTTCACGGAGACAGTATTCTAAAATACCACTCTTAAATTATATCAAGTTAGCTGATTATTATTACCTTAATCATATGATTAGATAAATAGCAGAAAGATTGATTTCCTAAGAGTTTTGTAACTGTGAGAGTCTGAGATGATTTGAGATAGATTCAGTCTTATTGAAATTGAAACTTTGTAGTATAAACTGAGCCTAAGGAAGCTCTACTAAGGAGTGCTCTCCTCAGTCCTTTATTTTATTTTGAGGCAGGGTGTCACAAAGCTGTCCAGGCTGGTCTCAAATTTGTGACCCTCCTCTCAGCCTCCCAACTAGCTGAGCTTCAAGGTGTGCATCAGCACACTAATCAAACTTTTCAGAGGATCTCTCTGCTCAGAGAATTCCACTCTAAAAGTAAAATGATAAGTAACCATAATTGCTAAGGACATAAATTCTGACTTTAAGGTTGCACTTGCAATTTTTCTTCTTTTCTTGTGATTTTTCTGCATATAAGGAGAGCTCTGCATATAAGAAAAACTCTGAGCTCAGAGTCCTGGTGCTACTTCGTGGCCGCCAGAAATTTCTCCTAACACCCATTCCCTTAAGCCCTCAATCTGTACTATACCTGAAACCACCACTGCTTGCCCCTTTGGGTGAAGGCACTAGAAAAGTGTCACTAGTTAATAGTTGATTGAGATTATGGTAGAAGAACATAGTATTGAAAGAAAGGGTCCTACAACAGAGATCAAAACCCAGCTTTGCCTAACTGAAAGTTTTGTCTGGGGCTGACTATAAGAGATCACTGATTCACAGACGCAACAAAAAAGGCAAAAAGAGTCAAGCACTTGGCACATTCTCTCCTAATGCTTGGCTTTGTGGGAGTTAGCTCAGGAGTTAGCATCTGAGATGATAAGTGCTACATCTTTGCCAATAACAAGGATTATGTCATCAGCAGCCACTCTGGTAAGACCTTGGACAATTAATTTATTTTGTTATTCCTCTGTGAT
This sequence comes from Chinchilla lanigera, assembly GCF_000276665.1. Taxonomy (NCBI): domain Eukaryota; kingdom Metazoa; phylum Chordata; class Mammalia; order Rodentia; family Chinchillidae; genus Chinchilla; species Chinchilla lanigera. Next base: position 30,360,229 of record NW_004955410.1, read on the forward strand.
CAAGAGGAAAGGAATTACTAGTAAAAAGTATCACAAATGTCTCTGCCTGAGATAAAATTACTGAGATGCTGTTCAACCTTACTCCCAAACCTGATTCTTTTACAGCTAGTCATAGAAGGATTGAGAGCACGGGATTGAAATATATCACCAGCAGGGAGCTGATGTCAACTCATAGCCATTATTAGGGCAATTACAGTCATTCTGATTGATTTCAATCAGAGGGTTAGAATGTGGTAGAAAAGGTTGTTGGGCTTCATTTAAAAAACTTTTTGCCTGTTATTTCTGCAGGTTAAATGTCTCTTGTAAAACAGCTTTATAGGTATTACAGCCATAAACCTGAGTGACTGAGAAATGGGGGTGGGGGAACCACCCTTTATTGAGAATGACGGAGAAAGGAGTGAAGTGCATTAAGGAAAGTGTTAGATGTCCAGACATATAAAGAGTCAGTCGTAGAAATTTCACAAGGTGCTGTGTGTCTGCCTCATGGAGAGAAATAAAGCTATATGTGTGGGGGTCTCCAAACCCTTAGATGTTGCTCAGGCCCCCACAGACCTTACAAGGAGTCTATAACCACAGTAAAACTTTTTAATAAAGTGCCTTGCCACTCCTAGGATTTCCTTCTAACATAGGTACAGGGTAACACGCCACTGTTCCTCACTATCTCACAGGGGCAAGTGTGCATGGGGCTCAGGGCACTGTCAATCGCCTGTGTTCAAAGATCCTGCCCAGGAGCAGGTTGATCTAGCTGGAGTCTGCAGGTCCAGCTAGTCCTCTGCACTAGCAACTGGGAAATAATGAAAATAAGATTTCCTCTGCCTTCCCGATGTCACAGGGTGCTTTCCACAGGACTCAGTGGAGAAGATGTCCAGATAATGTTCTAGGGACATCGTTTTGACACTGTTTGAATGAAAGGAGCCCATGACCTGTCCAGAGGTTTTCTGCAAATGGCAGAACACTCATCAGTTTTGTGATGATAATAATAATCCTGACTTGTTTTCAGCCCAATAGCTGTACACGTGCTACTTTAAAGTTTTTTTTAACACCTGAAGGAGCAAAAATAATTTTTCCTCTACTACAATTCAGCTAAATGTTCATGAGGGAAAAATCTACCAGACCACCTTTTCATGAGTCATTCCTATACTTGGCCAAAACAGAATAGACTTTATAGCTCAGTGATGCCTTTTCTTTCCTGTTATGAGTGTGATTTCATTGTTTATTTCATTCACAGAGAACAAGTCTGATATGCTTACTAACACAACTCGCTTCCTGTGCTTTGCATTTTAACGCTGGCTGGGGTTTCTTCCCGTACCCCAGGTGTCCATCCCTGTGCCCATCAAATCCTCCGTCTCTGCTCCCACAGGTTTCACCAGCCACACAACAGATGCAGCCAACCCAGACAATACAGCCGCCCCAGCCCACAGGGGGGCGCCGGCGGAGGGTGGTGGACGAGGATCCCGACGAGAGGCGGCGGAAATTTCTGGAACGGAACCGGGCAGCTGCCACCCGCTGCAGACAGAAGAGGAAGGTCTGGGTGATGTCACTGGAAAAGAAAGCAGAAGAACTCACCCAGACAAACATGCAGCTTCAGGTGCCGGCCACTGTCTCTCCCGCGCGACTCCTCCTAGGCCCTGTGCAGAGCTGGCATTTCCTGCCCTGTGGGCACTTGTTGACCTAGCAGTCATGCTACACACTTCGCTGGCCCTCACAGGAGGTGCAGGCCTATTCATCGAGCCTTATTAATTCTGGGACACTCTACAAAACAAAATAACCCGTTCAGTTTTCAATTACTCCACCTACAAGGCTCTGATGAAAAAGGACCCACACAACTAAGTCCCAGACCCAAGCACAGGAGCACAGATCAGTGGTTCAAACCCTGGTCAGCAGTGACCTGGTGCTTTTTACCTCTATGGCTCTGTTTCCTCATCTATAAAATGAAAACAATAACTTTACCGGTTTTTAGGCAGAGTAAGTGAACTAATCTCTACAAAGCGGTGAGCAGAGTGCCTGGCACAGAATCGGTCTTCAAGTAAAAAGCAACCTAGTTATATCTACCAGCTTGAGGGACTTGTTTTGGTTTACGCCCAGTTAACTATATTTTTGTTTAATGGAAGATGGGAAGGTTTGTGGTTATTGTACTCGGAAGGAAAAGGCATGTTTCCATCCAGTTTTCAAAATCAGTAAGATTTGGTACTTGCATGAGTTTAGCTTTTTGTGGGTAGCTTCACGGTGGACGTTTTATAATAAGGCTACTTCTGGGGTTGTCTGGAGTAAAAGGGAAGGACAGCTGTACCTGAGGCCTCTCTGGCAGCCCTCACAATATGCAAATGGTACAGTTCAGAGGGGCTGACATCAAAATGGAGTGCAGTGTTTGCCAAGAAAAAATAAAACAAAACAACTAAACCAATATGACACAAACAGCCCAGGAACAGAGGAAGAAGGGTGGGTTATAATCCAGTAGTTCCAGGATGTGAGAGAATGGCCAAGAGGCAGAGGTTAATGGGTAAGGTGCCTAAAATAGGGAGACCGCCCACGCTTGTAGTTCGTAAGGCCCCTTCATCTTGGATGCCCTGTTCATCCTTAGGACGAAATTAGGGTGCCAAAGCCCTTGCATTTTTTATTCTAGTAAGCGGAAATGGCCTTAGGGCATCCACTGAAAGTACAGTTTCATAGTTCTTAGTGTTCACTTTTCTGCTCTAAATGCATCAATTTTTGTGACAGACAGGAGCAAGAAATTGGGAAATATATAGCAGATATGGGAGAAAATAATATACTGATTCCCTGTTCCCCCAGCTTATGTGGGACTGGGCATTGTTATACAACACACACACACACACACACACACACACATGCACAGTCTCCTGTTTCTGGTATATGACCTCTACTGAGGAACTGTCTGCTGAATCAGTGAATGAGAATTGGCTGCCTAACCACTTGGCAAGGATGTGATTGCAGGGACACAAACCACAGAGGAATGGTTGGACCTAAACACCTTGATAATCATTTCTAGAATCTGGTAGGGACAGTAGTCTGTGAAAAACTTGTAGGTAGAACATGGATAACCATATTAATATCCATAGTCACATTTATATTTTGATGTGTGTTGAAAATGGAATTAGAACATCAAACCTGCAGTTTCACAGATACTGTTGGTAAGGATAAGTCATTTTAGGATGAGTTAATCTGCATATTCATGTTAAGTAAATGGAAGTTCAGATCTGTGTGGACTAAGCAAATATGGCAGCAGTAGTTGGCTCTACAATAACTGAAGAAAGGAAACTCCAGGAATTGGCTACCAGCTCCAAGCCTGCAGGAGGCTGATGGAAACATGCAGGCATTCTTTTGTGGTGCCCTGTGCTTTGTAGGACATTTAACAATATCTTTGGCCTTTTCCCACCAGAGGACAAGAACATATCCTCCATGCCTGAGCTGTGGCAAGCAAAGTCTTTAGACACTGGCAGATGTCCCCTGACTGGGACAAGGAGCATGGCGATGTACAAAACTGGCCTGAGTCAGGAATCGCTGCCTAACATGAAAGATCTGTGAGTGGCCAGCTGACACGTATTTAAGTCAGTGTTAACTAAAATGAGTCCTTATAGAATTGCTGTATGTTTCATGTTCAAGCATCATGCTTGCAATCCTTGAGTGTGAAACACAAAATGATCACAGCAGGAATCCAACAAAGTAGCAACGCTAGTTGAATTTGAGGTCAGACATGTTCATAACTTGATGTATATGTATTTATGACTGCTTTCAGGAAACACATGAGGTAAATGTATCTTTAACTAGATCCTGATTCACTATAGGATTTGCTTTTTGTTCTAGAACAAAAATGTCTAAGGAAAAGAGATACTAGAACTCTAGCTCCTGAAACCCAAGGGGAAAAACATCCTACCCAACCCATGCAGAAGGCACCAATGTATGGTTATTGGCACAGTAAAAAGGAAGAGAAAAAACTCTGAAAAGACTAAATTGTTGATATTTTCCGACCACTGCTTTGCTTTAGAGGGACGGAAGCCACAACCATCAGTCTTCTCTGTGACGTTGAATGTTCTGCGTCATGCCCTGTGATGCTGGAGAGGACGCTACCGATTCTGCTACCTTTGTGTGACCCTTTCCCTCTCACTGGACCTTTGTCAAAAGAAAAAGGTGTCTCTTTTGAGCCTGGTTCAGTGAGCCAAATTTTAAGTAAACAGAAATGAAAGGTGCTAAGCAAACAAACTCCAGCCAAATGGAATACCCAAGGTCTGGATGGCCACCTGCCACTTTTGAGTTGTTTTCCAACACAGAACCTTCTAGTTAGGCTGCCCAGTTTCACATTGGAAAATTCAGACCTAGGAAAACAAAATCAAAACCCCAGACTTTATTTCCTAGTCTCACAACAAATCATGAGGTCAACACAGGTATGGGAATTAGAGAAAAATGAGAAGCCACCCAATCTGACATTTTATAAAGGGAGGAACTGACATTTGGGGAGACAAAGACTCTTCCCAAATGTCACACAACCAGTAAGTAGCAGAATGAGGACACAGGAAAGACTCCCATCCACCTAACCCACTGCTGTGTGACCTTTTATTTAGAAAGTCCTTAAACTAAAGGAATCGATACCATTTTTCTGATAGAGTAAAATCACTGCTGATGTGGTACTCAGTAGATCATTTGTGTTCAGTAGAGAATATAGAAATCATCTGGTCACCCATGGAAATAATTGCTTTTCCTTTTTATTGCAAAGACACATGGTCTCAGTTGCTGCTGAAATTTTAGACACATGAGCCCAGGTCTGGGACTTGGCAAGAAAATAGGCCAGATGGGAACTGTTGCTTGACAAATTGAAAGTCCTTTGTTCCAGAATCAACCCAAACTGGGCTCAGCTAATATACAAAATGGGGGACATCGTAGGACCCATTTTGATAATTATTTTTTTGGCATAAACTATTGCTTACACTAAAAAGGTTCTAGATTTATCATATAATAAAATGACATCCTCCATGCCAAAAACTATAAATGTAGCTATTAGGGACTTCTTAGAGTGCTTGTTTAAAGAATGCCATTGTAGTATTGAATATCTCTATAGGGGTGCTACTTCACCCATAGGCAAACTTATAGGTTTAAAAATAATCCATCCAATGGGTTCTACCCTCTTAAGATCTCTATTTAAATGACAGACTGCTTTAGAGTATCAACCCAAATTTACTTAGAAAAATGAAACCTGTAAGGGTTGATTTCAATAAGAGAATCAAAAATTATTTATACTTTACTTTTGCAAAATATTTTTATAGTAAGACCTAGAACTGTTATAACCTATATAAGGGGAATTTTGAAATGATGATTTTTCTATAAAGCAAGGTAATTAGAGTAGGAAAATTCCTCCAGAAGTTCTGGCTTTTATTTCCTTACTAGACTTGTGGGTCATATTTGGTTTTTCTCATGCATTTTGAAATATTTGCTATCTGGTTGCTCTCTTCCAAAATGAATTCAAGGTGATCCTACTTACATTGCCTTGAAAAGGATTTTTACTTAAAATACAGCCTAGGATTTCTGCATTTCATACATCAGCCAGCCTTTGTATGTGGAATCTGTAAAATGATTATGCATCGGCACAACACAGTGCATTCTCCTTCTGCTATGGCAGTGATTCTTGACCTTTCTTAAACCAAAGGCCCTTTATGGAATCCTTTGAAGCTTCCATAGACTCTCAACAATATAGACAAATATATGGAATACAAAAGTTTGCTCTAAGATGAAATTATTAATGTTGCTTTAGACTGTGCCCTGTTAAGATCTGAAAGTATAAGAGGTGTTAGAAACAGGCTTCCCAGTGAAATATAAGATCTGAAATACAAACATTTCTGAGAATAACAAAAATAGTAAACTAATGAATAAAAGTCAATATTGAATCCTTCATTAATACTTCGGTAATTAGCTTTTTCAATAGAAGGCACACAAACACACACAAAAGCAATCATGAGTAAGAAGCTGTCTGTCTGGAAAGAACTTGGGAACTAAGCCAAATCTTTTGTTTTATATTTGGTGCAACAATTTAGGAAGGTATTATTCTCTTGGTCTTGTTTTTTAATCAGTGCTAGGAATTGAACCCAGAGACTTATGCAAACTAAGAAAGTACTCTACCCTCAGAGCTATGCCCCTGCCCTCAAACCCTATTACCTCCAGTTGAGAACTCCTTTTCCTACTGCCTGCTGCTCGACAAATTTTTGTGATTGTGAGGCCTTTATTTAGTCCCCTGCAGCATCATATTTAATGTGCATGTGATCTAAACAAGAGGCCAATTGTTCTTTTCTACTGAGGATATTGATTGGCCATTTTTCAACTGTAACTTGACTACATAATATAAGGACTAACACATTACATTAAGAAATATAACTATATTGGAAAACAAAAGAAAAATGACTATATTCATATATATTTTTAAGTGATGGTCAGTTTTGACAGTGTCACTGTCTTCCTATGTTTTTACAAACTTATACAACTCTCAGGACCTCAGTTTTTATATAGTAAAACCATACTCGTTTATTGATAGTGTTTTGCTTTCCACACACAAAATGCCATTAATGTCCTATATTCTTCATGGGTCTTTGGTGATATGCCAGGGCACCATATATGCTACTCAGTGTTTTGATTGATACTGTTCTTGTAATAAACCAGTTTTATGGAAGGAAAAGCTTTATTGTGTAATAGTTTAGGGTATGCTCCTTGCAGCTGTAGAAACCCAGAAAATGGAATCCATGCTTTTTCTTCAAAAGTGTGCAATGAACTCTTTATGCCTGGAAACCTATGCTTCCTGTCAGGGATCTAACTATGCAGTGTTATAGGATGGGAAGAAATGAAGCTGAACTCACCGTCTCCAAGATGGCCACCAAGGGTTATTTTTTCTTCCCAAAGTAGAAAAAAACAAGAGAATAGTGTTTGGGTTTAACACTTTCCTTGTTTGTTGCTTTTTAGATCTGGATAGAAAAGACTGGATTTTTGAAAAATTGGAATTTGATTCCTTTCTCTAAGAACCTTTGCCTACATTATCTATAGCTGAACTCTTCTACTCAGGGGAAGGGTGTCTGGGAGGGCTACTTTCAGAAAGTGTTACTTCAGTAGCCCAAATGTAAATAACATGATGTTTCATACACACACACACACACACACACACACACACACACTTCTTAGTTTCCTTTTCTGTTTTGTTTCTAACCACAGGTTTCTTTCATACAGTGGCCAGAAAGTGGCTTTTTTTTATACATGGTATTTTAAGTAGCGGGAACTGGAGGAAACACCAAGGGGTATTGGAATTTAGGCAAAATTTCAGAGAGGAAAGAGTTAGTGTTTGAGGCTAAAATAAATTGACCCATAAATAAAGTTGTCCCCCTTACCCCAGAATTGACAAGGGTCAGTTTGAGCTGTTACAGGAACCCTTATCAATCATACTTATTGGGAAGTGGGAAGAACAATTTGCCTTCATGAATGTTTTCAGGTTTAAGAGCAATTTTCTTGTGCAGTTGTGTGATTTATTCATCATCAAGGCTAATTTCTGAAATGGGCATTTTTATTTTGTAGTTTGGAGGAGAAAGGGAAAAGCTTCTGAATATGAGATTTTTATTACTTTGTTATTAATGTTACTCAGTATGTAGTTACTTATAATGTTACACAGAGTGTTCCAAATGAGTTTAGAAATGAGAGTGATTCTTTAATACATGTTTCCATTTTTGAGTAACTTTTAGAACCTTATGCTTACTTCTCTAGGTGATAAATACATGCCTGAAAAGTCAAGCTCATATTGCAAGTGTAGATTCAACTTAATGACAGCAATGTTAAATGCCCTTTTCTATGAGCGTGCTTTTTCTCCCTAACATTTCCTACATGGGAAATATAAAGTCTGCCAGCCACAAATGAACTTTGGCCAGAGAGAGGGTATTATTTATCACAGTTTTAAAGCTGCTTATTTTAGATAGCATGGTGTTTATAGGTTACTTTTATCAAGAGGAAGCACCTTCAAGCAAGCCTATCTATTCTACAGCTCTATTTGTAGACAGTGGGTGCCAAGAGCATTATTCTACAAAGCTGTAGAGGAGAGAGAGAAAAAGCATGCCTTTGTGAATTGCTGTATAAAGTGGAAATCAGAGACACTTATCTGAGTAAGGAAAAAAAAAACAGAATCGATACCACCTTAATAAGGGAAGAGATTAGAGACTGAAATTATTCAAACTAGTTAATAAACTTGTCAAATGGATCCAATCATGGCCTCAATTTTATTGCCTCTGGTCTCCCTGAGCTGCCATCTTCCTGCCAGGAGATGGTCAGTCCATGAACCCTGGGGTTGCACACCCCGGTAAGTAGACAGCAGGCAGAAGGATGTGCTTGTTCCCCTTTGGGCCATGTGGATCAATTTGGGGCAGTCTGATGGTAGATTAGTCAGCCTGTTCTCCCTGCACTTGGAAGCCACTGATCCTGAAGCATAATTCTCCCCAGTGTGTGTCTCACCTTCCTCAAATTTATTGGGTACTTAGTCTGTACTAGGCATTGTTCTAAGTGTTTTGCATCTATTACCTCATTTAATCCTCAGAACAACTCAAATAATTTTGTGCTGTCTCTAACCTTATCTTAAAAATGAGGTTAGTGGGGCTTATTGTGGCTAGATGATCTGTCTAGGGTCACATAGTAAGTATGAGGAGGAGATTCTTGTAGAACCTGCTTCAGAAGTCTTCACCTACAGGGTATGATGTAGCCTTTTACTCTTGAGTTTGGCTCTTGAGTTAAAACCTAATCTCTTCAGAAAGGCCTTCGTAAACGTGAGGACTGCATTCAGTCCACAAATTTTCAGATGAGCCCCTTTAAATAATAATCTTAAGGTCATTTGGAGATTACAGAAAAGTTTGCCATTTTCATTGTTGAAAGAGTATGGGGCGGGGCTGGGGATTTAGCTCAGCGGCAAAGCGCCTGCGTGGCAAGTGCAAGGTAGTGAGTTCAGTTCCTGGTACCGGAGAAAAACCAAAAACCAAAAAAAAAAAAAAAAAAAAGAAAGAGCATGGGGCTTTGGATTTGTATCCTCTGGTCTCCTGAGCATGGCTCTCATTTGTCTCTTTCCAGAATGAAGTTTCTATGTTGAAAAACGAAGTAGCTCAACTGAAACAGTTGTTATTAACGCATAAAGACTGCCCAATAACAGCCATGCAGAAAGAATCACAAGGATATTTAAGTAAGTCACTATTTTCATTTTGTGTGTGTGTGTCTAATTTTTGGCCACCAATTTTGCATTGAATTTTATTGTAAGAGCAAAAATAAAGTGTAGATTGTGCTTCCAGGCATATGTACTGGGATTCTTGCATGACTGCCAGACTTTTCTACCAAGAGGATCCCTCTTTCCTGACCTCTATCCAACACCATGCTCACCACCTCCTGATAATTTCTGGCTACACTTTTCCTGGCATTTTATATTATAAAAACTCTACCAAATTCCAGTTTTGCAGCCAGGAAGAAAATAGTCTGGTGGACTATTTTCCAATTACCAGTAGCCTATCCATCATCTTGAGAAATCCCTGGGCTGGGAAGCAAGCATTAGATGAATCACTTCCAGTGCCTTGGGATAGATTGTGTATTATTCTCTGGTGACCTGTTCTCAGTTTACCAGGAGCTAAAGTGGAGCAATAGGCAATTTCTACATCTAGGATGTCAGTAAGTTAAATGCGAGCTGAGTAGGGGACGGTGGGAGGAGCAGTGATTCATGACTGAAAGTCAATTTATTTTCAAATAATTTTTTAGATTGAGCAACACAGATTCTCCCACCACATGTGAGTATTTTTCCACATTTGATATATGGATGGCTATCTGAAAACACGAGATGGGAAGTTCACATTACCAAGACCAAACACATCTAATCATCCTGCTGATGTAGAAAGCGTGGCTTTGCTCAGAACTATAAACCTGAAAGGCATAGCCTTGTGACTACAAACTAAAAATGAAGTTTTGAAATTAACATCCAGAAGAAAATGTGTGAAACTCTTCTGTGTCAAGCAAATGTCTAGTGCTGATTTTTTTCTGAGGAGTTTACAAGTCCACACAAGAAAGAGCTACATTGGTGTGTGCATCTGTGTGCTTTCTCCTAGGTCCGGAGAGTAGCCCTCCCGCAAGTCCGGTCCCAGCTTGCTCGCAGCAGCAAGTCATCCAGCATAACACCATCACTACTTCCTCGGCGGTCAGCGAGGTGGTAGGAAGCTCCACCCTCAGCCAGCTTACTACTCACAGAACAGACCTGAATCCGATTCTTTAAAGTGCACGGGTCAGACCTTGCCTCCAAGAAGAAGAGTTGTAGCATATCATGCATCCTTTCTCTTAAGGGCATTTTAAAAATTCACTCAGACCTGGAAGACTCCTCAGCCCTTCAAAGACTGGCTTTCATTTTTATAGTTACTATGGAAAATGTTGTCTTTTATACTTAGTTATATAAGAAAAAAAGGGAGTTATGCAATTAATATCTATCAGCTTGGGAAATGCTTTGGTGCTTTCCTCCAATTTTCTGGTACCAATTACTTGTTTGTAAACAGAACCTTTTCTGTATATAGCCATGGTTTCATTCTTATCGGTCCAACCCTTTGCCGGAAATAATGAATCTTGTTAAACCACAGCTTTTAGCCAAAATGAGGCATACTTAGATGTCAAGTGAGCCGATTCCAAGACAACTGGGTAGGAAATCTGATGACGTCATAACTCATGTTGAGTTTGTGCCGTGACGTCACCAGAATCCCAGATAAACACACAGCCTTTCCAGTAACTTTTTTTCTCTAACTACAAAAAATTATAAGATTCATCAGTGTCCTAATAAAACCACCAAGCATCTCACCACTCTCCCCCTTTTTGTCCACTTGTTCAAATGTCCTATTTAATTCCGTATTCCCACTTTATACCTTGGGCTCCCTGTTCCCTCTTCATTTGAACTCTCTTCTTCCCCACCCCCTTTAGCATTGCATGTGAAGAAGAAAATACTGTTAAAAGAAAAGCAAACCTCAAAAATGCAGACCTAGTCGTTGCTTCACTTGCTTGTAACCCACAGCTGGAGTTCATTCAACTCTTGCTTTTCACAAAATAGTAACCAGGAGATGTTTAATGCGCCTGATTTAATGTTTTTAATAATCAGAGCAAATAAAAAGGTGGCTTAGTTATAGGTGAAGCACTGTTGAGTGCCAGCTGTGGAGACACTAGGGAAGGGAGCTTTGTAAGCCCCGATTGTGAAAGTCCAAATTATGATGCGGGGCTATAACATCACACCCTTGAGTTACAACTGGTTTTATATGGCCTGTCTATAATGTTGAAAATCCATGTACTATATAATAATTCAGAAGGGCTCTATTCACTACACAGATTACATTGTTCAGTCATCAGCTGCTAATAGCCTAAGATTTATTATTATTATTTTTCTTAAGCCTATGGAACCAGCTCTGCTGTTCTGGTGAGTGAAAGCAGACAGACTCCTGGAGAAACAAAGAGAGAAAGCAAACCCAGTGTTCCTGTAGGGTGCTCTCGGCCCCCAGAACAGTACGGCGCTCTTTGGCTGCTGGCGGAATCCCATGGATGTGGTACAGGCTACTCCAGTATTCTGAGTAATTTTGATTTATATTTTCAGCAAGTTAACATGGACTTACCCATTATAAAACGCAGATAGGACCCAAACCACAGTCGTGCCTCCTTGAAACAAGCCATTCTACTGTGCTAAGGTTTTAATATCGTTTTTCACAAATAATAGGGGCTAATGTTTCTCTCTAGCGGTTTAGGCAGGTGCTGGTTTCATCTCCATTTGAATGCTTGACCTCCTAACATGTGTGCCTGTGTGTGCGTGCGCATGCATGAGTGTTTATGGGTTTTAAAAGAACAGTATTTTACAAAATGGGTCACTTTTATAAGAGTTCAGAAAAGGGAAGGATGTGTTTTTTTTTCTCTCTCACGAGAGTATAAGAATCTATTTTGGAGGAAAAAAAGAAAATATGAGGGCTGTGAAGCATGATTTTTATAACTAGTTTCAGTTTTAACTAATAACTTGCTTTTAAATCAGTATTTAGCAACAGTGTTTCCAAGTATGCAGTGCTTTCAAAACATGATTTTGAGTGTTCAGTAAAATTTAGGACTTGGATATATGGTCTAAGAATCAAAGCAAATGTAAAAAAGGAGAAAAAAAAGGAAAAACAAAGGTCAAAAGGATTTCCTATTATATTAAAGACAAACGTATCATTTTCAAGTATTTTAAATACTGAATTAATATATTTTTTTTTAAATTCTGGCAGTAACAGAATGGTTTAACTTAACTGGTTTCCTAAGAAATGTCTAAGACTTAGCTTTGAAAAGAAATTAACATTTGTATCTCTGTTTTAAAATCAAAAATAATTTTTTCAGAATTCCTTCCTAGGACTATTTGTATGTCCCTCTAGACCCCAAAAATGAAAAAAAAAAAAAAAAAAAAGGTTAATTGAAGTGGTTGTTTGGGTTTTTAATTTTATTTTATGTTTTGCTTCAAGTAAACAAAAACTTTTCTTTACTGCATGCATAGCACTTAATGAAAGGAATTTAAAAAAAAAATCCACTAATAATATCAGAATGTCCATGGAGTGAACTCTCACTAAAATTCACTAAACTTATGATTTGGTTTACTTCTCTTTCGTTTCTTGATTGAAATATTTAGTTGTTAACCTGAAAGCCTTTGCAGTTAAGAACTTGCCCGAGTTTTCTTAATTCAGCAACTCGACAGTTTGACTGATGTGCATTATTTATAGCTCAGTTATGTCTGTTTTTTATGCAAAGTAGGCTAACCAACCACACACGTTAGCAAACCACCCTCAACATATATAATTAGGATAAACTTCTTTTTTTGTTGTACTCAGGGCCTTTAGGTATGTTCATTCACAGCATGGAAATACAGTAAATGAAAGGTGCCAGCTGGCTGTCAGTTCTTGAAAATCCAAACAGGAAGATTCTTTGGTCAAATCCAGCACTTGGCCTGTCAATATTAAGGATTTCACCTAAAAGTCTAGGTCACAGGGTCTGCCTGAAATCGCCTTCTATACTTCTGGATCTATGCTTTTGGCCAGTGTTGGAGAACACATTTTAACCCATTCTCTTTTGCCAGTCAGTGCTTACTTTTGCAAACCAATGGTAATGACCTTGGGAGCCCCAGTGCTTAGGAGGGAAGGTCCCGCAGGCATTTCCTATCCCTGTGTGTGGCTTTCTTTATCTGTGTGGCTTTCTGTATTGGCAGGATCTGCCTCTGAAGTCACTGCCAGCCTGCTGGGAACTTAAACAGTGCCTCCCCTGCCTAATTTGCTGTGAGCCAACCACTTAGGTAGTACACTTGAGAGCATTTCAACCAGGTGAATCCTCACCTAGATGGAGGCGTCTGCATCTTAATTGTTTCTCTTTGACACATTTCCCAATCCACGATGCCACAGGTGTAATGAAAAATCCCAGCCGTGGATGAATGTACTAATTTCAACACTAGGTGTTAAGTCAGATGTTTTCCCTTTGCACTCCTACTCAGCCTGCTCCTGCCCCTACATCAATGTATGGAAGTCATCTTCTTAATGCAACTTGTGGGAGACAAGTAGTATGTGTGCTATTAAGGTGTATGTCATAATAACAAGGGTGACTTACTTGGAGCACGTGCTCCTCAGAGCCTATCTGGTCAGTGAAATTAAGTGGAGCGCATATTCTGAGAGCAAAGTGTCAGTGGTGAATTTTCAGGTGGTTGTTGCCTGTCAGTTAAGTAAATCTTAGTGGGTTAGGTGAGTTTGTCATTAAAATCATAAACCAGCTACAATAAAAGACCAGCCTTTGGCTGGGGGAGGTTTTAAGCATCGGTAATCGCTATAAAATTAGCCACTCCAGTTAGGATAGAATGTGCTTCTGTCTGGTTAATAAAACCATCTAAGAAAATATATATGTATGTATGTATGTATACAGTGGAATTCAAGGACCAAAGCAAAATTTGAACAGGAATCTATTAATTTAGAATTTTATAAGATATTTATTAATAAATGTTATTTTTAAACATTCCATTTGAACAGTATTCTTCTGTAGGTTCTACTTGTTTTTTAAAATATTAGTACATAATAAACTACTCTAGTAGTGTGTATTTTCATTTTTCAGGGTTTCAAATGGCTGTTCTCCATCATTCGGTGGAAATGTTTGCCTAGATCTCTGTGTGTAGGCATTTCAAGGACTTTTATTGCTCTGTGAGTTATTTTTAATCTGCATTTTAAACAAGTTTTTTTTCTTAACATGGATTTCTTCTTTTCATTTTTAAAGTAAGCTCTTTAGTTTAGGAAGCAGAGTTCAGCTAAAGGGAATCAGTAATTATAACTGGAACAGCTTTCTTATACAAGTATAAAATCAACATCTCTGCTTCACTCTACCCCACCCCAGTTTCCTAGAAGGCCTTGCACTACCAGCTTCCTCAGAGCTTCTAGTTCCTTCCCAACAATATGCAGTAGCTTTAAGCCATTCATGCTCCATTATGCAGTATACTGGAGAAGGAAAGGAAATAACCCATTTAAATTTGAATAAAACTGTGCCTATGTGAACCGTAGCAATTTAGATCTCTTTTCTGCTTTGAAAATAATTTATATTTTAAAATTGCACTTTAGCTTTTTTGATCCCTTTCTACTTGCCTTGTTCTCTTTCTAACCTATTCCCTGTCCTTAAACTTGCCTCTGCCCCCCTCTTGCTCCTCCACCCTTCCTGTAAGGCTTTGAGCTGCATCATTTAAAATACTTTACAGAATATTTGCACCAGGTACATTTGTGTGTGTTCATGAGTAGCAGAGCTAAGACGTGTTTCTCACATCAGCTGAGGTGAAGCTTGCTACGAGAATGCCAAGAAGAGCCAGTACACTATATGGTTTATACTCTTTATCCCCTTGTTCATAGCATGTTTGTTAAAGATGTTATATTATGCAACAGATGTGAGGCAGCAGCTAAGCTACACTTAAGAATTTTCTATCTCATCCTCCAAACCAAAGTGTCCTGAATAAGCCAGGAGACTTATTCTTTTGTGCATCGTGGTGCACGTTTGACAGTTGTCGTAGCCATAGTCTCTCTGAGGCTGCTGACATACCAGTGGCCCTATTAATTTTATTCCTGGGTCTCAGAAATACATTGTGGCCTTGTAACATGATTAGGGACAGCACCTCTATTTTACAACTGTAGACTAAAGAAGGATAAGAAGACACAGGAGCAATAAACTTACAAATAAAACCCAATACCAAAACAAACACATGAAGACATTTTAAAAACAAAAAACCTAGCTCATCGTGTTGTGAAAATGAAAAGTTGTATGTCCGTTCAAAACATTTTACTATCTCTTGTGGAGTTTTTCAGTGATGTAATGCTTGTAGCCAAATTGTTTAAAGAGTGTTTATATTTTTTTCCCTTATAGTCTATTTTTGAGAAAAAGAATATTTAAGCAAAGCTGAAGAAGGGGGTAAAGCCAAACTGTGAGCAATTGTTGAAAGATGAATACTCTTAAGTGACACTCTGATACCTTTCCAAGCTTATCATCAGGAAGGAATCGATGATTATCAACTGCTATATTCGGACCAACTTACAGTGTGTAACTCATTAGAAACCAGGATCTAAAAAGTTCTTCCTAAGCCGTTTAAGGTTTTCTTACATCAAGCTTTATATTATAGAACTTTATAGGGTTTTTTTTAAAGATAAAGTCATTTAGCCTCAGGACTGAGGATGTGGGCTCTGAATAAATTAGCTTTAAATACATCATTAAAATCTTCCATGCAATAAACTCATTAGATACTAGTTTCCTGCTTTGGAATTGCCCATGTTACCAGCACTGCACAGGACAAGGAAAGGTATCAGTGGTGTCCAAAGACAGGGGGTTTAAGAGAAAGAACCCTTCTCAGCCAACCAGCCAGTAGACAAGACCTGCTCACCTCTTTCCTTCTAAACTCCACTAAGTCCCACCTGCCTCCCAGAGAGAGGAGGGCTGCCTTTGAAGATTGGGAGAAAAACGTGAAGTATCTTCCCTGAAGAGAACAGAGGGTTGGGGAATCTTCTGAAAAGGCCCAGAAAAAAAAAAATGGCTTTGTTCAGATGCAATGTTCTAGGACAATTGTAATATAAATATTGTCCAAAAATATAATTGAAAAAAAAGTTTAGCACTGTGTAAAGTAAGGGTTGACTAAGGAAGTCCCAAAAAAAGGTGCTGTCACTTTAAGTTCTGGACTTTGGATTGTTTGTCATTGTATAAACAGCAAAGCATCTGTGTTTGTTTGTCTATTTGTAAAGCAACCACCTTCCTATTGGAAGGAGAAAAATTGGGGGTACATACATGTAAATATTTGCTGCAGCATTTAATATGTTTAATTTTATGTTAAGCTTTTTGTTGCCTTGTGAACACATTTACTGTTACCAATGG
Organism: Chinchilla lanigera; assembly: GCF_000276665.1. Lineage (NCBI taxonomy): Eukaryota > Metazoa > Chordata > Mammalia > Rodentia > Chinchillidae > Chinchilla > Chinchilla lanigera. The sequence goes on from NW_004955410.1 coordinate 30,376,642, forward strand.
ACAATGAGTTCATTAAGACTGTTCAACCGGGTCAGATTTTTACATCTCTTTCTAGCAAGAAGAGACAAGATTTTGTGCATTTGTACAAATGTTAATATCACTGCAATTCCAATATAATAAAGCACTCAAATGCAAATAATATATGTAACTTGTGTGTGATGAAATGTGGGATTGGGGATAATGACATCTGTTCTTCACACAGACTCATCATACCTCCTAAAGCAAATCTTATTCTTTCGGGGTCACCCTTATCTCCAAGGAAAAGGAGATGAAATTTTTTTCCTTTCCAAACCATCACTAATTCCCATACCTCCCCAATACAACTTTCCAGTTGAGGCACTGGTCTCACACATGTACAGTGGGTTGGCCTCATAGCTTCTCTGTAAGGAGGTCTGGGATTTGCAGATCTGAATGGTCAGGACATACAGCATGTTGCTAAACGCACATGCCACTTGTATTTAGGGAACAAGAACCACATGGCAGCTACTCAGGTGATCACATTCTATAGTTCATGGCTTGTCCTCTTGAGAAGTCCTAAGAATATCATACCCTTGATATGTTTTTCTAGATAGCTCCCTCATTTCCTCTCTCTTCTGGCTTTCACTGGCTTTTTCCCCTCTCCCTTCTCTTTCCATTTTCTCTTACACTTAAGATCTGATCCATCAGCAAAATCAGAACCCAGCTATTATTTAGCACCAATTTTACTGTTGGGTCCTGTCCAAGCCATTCCATCCAATCTCTCACCTAGGTTAACGGTAGCCAGGGAGAGCCTTGGAAAATGGAAGTGAGATTGTGTCCAAAATCACGTCACCCTTGCCAGACTCTTTCTTCGGCATTTACCACCATCTAACATGATTTATATTTAGTTGCTACTTTTATGGCCGAACTCCCCCAAGTAGGGTGCAAGCTCCAGAAGAGTAAAGACATTTTCAATTTTATTTACCCATATGATCCAAAACTGTGAAGAGTGAACACACAATAGGTAGACAATACATATACGTGGGATGGACCACCTGCCCACCCTTTCCTTTCTGCCTTCCTCCTTGTTCTAAAAATATTTCAGCCCATCCACCTGGTCCTGTGGCCAGAGCAGCCATATTTTACCACAAAGTAGCAGGACACATCATCTGACACTTAGCCTCGCAGAGGGACAGACTGTTTGAAACTGGGAGAGAAACTACAATTTGGAGGAAATGAGTGCCTTCCTAATGCAATCCCATCTGTTACATTTGCATTTAAATCATTCAGTATTCTCATAGTTCCTAAGAGAGTCTTTCTAATGACCATTCCACACTCATTTGCAATTTCAAAAGCCATTAATATTAGCTAAAAAATGTTATGATCTCACATTTATACTATGAGGGTAGACAGCTCTAATCTCTATCCTACCTTTCATTTCTGTGTGTCTCTGGATCTTCATAATTTCTCCCATCTTACATTTGCTATTGTGTTAGTTATTGATTGTTTCTTAGATCAATATTTTTTTATCCAACAAAAGCAGTTTTTATCAAATCACTTTGTCTTATGTTTTGGGGCCTATGTACACACTGTGCAATATTTTGGCAAAAAGTGGACCACACATATAATAGTGGCCCCACAAGATTATATTGCTTTGTGATATTGTAGTCACCTTTGAGTACATTCTACAGCATTCTTACAACAATGAAATCACCTAGTGACATGGTTCCAGAACATATGCCCATCCTTGAAGGACACATGACTGAAAGTTTATTATGAAATCATAAAAATGTGGAGTCTCTTCAGCAGTTACTTCCTTTTGGCAATTGTAGATGTTTTTTTGAAATGGCTGAAAGGATGGGAAAATATAACATCTGAAAAATACTTGTCTGTTAGGTAGCAAACCTAGCAAAATGATATTCAATGATTAACATTGAAAATGGTTATATTTAAACATGGAAATAAAGCCATGAAGCTCTTAGTAACCACTGAATTTCATCTTGTCTTCATTCACATTGGATTTCCTTGGACCCATGGGAAGTGGAATCATAGCAACTGCCAGCAATCTTTCAATTTCTTGACACCAACATTACAACATAGACCCAGTGGTCTATAAAAGGTCCCCTGTATGTCCCTTGTATTTGTGCGTTCACAGAAGAGCTGCCTACATGTTCCTTAAATGAATCACATAAGATGACCCCCAGTTCATTCATAACAATTCTTATTCCTTAATCTTTGTGTAAGAAGAAAATTTGTCCTGAGCCTGTAAAATTGGTTACACAATCCACTATAATTATATTTGAGTTATTTTAAGTGGAACACAGTCTACTTAAATCTGCCTCATCAGCTTTGATCTTTATTGGTTGATCTCCGAGACTGAGTAGGTTTGCTTAGAGAAAGAAGACATCTTGAGCAAGGTGCAGTGGTACATGCCTGCAATCCTAGTGCCTGGGCAGGAAGACTGTGAGTTCAGAGCCAGCCTGGACTAAATAGTGAGATTCTTTTCTCAAAAAGGGAATGAGGGGATCCCTTTCAAGAAAGCTCAAGTAATAGATTTTTTGTAAGAATGTGAAAGCTGGCCAAAGCAGGTTCTATAGAACTTATATGGAGATCTCTGGAAAGTTATTAAGTGGTCACTTTCTCTGGCTTGTTTGTCTCTGAGGCCACATGGGTTCTTGTTCTGCTTTGTGTCTGCTTCTCTGTACGTGAACTGGTTTCTATCATCATTCAGTTGCTTTCATGTGGGCCCATCATTTCTGTTCCAAAATGATAGCTTCACTTGCCAGCATATCTGCAGTCTTTCAATTCAAGCAACCATCACCAACTCATGATGTCTCCATTTTTCTAGTCCAGTGCCCAGGACAGAGAATATCAGGCCAAGTGTTTCTTCCCGACCCCATCAGTTCTATCTAGGGAGTCAGAATTATTGATTTTCAGACCTCCTATTTTTGGAGGCAGAGTAGGATTTTGAAAAGGGGACCAAGGAAAAAATGATCACTAAAGGAACATAGTTGGAATCTCTAAAACTACCCCATAGAAATCCAGTCATTTACCCTTAAAACAGACCAAGAGATCGAAGTACAGTGGGCAGACTGGCAGAAAGTCAGGCATACGGCAGATGGTAACAGGTACTGAATGAATGAATGAATGAATGAATGATTGTTTTTCCACTGAAAGTTTGGAATCAAAGAAAAGAGAATATTCATTCAAGATTATGTCAAAATAGTTGTATGAAGCTAAAGAATTTTATGATTTTTATGGCTGACTTTATAGGCCTCCCTATTCAAAATATAGGGCTGAACCATTAGCAGGAGTAAAATTGTGTTTTGTCATGTTTGTAATGCTTTTCCAGTCTCTGACTTTGAACTAATTTTATACACACATTTTCCACGAAAGACTACTTCTATATTTTTCTTACAATCTCTCAGTAATCAAAGCATTTGTGTGTGAAGGATACTGGAATAGTATCTCTCCAAGTGAGGTTAGAAAATATCCGCCTCCCCCAAACCCCTCCAGGTATTCTGGTAATTGCATTAAGGTCTTTATGACAAGAGGACAGTTATTCTCAACAAGACTCCAAGAAAGAAAAGAAAACTGCTACAAGAAAGCAGAACAAGAGTTTAAAAAAGAACGTAACAATCCAGAGTAGGAATTAATAGTTCTGGATTTTAATGCCAAATAACCTATTGATTCCCTGTGACTTCAAGCAGACACTCATCTCTGTTCCTTACACACCTCCTTTGTCAGCACTAGCATACTCAGGGTGACATGGAAACAGCGTCTGTGATGGCTCTGTATAGAGCTCTACTCACCATCCCCATTTCCTTCTCTGGAGAATTTCTCCTCCCAGCTCCATCCATCTGGCTGCTGCAAGAGATCCCATGACACTGTCTCTGGCCATAGGTTCTTAGACTCTGCTCTTAGGTCACAACGAAACAATCAGAACCAGCAATGGTACATTGGCAAGGGCCCTAGAGAATTAGCATCTTTCTTTGGTAACTGTGTCAAAAAGATATAAAACCTCTGGAGCTACAGGAGCTGTTTCTGCCAAGCAGGGGAATGCAGTCTGTGGTCAGAGAAAGTCAAGGTAGCAAATACAAAAGCAGGAGACAGAAAGAGAGCTCTGCAAACAGTCATTTTCTGTTTAAGTAGCTCAGAACAGCTTGATGCAACCACAGCTCTTCTCACAGCATGGTTTTACCATAAGGTAGTCCAGGGTCCTTCTCATAAATGTCTTTTTACTTAAGGTAATTTAAATGGGTGTCTGTGAAGTAGTAGGAGTCTACCCAACACTCTGTTCCTACAGCTATCATAAGAAACTCCTTGACCTTTTTCAGCCCTTGAGTCTGTGCCATCCTGATATAGGAGGATAAATGTACTGTTGCTCAGTCCACCAAAGGAGATATAGCTCCCTCTCTTTCTACATGTCAGGGCCTCATCGTAGTAAAGGGAATGTGTGGAACAGAGGAACAAGCTGCTTGTCTTGCAGAATATCCATGCCTGCTTCACAGACATCAAGTCAAAATTAAGTTATTCTTAAAAATGTTTGTGAAACTAGCTTTATACTTGTTCAGGAAGGGTAAAGTCTTAAGGAATACTTTGATGAATAAATAAAGGAGTCTAACATCTTTCATTCCCTATGTGTCCTTATGCAGATAGTAACAGTAATGTGTAAGGAATACATATTTGAATATGAACAACAGACAATTTCATGTCTAGTGGCTTGACTCTTGGTTTGTTTTGCTTACATATAAGAAATCTGGAGATGGAAGCCTTGGCATTGCTCCAGATACTGGTGATGTCAGCACCAGCAGCTCTGTGGTGTTATTGCTTGTTGCTCTTGCATGCTTCTCCTGGTCACAGAATCACTGCTGAATTCCTAGAGCACATCCCTAGTTAAGGCAGAAGGCACAGGAGAAAGATCAGTACCAAGGATATCCTCTCTCATCCTCTTTTATTAGGAAAACAAAGCTCTTTCCTTAACTACTTCTACCCTTGGGCAGTTTAACTAGGTTTCACTGGCCAGAACTGCACCATTTGGCCTCTTAGCTTTTGGTTCTCTAAAATAGTGGATAACAGGCTTATCATGCTTGCTTAGAGCTGAGTCTCTCAACTAATGTTCTGTGTTATGTATGGCCTATAGTTTATGCTCATGCCAAGTAACACTGATCCCTTATTGTCACGATTGGTGTCTACGGCTTAAGCATACTCTTTCAGAGAGCCTCAGATGGGGCCCTAAGTAGAGTGATGTCCAGTGATGTGCCCCAGTGGTCCCATCTAGTGGTGAGCACAGGGGGAAATGTGTGGTATTCACTGGCAACATGGGACCCTGCTTCCTTGCAGCAGCTACTTCAGAGCCTGCTGCATATACAGGAACAGGTGGCCTGTGGCACAGATGGACGGATTCCTCAGTCAGGTGTTCAAGGAGGGGTTGGAGATCAGGGAAGTTGAACTGGGGCTCCTGGCAGGCCAGACTGTGGTAGAACCATCTCAATTTCAGTACTCATCTCTTCTGACCAGGCCCCGCCTCCTAACATCACAGATCCGTGAGCAATGAACCATTTAATAGCATCCAGGCTACCTGCAAGCTGACTACGCATTCTAAAAATTAGAGCTTAATAATGGCTTTGCAACAGTTGACAGGCACATTTTGACTGGAATTGAAACACATTCGCATTATCACATGAAATTTTAATACTGCATTTGTCAAGGAAATGTTAGTTCTTTTCAAAAAAATTATGTCAACTGTTACAAATTGTCAATGGTTATAAATCCAGTTCTGTTTTAGTCACCAATTTATGTGAGCAAAGTTGTGATAACTATTCAGATTGGAAGACATCATCATGAGAAGTTATCATTACTGCAAGCCTAAAATCTGATGTTATAGTTTAGGTTTCTGGAAGCAAAGTTGGAGTTTTCATAGTAAAAAATAGAAAATATTTTATCTGAAAACATTCAAAATTTATTAATTCATAGTTCTCAAAGGTATATATATTTTATTCATCCTAGCATACTTGGGCCATCCCTATCATACTTAGAAAAAGATTGTGATCATTTTTTTTTTCCAAGCTTCATATTGACTCTTTCAATTCACTCTATGGTGCACAGTGCATTATGCAATATAAGCAAATTCTACACACTGGGCCTGGGTGAAATGTGGAGGCACTGGCTGAGACAGCCCACCAACCATCCCTAGAGTCTGGCCGAGTCATCATTCCAAACACTCTGACATTCTTGGAGCAAAAGTGACATGGAGAACAGGTGGCTTCTGCCATACTGGGTTATACGTTCCCACTGTAACGTGACATTTTCATTAACCGTGTGCTTTCTTCTTCAGCTCTCATTTTAAAGTGTGCTGAGACCATACCTCTATACAAATCAATTAGATGAAGCCTCTACCCATGTAACTACTTCCACCATTGTGCTTTGAAGCATGTTCTATTACCTTTACAGTGGCTGTCTTAGTTACTCTCTTTGTCCCTGAGACACAATATCTGACACAATTTAAAAGAGGAAAGATATATTTTGGCTCACAGTTTTAGAGAGATCAGTCCATGTCATTGGGCTCCTGGACAAAAGCAGCATGGTTGAAGGGAATGCCACTGGCAGCCCGGAAGCAGAGGGCAGGGAAGAGATAAACCCTTCCGGGTCACACCCAGTGACCTGCTTTTCCCAACCAAGCCCTACCTTCTAACATCACATTTAACTATAGTGCCCCCATGATTCAATCACCTTTTGAAAACTCTGCCTAGGAGAGCATGAAGCTTTGGGAGACATCTAGATATAAGCCATAACAGCAGCATTACAAAATAACTCCATTTTGAACAGGATGCTTTGCTGATCCTAAAAAGCCAAACCTTCTGGATAGACTCTGATGTCTGCATGTTTGCTATTGTCTCTTTGTGATTTCCCAGCCCCTGAGAACAGAGGTGCAAGAGAGAAAAGTCTGGTGCAAAACCATCTTTCCTGCACTTCGTGGGAAGAGCAGAGTCTGTATCAGTCTCCTTAAATTCTGTATTGTGTCCCTCCTTTCCCTTTATTTAACATTTACTTCCAGTATTATGGAGGGTACAGGAAGATTTAGACCAAGTGCTGGTCTAGGATGCTGGGAAATGATGTTCTGAAACTGGATGGCCAGATGGGCAGGAATATTTGTCTCCCATTCAGGGACCTACTCTATTCCGGGATCTGTATAGTAGGGTAGGTCATGAGGAGGACAGAAAGAAACAAGAGCAAGATGATGAAGGTCTAGTGAATCTAAATTTTACACTGTAAACAACAGGAAGTTCTCCAAGACTTTCAGGGCAGGAGTAGTTTGAAAAAACAACACACTATGTTACATGTTTTTCAGTTTACAAAGTGCTTTTACATATTCTGGCGCACATGCTCACTAGTTTTCAGCATACGAGTCATGGGTAGGCACCAAGAAAGAGACAGCTAGACAAGTTTTGCCTCACACAGGTATGCACATTCAGAACAGCAGGAAAGGGTGTGGCCCTACCATGCACACTGCCTGGGTTTGTATCTTGGCTCCCCTACTTTCTGGCTGTCAGAATCTGAGGAAGTATTTACCGTCTGGGACTCAGCTTCCTAATATGTAAAATGGGTATAAGAAGATTATCTAATTCATAAGGCTACTGTAAGGGTTAAATGACAGAGATATGAATGTAAATACAAAGCTCTCAGAATGATGCTTGGTATATAACTTTGGAATATAATAAGTTATCAAAAATTTCCTATTATTGCCTTGTGATGTTATTTTTAACCTCAGCGTTAATTAGCATATATATTACATATATACATATTTTGCATGCACACATAAGCACAAATAATTTCCCTCAGTAGAATTAAGACCCATAAGAAGAAAGCAGTCTGTTGTGTTCCTTTGTAACTACAGCACTTGATATGTAGCCACCCAATCAATATTTGTATTGAATAAACTATGGTTCAGACACTGTTATGCATTCACTAACCCTTTTTATTTTCCTCCCAGGCAATCACAGGTCAACCGCCTTTCCTCCATTCACTAATATCTAAGTGGAACTAGGTGACCTTTTATGGGCAATACAATGTGCTGTCCCCCTAAAACTCTGCCAGTCCTGCAGACTCTTGTCTCTTCCCTGATAAGGATCTTTTGAAAGATTCTGAAGCCCTGATGGAGGACAGAGAAGCAGCAGGTGAAAAATGCAGAAGGAAGAAATACCATTTTGTTAGGATTAGTATTATATAATTCACTGAATAGTTTTTGTTTTTATTTTTTTTTTAAGCTCATAGCCTAATTTGACAATGCAAAAGGAAGGAAAAGAAGGAAAGAAGGAAGGAAGGAAGGAAGGAAGGAAGGATGAAAGGAAGGAAGGAAAGGAGGAAGGAAGGAAAGAAGGGACATTTTCTTTCATGCTTTTGTCTAATAAGGGTAAGCAAAAAAAAAAAAAATAGGAAAGTGGGGTTTAGAACTGCAAACAACCTTCAGAGAACAGCTAGTTCAAATTTCTCATTCTACAGCAAGAAATCAGAGACCCAAGGTCATTAAATGATTCACTCAAGGTCACATAATGGAAACTGGACACCAAGTTTCCTGATTTTCTAGGTCAGTGTTTTGTTTTGTTGTTTTATATTTTGTTTTGCTTTGTTTTACCTCTTGGCCCTAGGAGTTATGTTAATACCATTCAAATGGAGCCTTTTAGAACAACAAAATAAGAAAATTCTCTTAAAATAGAACAAGGAGAAAAGACTAGCTACACACAGAGTTTTTAGTGCATTCAAATGAAACTCTCCCACATTGTCCCAGTTACAAGTCCTAATTTGTGTGTTTGGGTGAGCAGCCTGCCTCTTAGATCTGAGGAACTTTGCACTGGGAGATCTGGTTACTACAACAATAGTCTCCAAATCCAAACACTGCGCATTAAACATTAATGATGGAATGATGATACGTACTCTATTGTGACCAGGCCACTTCTTGACTGAATCAAAACAGCATTAACTAATAAGAGATTAAAATATTTAGATTCACATTAAAGAGTTTCCAAAACCAATCTCCCAAAGCCACTTAGTTTTATTTATTTTTTAAACAATCTTAAAGTTCTTCTGAACAGTGAAGTACAACTCACATTCATCAGGGACAATAAAAATAAAAATTGCAAATGAGCGATGCATTAAGGAACATTTCTTCCATAAATACACAAATCCCATGGGTCAGGAGAAAGTACAATGGACCTGAAGTCAGCACTTCCAGGCCTGAAGGCTGGTTCTGTTGCTGGCTGCTGAACCTGCAAATTAACCTCCCAAGGCCTGAGTTTCTGCACCTGTATAATCAGGACAAAACATATCTGCTGAGGTGACATTACATGGACACCAGCACGGTGCCTAGGAAAAGTCACTTTTGGTAAAGGGAGGGAAAGCATGCACGCTAAGAAACTTGGACTTCTTCCATGTCAGCTGTAAGACACAATCACTGAATACTGAGTGTTGGCTGTAGGAAAAATTCAGGAAAGTTGCATATCCTGTGGAAGCAGCCAGATCTGTTTTGGCTAACACGGGTGCTAACAGTCAAAATGGGGGGATTCTGACAGCAAGGGAGAACCTCGCCTGGCCATCCTGTTTACCGGAGCCGTGACTTGTAGGTCACAGCTTAGTAGAACACTATTTCAGTCTTCACCCACATGAATTCCTCCTTTGTCCAAGTTTTTCTCCTGAATATGATCACCTTGAAAGCCTAGACTGGTGTCCTCACAAATGCCTTAAATACACAAAGTGTTCAATAAAAATTTATTGCATGTCCTGTGCAGTAACTCACTGGGGCTTAATGCACACCAGGTATTGAAAAGGATTAAAAGTATGCAAATGAAGAAAGTTGGCCTGTGTGTGTAAACATAGTCATCCTATCATCCATTCCTTAGGCTGGGGGCTCGTATTCCGCAAACCACTAGTGAGTCAAAGACAGCCATGGGATCACCTGCTTTCCCCTAGTTCATCTTTGTGCTCAGAAGCCAGGAAAAGGGCCAGAAAATAACCACTTACCTCAAAACCCCAAAATCAAGGGATGAGTGTTATTTGGAAAACAGAAGCACACTAGCAATTTAGCCCAGAAGAAAGATGCCTGTCATTACAGGGAGATTTGTAAAATAGCTGAGCAGACCATTTGATAAATAATCTCCAGAAATGAAGTATGCAACCTCAGTGTCACTTAGACCAAGCAGAGAGAAGCATACAACCTCTGGCTTAATAAGTGGCAGCAGTGAAGTAAGGCAACCAAACATTTGGCAGAAAGGCAATAAAATAAGAAGATACGAGTTGGGAATGGTAGTGCACACTTGGAATGCCCAGCTAGGAGGCTGAGGCAGGAAGATCACAAGCTGCAGCCTAACCTGAGCAACTTAGTGAGACCCCATTTCAAAATAAAAAAATTAAACACTGAGATGTAGCTCAATGGAAAGCCCTCTGTTCAACCCCCAGTAACTCCTCCCCTGCCTCTCAGCACCCAAAAAGATACAGCAGTGATCAAAAGAAAGCAGTGAGATGCCTTAAGGCCTCACCCTGTCTTCAGGACTGCCCTGGCTCCTGCCTATGAAGCTGGGCCTGATGACAGCAGACCAGCCACATTGGCATTTCCTGGCAGCTGGTTAGAAATGCTTAATCTCAGGTCCCTCCCCAGACCCTGTGACCCAGAATCCACATTTTCAGGAGAACCTCAGGTCACTGATGAGACATTAGAATTTGAAAACCACTCCTTCACAAAGAGCTTCTGCATTTCTGGCCTGATTTAGAGAACTTAGTTGTGCAAAGGAAGCAGCAGTCACAGAACCAAAGGGTCTAAGAAGACCACAGAAACTCACTGATTCCAGTACAGGTTTCAGCCTCCACTGCTCATATCTATTTCAGCCTTTTCCCATTCACTTTCCAGACCCCAGTGTCTGTCTTAGCTGTTCCTTTCATTCACTCACACTCTTCATTCCTAACTTTGGCCTCCAATCTCCCTCAAGGAGGAATATTATGCATAGAGAATGCCTAAATTGTTTTACAATGTAGCAACTTAATCTGCTCATAAAATAACACTCAGAAGTAAGAATTGCAACAGCCATTTCACCCTTTTCTTGGACACAGAATTAAACATTTAAGGCTCTATTATTCTGTGTTTGTCAGCTTATCTATTCCTAGAACACAATACCTGACATCCACAATTTAAAGAAGAGATTTAATTTAGCTCAGAGTTTAGGGGGTTCAGTCCATGGCCACCTGGCTCCAAGGCAGGAACGTCATAGTGGAAGGGAGTGATGGAGCAAAGCTGCTTTATTCATGGCAACTGGGAAGCAGAGCAGGGGAACCATAGAGAAAGAGCAAGGGACCAGATCAATTACCCAAGGTCACATCTCTATGATCCACCAAGACAGACCCAAAGTGTGCTCCACCAATCCCTTAGGAGGCTCTGATCCAATCAAGTTGACACAATCATACTTAACTGTCACATAGTCTATCACTTAATTTAGATAAATATATCTAAGAAAGTTGTGAGAAAGTTTTTTGGTAGAGATGAGCTCATCTTCTAATGAAGAGAAAACTGGAAGAAAATTTTTATTTGTTTATTAGTTGATCAGCTGTCACAAGAGAAAAACTTCCATTGAGCTCACTGGATTGCTTCCAGTAGCTAAGGTACCTTGGAAATCATGGAATTCTTGACACATGGAGATCACAGTAGTATAAGTCATAGCCAGGCAAACAAAACAAAACAAAATAGAGAAAATCTATAGGAAATGCAAAATAATTATAGTGCCTTTTTATTATGAAGTACTATAGACTACTGAACAGTTCATGTGCACGTTCTTGCACTGATATAATAGGATGCCCTCATGGGGAGGGCAAGAATGATTGGGTAAGAAAGTGACTGATTTAGAGGGGGGAAAACATCACTGAATTCAGTGATTCAGAAAGTGTGGTCCCAGGAACTCCAGCAGCAGCATTACCAGGGAGCCTGGAAGAAACATAACATCCAAAATCTGCCTCAGACATTCCAATTCTGAAGCCCTGGGGTAGAGACCTAGTGAGCTGTGACTTCACAAACCCTGCAGGTGAGGCATGTTTGAAAACTACTAGTGTCAGGGCTGGGGATTTAGCTCAGCAGCACAACGCCTGCCTGGCAAGCATAAGTTGTGAGTTCGATTCCCAGTACTGGAAAAAAAACAAAAAAAAAAGAAATAAAAGAAAAAGAAAACTACTAATATCATATAAGAACAAGTTATGGCTAAGGAGATAGCTCAGTGGTGCAAGTGTCTGCCTGGCAAGTGCAAGGTCCTGAGTTCAATTCCCAGTACAAAAAAAACAAAAAAAAAAAAAACAAAAAAAAAACCACAAAAAAAGAGCAGGTTAATCCATCAGGAAGGTCAAGTAGGACAAGCGAGCTTTCATAGCAAAAACTGGAACATACTACAAGTACTGTATTCTCAATCAGGGTCATAAATATCATTCTCAACACAGTCTAGGCAAACACAAACTTGTGGAATTCTATCGTTCAAAGATGCAGTTACGGGCTGGAGATTAGCTTAATGGTACAATGCTCACTGAGCCTGCTCCAGGCCCTAGGTCCTATTCCCAGCATGAGAAAGGGTTAGGCAGAAAATCTGGTTTCATAGGGTGATTCTAATGAGTAGGAAACATTAAAATATCTATTTATAGGTAGACCTTGTTTTACAATCCATGAACAGTTGAGAAAATATCTAAATGCACCTGGAAGTTTCTCTGTATACCAAAAGGAGTGTTACATCACTCATTTAAAATTTTTTTAAATGTTCTGCTGGTGGGTCATTTTTATATTATTCTTGTTAACTTGAGTTTCAGATTACAAAACACTTAATAATCAAACAGAGTGGGTCTTCTATATCCTATAGTGCATTCATCTCTTTCAGCTAATGGATGAATTTCCACTCCCTTCCAAGTATTCACTTATAAGAAGCATTTGTGTTCCCTTTTGGTATGCAAACAGCCAAATCATGCAATTAGTCAGTGCCCAGTTCTCCAGAACAAGTGGGCAGCATAGACATAGGTCAAGACTATCTGATTTTTATGTCCCAGAGTCCATTAAACCACCTAAAAGAGATGCACTTAAGGAGAGTACGCTACTTTGTAATAGCTATCTTCCTGATACAAGAAGACCAGCACCGTAATACCCACCTACAGTCTCATTATCATGTGAATCAAACTTTTAATATCAGCATATGTATTTAAATTATATCATTTATTATAGGCCAAGGCCTTTCTCTCCTTCCTAGTGTATTCTGCAAGCCACACAATGCCATGAGATGAAAACTATCCTGATAAAATATTAAAGGCATGTCCTGATCATGGTATGTAAGCAAACACCAAGAGAAGTCCAACCATTAATGAACCCCAGTGGGCCAGTCTCCAAGGTCTGGGAAAGCAATCCAGGTTCCATCTAAATCTAAATCTAAAATAATCTCTATTCCACAGGCTTTGCATCTACATGAATTTTACTTTAGAAAGATCAAACATTTGTGCAATTATGGGAAAAGGAAAGAACAGATGATTTTGCATGGCAAATGTCTATCTCAAGTGTCTTTCAGGCACCAAATGGCTGTATGTATGTATGGGAACACACACACACACACATACACACACACACACACCCTTCTTGTGTTTATCTTCAGTGGGGAGAAATCCTGAAACAATTGCTGTCTTTCTCAGTGCTCTTTTGTGAGCAAAAGACTATTAAGTCACATGAAACTTGGAGGATGGAAGGATCATATAGTTTTATGAGACCTCCTTCTCCCAAATGAACATCCTCTTTCATGAACCAATCAATTCTGTTTTTTCCAATCAATTACTTCTAGAAGAACAACCCCTAGGTCTGTGACTTGGAACAAAATTACTGTCATGATTTCCTGACCCAAATTCCCCAGTGCCACTGGGATACAATCTCTGCCTTAGGCTCTCAGAGTATCCCAGCCCCTAGTCAATGTCTGCATGAATTAATGAATGCATGCTGAGTATGCAAACTTGTTCCTTCTTTTTCTTCTTGTCCCCCATCTTAGGCATTGTAAGACCCTGTGGATTTGTGGGCCCTGAGTCCCGGTCCATATTTCTCACGCCTGCACCCCACCTCTAACCCCAAGTTCTAATGAGTCAGCAAGCCCCGGCAATTTTGCTTTCATCATAAAACTTGTTTCTGCCTCCTCTAGTGTGACCATATCCTTTATACAGAATCTAATTAGCTCTGAGCTAGAGCACTGCAAAATGCAAACAGGCCTCCCAGATGTCACTCAGGTCCTTTTCTGCCAAACCGCCAACCCAGTTCCTTCTTGAAGCACAGATTTCCCTATTTCTTTCTCTCCCTTCCTCTCCCTCTCCCTCTTTCTCTGTCTCTGGCATACACATACTACATGCATGTGTACGTACACAGATGCACATACTCTTGCACACTCCAACTCCCCCCGACTCCTGCTTCATGGCTCTTCACTGTGTGCTAAGCAAAGCCCAGATTCAGAAACTTGTTGCATCCAGATATAATTCTGCAGGTTCACTGCAAACTGTCTTATCCTTTCACAACTATCTTCCATGTCCTTTCCCCTGTCTTCACGCTCGGCCTCCATCATTCCAGGGATGTCTCTCCCTATGAAAGACCCGCCCCTTCTTCCTGGATGGATTTGGTCATACAGTTTCCTCTTCCAGGAATCCCTCCACTGACTACTCCACCCTTGTCTCTGCCCACCAAGCTCCTGCATTCTCCAAGCCCAGGGCCCCTGCCCCTTCTTCCACAAACCTTTCCGAGATATCGCCAATTAGAGTGTATCTATCCATCTACTCTCACAGTAATTTAATCTTCGCTTTAACACAGCACAGTCACAATATGCTTCATACCAATATTTATGTGCATTTGTCTCTCTCCCACTAGACTGTAACATTTGTGGGACTGGTGGTGCAGCTCACTGATTTCTGTAGTCCCACAGGGCATCTAGTATAGAGCATGGCCCTGAGAAAGGGCTTGGAAATGTGTTAGCTTCTACAGTTCCAAAGATACATATTATCTATCTCTCTGACTGTCATCCTCATCTGTTTCTATCTGGTGCACACACACACATGAGCCTAGTAGGCCCCAATGAAAAATAAAAATCTAAAAATCCTACAAAAGAGCTTTAACATCTATCTGCGAGAATATTTTGTCCAATGACCCACAAATGAAGGCCTTTACTTTTCTCATAAAACTCTTTTAGACAGTTGGATAGTAGTGTGGTCGACATGGTAATTTGCACCTTCCCTGAAAACCCCATAGCTCTGGCTTCAGGGCCTTCTACTCAGAAATCACCAACTTCCCTTCTCAGTCAGGGCCTCCAATCTATTCTGTAATTAGGGAAGTGTGAATTTTTATCTTCATTTTCCTCAGTGTAGCAAACACTATCTTCATTCTAGACAGTAGGAAAAGCTCAGAGGTGATAAACTATTGATATATGGTGAAAGTCCATGGTTACCTTATAGCCTGAGCAAAAATGACATTTAGACCGAGGGATAAAATAGCCACTGGAAAGATGAATATGAAATTTTAAAATCACTAATCCTAAGAACAAAACTATTTGTTTCTGTATTTTCCCTATTCTTATTTCAAGGTGCAGAAAATTATCTTTTTCCCAGATAATCTCTTAAGAGGCTGTACTTGGCAGCTGCAGCAGTCCTCATCCTCTGGTACGAGCTGTTGAAGAGAATGTTTAATTAAATCCCATTTTCTGGGAATAAGCAAGTTAGCTCCTATTCACAGGTCTTCAACTTTTACCAGTGGTATGGCTTCGCTTCACCCTTAATCCAAGGAAAAGAAAGCCTTCCTGGCATTAGCCTCAACTTCTTCTATGATTGGTAAAGTGTATTAGGAAAAATTATATAAGTAAAATGCCCTAGATTTGAATTAGAGGAGAAGGACAGTAATTTTTTTTTTTTTTTTTTTTTTTTTTTTTTTTCTTTGCTTTTTTTCTCAGTATTGAGGATTGAATCCAGAGCCTTAACATTAAGCTACATCCCCCATCCTAGTTTTCATCTTTTATTTTGAGGCAGGGTCTCACTAAGTTATTAAGTTGCCCAAGCTGAGCTTTAACTTTTGATACTTCTGCCTCAGCCTCCCAGAATGCTGAGATTACAGGTGTGAGCCACAGTTGTAGTCAAGGTTTGCAAGGGAAATAATTTAATACAGGACACATAATTTATAGGATTATTTTATAGTAGTCACCCAAAGAGTCAAGTACAAAAGAGTGCAGGAAATCTGTCCACACACTAAAGACCCAAAGAATCCAGCTGAGGGCCTGGATCCCATGGTAATGTCCTGCATGAGTTCAGCTGAAGACCTAGAGCCCATGACAATGCCCCACACAAGTCCAACTGGAGGCCCAGAGCCCACAACGACTCAAGCAAGTCTGTTTCATGGATCTGTGCTGGGAAGGCCCCAAGGTCAGTGGTGGAAGCTAGAAAGTCTACACCAGCAGGATAAAGGATCTGTGCCAGCAGGCTGAGGGATCTGAACTGGAGCCAGCAAGTGACACTTAAAGTAAGAACAAGAGCCCCCCTGAAAAGTACCACAGCCATCCTCAGCAATAGTGAGGTCCCAAGCTCCTCTGACAATGCGAACAGCTGAGTTCATATCAGGAAAGCTAAAGCCACAAACTTCTCCAGGACGATGAACAGAGCACCATTTTCCCCTCCAGAGGCAGGAAATGATGCTCAAATTAAGGACCAGAGTTCCCCCAAAGCAAATCATAGCCATTCTCATTGACAACAATGTCCTGAGCTCCTCCAACAATGAAAACAGCTGAGTTCACATCAGGAAAGCCAGCATGAAAGTCCTCCAGGAGAACCAATAACACCCCACCTCTTCCTCCCCAGTTCTCTTTTATATGTTGTTTGCAATCTTCCTCACATGGGCCTTCTACATCCAGCACCATACTAATTCAATTCAGCTGGGTGCTACAAGCTGACCACCAGTTGTCAATCCACCACAGTCACTATACTTGGCAACAGTAATTCATTATTGAACTTCTCTGCAACAAAGCTTATTGTGTACCAGTACTAATAATCTTACCAAAGTCATGTTTCAAGCAGCTTATCTCTTTCTCACTCTCTCCCTTTTCTGATAGACAGAGCTATAAATAGGTAGACAGACAATAGGTAGGTAGGGGTCGATGTGTGTCTGTATATGTTAGAAGTCTGTATAATATCCAGGTCCATCCTGACCTGTAGCTACACCAAGGAGTATCTGTAACCAGAGTGTCAAAGTTCTAGAATTGATAGCAAAGAAAGGACAGTTAAAATTAATTCTCCCTGACCCCAAGGCTTCTTTCCCCCACCTCTGCATGTGAAAATACTAGTTCTCTATGCCTCAGCTACAGAACCAAATACTCTCCCCAGCAAACCAATGTTGTATCTGCAGTTCACACTCTTGCCAGAGTGTTGATAGCTTGTGCAGTACAACATGAATGAACATATAGAACCAAAATCCCAGAATAACAGTGCATTTATTCACTTGTTAAGTCCATTAACATACTTTAACTCAGCTTTAAAATGAGGCAAAAGGCATGGCTCAGTGACAAGATAGGAGTTTAAGCCCCTAGATTCAATCCCTAGCATTAAAGAAGGAGGGGAAGGAAGGGAGGAAGGGTTAAAAAACTCATTTTAAAGCTGTACAAGATTAGAGCTGGGCTGTAGCTCCATGGTAGAGCACCTGATGTGCACTAATGAGGTACTGAGTTTGATCTGCAGTGCAAGAGAAAGAAAAAAAGGTAGAGCAGAGAACTCAGTTAAAAGTCATAGAAATTAAGGAGCTGGGAATGTAGCTTCATGGCAGAGCACTTGCTTCGCATGTACCAGGGCTTGAGTCAGATTCCTAGGACTGAATAAAATGTTATAACAATAAATAAGAAATAGTTCAGAGAAGAACTGCCTGGCCAAGCCCCTGCTGAATGCCTGAACCCATAAAATTGGGAGCAACACAAAGTGGTTCAAGCCACTGAGTTTTGGGATAGCTTGTGCAGTACGACACCAAAATACAGAGCTCCTGCAGTGGGTGTATAATGCACAGGGACGTTGATTCCTAATGGGACTTAGCGGGTGGGCTTATACATACTGAGACAAAAGAGAAATCTAAAAGTTTTTCTATTCTCTTCTATGCTGTTCATATTTTCCCACCACTTCTGGAATGGCTCTTCTCCCCTTCTGCAGGTCAACAGCAAACACAAGAGCAATTCATAATATAGCTGCCTAATGCTGAAAAGATCTTTCATGGAAGCCACCAGGGTACTGTCTTCTCTATGTTCTTACCTCCCAATAAGAAGCTGTTTTAGGGTTAGCCTCTCAAATAGTGGAGAAAACATTTTTTGTTCATTGTGCATCTTCACCATCACTCAGAAGGTACCCTCCCTCACAGATGAATGGAAACAGGTCTTTAGCAGCTCTTCTGACCTCACGAGCAGGATTACCTGTTTTGAATGCTTTTAAAATCCCCTGGAGAGCAGTGTCATGTCTCACCAAGGTCTTAGAGCAGGCTTGGCTAGGATCACTTCCTCTGCGACTGAGTCACCTGAAGGGTCATCCTATCTGAAGGGTCCCCCAAACTTTCTTGAAGGTAATGAATTCACCAATACCTTATAAGTGTCTCAAGGCACACTGAATAATTCAGTCTTATTCCTTCTTATCCTGCCCCCTTTATCCCCAGCCTCAGCTGAGTCCGGAAATTATAGGCTCTGACTTCATTCTACTCAGAAACTAGCAAATGGCGAGACTGACCAAGAAGCTTGTCATCAGGCAGGACTTTCCTGAAATGGCTAATTAGCCATTTCATATTCTTGTTATTTCTTTCGCGATTCACGTTAAAAATATGTTCTGCGGATGCCAGCCTGCTAGGACGCAAGGAGCCTGTGTCACTCAACAGTCATTCGGTGAAATAATAAATATCTGCATCAGCAACACAGGCCTCCGGCCTCAGTTCTTCCCCCTGTGGCCAGGCTTCTGCACCAGAAAGGGATTTGCTGGCCCAGCAAGCCACGCTCTGCAAAGGTCTCCTCGGGCTGTCTCGGCGCCGCCCATGTCTGAGATCATCGAGGTGGGTGTGAAAGGCTGTGGCCATTAACGCACTGTTATCTCAAGCAGGGAATCAACTGAGTGAAAAATCAGCAACAGGATTCCTAAGGGGAAGATGCCATTTTGTCCATTAGGCCACATCAGCTGGAGCTGGGAGGCACCCGGCTCACATCTGTGGAACAGCTTGGACCAGGACCGTGTGTTCTGTCAGCTTTAGGTGGGGCCCACTCTCCAGCCCTCGCCAAGACTTCAGCAGGGTCCTCCCTGCTCCCCACCCTGGCCTACATTAATCGTCTTGACTGAGTGTCGCAGGAAAGAAACAGTAACTTCCCCTAAGAGGCTCACCCTTCCTCATCTGTTAGAAAAACAGTAGGGAACTATCAAAATATGACAGAAGGAGACGCGGTTCAGCAACCTGTGATCGTCGTCATCTGAGAGCAACCTAAGGGAGGCCTTACTTACTAGGAGGGGTGTTGGTGGGAGATGACGAGAGATAGAAAAGAGCAAAGCCAAGAGTGTTTGGCCTCCCCTCCCACACCACAATAAATCTGGATTTTCATTTAGGACCAAGGATTTTAGTCCTAAAATCCTGGAATATACCTCAGTGTCACAAATGCCTGCCTGGTAAGCACAAAGTCCTGAGTTCAATTCCCGGTACCAAAAAAAAAAAAGAATTAGAACAGTTAAAAAAAAAACAAAAACTGGAGATTTCAAAAGAAATAAGAAAGATCCGTAGTGGCATTAAAAGTACTCCAGATCTCTCTGCACTTAGTCAGAAATACTAATGTTTTTCTCTGGAACTTTCTGAACAGAGTTTTAGCTAAATTTATGCTTATTTTTGCTTCTCAAGGAGTGGGTCTTGAATGGTTTTTACTTCACAGGACATTAGAAAATGCCAGTCGATTTAACAGACATAGGTAAATGATGGTAAACACTGTTGAAAAATCAAGCCTCATATACGAAAATGAGCAGAAAGGGTAAAACGAAAGTAAGTGGTTTTGTTATTCCTTCAAGATCCTGATGAGATGAAGGCAATTAGTGAAATATTCTAACCATGTTTTCCTTTTTCTTGTTTGACTTGTAAAAGCACTTTTATGAATCATACATCAATAAAATAATAACCATTTATTAAAGTGCTTTATTTTGATTGCCTATCACTTCCAAACATGAAAGTGAAATATTTTCCAAATAGATTTCTGTTAAATATCATCAGCGTTGTCTATATACAAAGGTAATTGATTTTTTTTATTTTTAAAAACAACTTAATTAAACTAAAATTTACACACCACACAATTTACAAGCTTAAAATGCAGGGTTCAATTAGATTGAATTGAATTTAGCACAGATTTTTAGCTCATTGACAGAGTGGTACAATTATAACCACAACCAAATTTTGGTCATTTTTGTTATCCCAATCAAAACACTCTATCTACTGCCTATCACCTCCCAATCCCTCTCCCCTAAATGCAGAAAAATACTGAGCTATTTTCTGTCTTCATAGATTTTTCCATTCTGGAAATCCATTTCTTTCTTTCTTTTTTTTTTTTTTTTCCAAAATAGGCCACACTCATAACAATAATAAAGACCTTAATGTAGAATCACTTCTGGCTGCACAACAAGGTAATTGATTTTAGAATCATGCTTTTCTCATGATGAGACAATACGGGTCTTCCCTGAAATCTTAACTGCAGTCAGTACTTTCTGATCATTTGGCCCAAGTGTGAAGGGTGATATGTTTTCTCTTCTTGCAGAATTTCTTATTCCCAAATTCATCAGGAATGCAAGAAGAATCCATGTGTTTCATAATTTCTTTTCCTGACACTCTAAACGTTAAACAAAGAAACCAAATTTACTGTAGAATCATGTATATGTCCTCAGTAGAAGAGCCTTGAGAAATGACCTAGCAAAGCAGAATAATGATATGACAATAAATGGACCTGGGTTGTTTGAATTAGGTTTTTTTTTTTAAATGGCCTTTGCAGGAGATGATGCATTCTTCACCACTGTTTGTTTGTTTGTTTTATGGTGTTGAGAATCTAGCCCCAGGCCTTGTGCACACCAGGGAAGCACTTTGCCACTGAGCTCTACATCCCCAGCTCTGTTCAGCACCGTTTTTAAACTGTAATTTCACATTAAAACAAAGAAGAGTGAAATACTCCTGGGGAACAACATAAGTGTTTAATTATAGAACTTTGATTAAATATATATATATATTCCATATAAATTCCATATATATATGTAACCTATATAATACATATATAGTGCAGTCTTCTAATGCTTTTTAAATGGTGATGAAGATCTATATTTATTGGTATCAAAATATACTATTGATACACTGATAAGTGAAAAAGCAGTTTACACAGTATATTATAAATGCATACTCTCGTTTTTAAAAGGTAGGTATATGTCCACAGAAAAATGTCTAGATAAATATATGTTCAAAATGGTACCAGTGGTTATCCCTGAGTCGTGGATAGAATTGTGAGGGTTCATTATTTCATCCTTTATAATTTTCTTTGTGACACAACTTTATTTTAATTGTGAGTGTGAATAATGAGTGTGCTCATTATTAAAATAAAATTATTGTGTCAGTGTTACTTCCAAACAGCTGTGGCTGACTATTGATAATTTACATATATAAGAAGTAACTTCGCTGGGCTTGGTGTGGTGCATCTGTAATCCCCGCATTTTTTGTGACACAACTTTATTTTAATAATGAGCACACTCATTATTTTGTGGTACAAAGAAATGTACTTTCAGTGAAAATATTTTTCCTTAAAACTTGAATTAGTTTTCACATTATTAGATTGTGTTTTCTCATTCTTTCATTGAACAATGTAGAGCCTGGGATGTCCCCCCAAAAGTCTCTGTCCTCAAAAATACTTTTATAAGGGAAGAGATCACACAAGAAAATTGGTACAGCTGATGAGGACAGCTTCACAGTAAACAACAGTAATGAAGAATGAATGGGCCACATGTCCAGGATGTTTTAAACTTCTTGATCCAAACGGGTTTGGGAAATTTTATACAAGCATTTTATTAACTAGAACAGCACCAAATTAACTGAATTCCACAGTGCACAGTTTAATTTCTCAGGAACCACAGGATTGTGCCTTCTTGTGATCAAGCTGCACCCTGCTTACCCTCTTTGGAGCCCACTCTGTGCAGTGCCAGGTGCCTCCTAGGAGCTGAATAAAAAGCTTTATTATTATTGAATGGAATAATATACATGGGTCATACGCAGTCTTCTCCTGTGTTTGGTTTTGCTGTTTTTGGTTTTGCTGTACTAAGGACTGAATCCAGGGCTTTGCACTAACCTACATCCCAAGTCCTTTTTTTTTTTTTTTTTTTTTTGCACTAACCTACATCCCAAGTCCTTTTTTTTTTTTTAATTTTTACTTTTTTGAGGGTGTTGCTAAGTTGCTAAGTGGCCCAGGCTGTGCACAGACTTTGCATCTCACTGCCTCACTGTCCCAGAATGCGGGGATTACAGACGCACCACACCAAACCCAGCGAAGTTACTTCTTACATATGTAAATTATCAATAGTCAGCCACAGCTGTTTGGAAGTAACACTGACACAATAATTTTCTTCATATCTGAAAGTAATACAACTATATTCTACTCACACTTGGACCTAGTGTTATTATTTCCCTTGATTCACCCACAAGATTAACATATTTTATAAGTTTAGGTTTAATTAATCAAATTTAAACTGGCATCAAAGTGAATCGTAATCAAATACACTTCATCTGGGAATTGAAATTTTTTCACATATTTTCTTTTGACGACTTACTATATAATGTGAATACACTGAATTTTTGTTTTCACCACAATCAAGTCAAACAATTTTAACATAAAATGTTATTTTTCTGCAAAGTATTCTTCACGATAGATATGACATTCTCTCATATTTAGCATTGTAACTAGTATTGTTTGACATTGTCATTGAATTACATTCATTAAATAGAGGCATTAATTTTGCAAAGAAAGAATACTGAGACGCAACAAAGAGTGAGATGTCCTGCACATTTTCACTGTCAGCCAACATGATGAATTTCAAACAGAAAGAGAGAACAAGCATGTGTCTGCAAGTTTCTCTTTGGACTTTCTAAGAGTTTTCAGGCTGTGAATGAGCCTCATACACGTAGCGTAAGCTCGTCATTATACATTTTACCTTCCATCTCCCAGCAATAACAAAACAGAGTAGCCTCCTACAACTGTCAACGATTTGAAACAAGAAAGGGAGAGTTACTTCCCTGTATAATATTCTTTTTCTCTAAATTTATTGTGAATAAAATAGAAATAGAGAACACATGTTATTCCAAAGCACAGGTTTTCACATCCCAGTGCCTCTCTCTTATCCTGCTGCTCTGTTTGTATTCTTCCATCTCTCTCTTCCCCTCCTTCCCCTTCCCCTCTCCGTCTATTTCTCTGTTTCTCTCTCCTTCCCTCCCTCTCTCTCTGTCTCTGTCTCTCTCTGTCTCTGTTTCTCTGTCTCTCTCTGTTTCTCTGTCTCTCTCTCTGTCTCTCTCTCTCTCTCTCTCTCTCTCACACACACACACACACACACACACACACGCACACACACACACACAAAGCATTACAGTTGTCAGGAATTTATTAAAGCACAACAGCACTAATAAACGTGAAGATAGTCACTGCACTTAATTCACTGTAACAATGTATTGAGATTATGTGCTGGAAAAATCTAAACTCTGGCCTGTGAATCCAGTACAAGAAACTTTTCCACATGGCATGTGAAGTTAGAAGTGGATGAGACACAGCCCTGACATACTACTTAGGAAAGAGACAAAGGTATAACAACTCCTAGCTTCATTTCACATTTAAGCACACAACTGAGAATGGATCCTTCCTTGAGTTAGAGAATCACGAATGGGGAACAGGGAATGAAAGTTCTTTTTAACACTTACATCTTATTTTTACTTTTGTTGTTATATAATAACCTCCAAAGTAACACTAAATACTGGGTGTTGATTTATCAAAAAACAATAAGAAATGAAAATTCTTACATTTTAATTTTTTAAAGTGTTAACATTTTCTTCCTTTTAGTTATTGATTGATTTCATTTGATGGTGGCAAATTCCAGCATGAACTGTCACCTTCCTAAAACATCTCATTAGGGTAAAACACTGCTTTTTACTTGAGGTCACTTTTTTTAAAAGAAAGGATGAGACCGTGATTTAAGAGCAAAACATTGCTTTCCAGATGCCGTCTGCCACACTCATAAAGTTTCCTTCATTCCCTGTGTGAGAGAAGTTTGCTAGGCCCTACCTTTCCACACCCAATAATTCACTCTTCCAGTCCCCTTGCACATATTTATCAGATTGGGACCATTTTCCCCTTGATTATTTAAAAGTCTTCATTGCAGTTACTTCCTCTGAAACAGACCACCTCTTTCATTAGGTATATTTATGAGAAATAATATATTTGTACAGTTGAAAACATCACTATTTTGCTAAGTCAGTTCTTGTCTCAATGCATGTATGCTGTTACAAGGGTTTACTCAACAACACTCACTAATGGAAAATACTAATCAAAACTTTTCTACAGCAGTAAATTTTTATATTTTTTAACCACTGGATTCCAATTAAATGTATTTAATATAGCAAGCTTTGATTAAACAAATTTAAAAAGAGAGATTATGTATACAGCCCTGTGGAAAACAAGGCAGGTTAGGTATGCAGGCACTTGTATATTCTTAATAGAAGTCTTTACCTGAAGGTAAAACCCAATAAAGTATACCCTATAATGTGCCTTGGACTCTCTGTTGGTTTACCTGTGTTACACCGTCAGCAGAAATCAACTTTACCAGGTACACACCATGCTTATATATTTAATGCATATAAAATGCATATAAAAGATCCTTTTTTCTTTTTATAAAGAATTACTGAATTTCATTAGGGCGCATTTTTCTCTAAAAAGTTCTTTGTTAACCACGGGACATACTGATCGCAAGTAAAGGAAGTTACGGCAGTGTGCTGTGTTTATAAAGGGAGGGAAAAACTTTAATGTGAGCCTATGATTTCAATGAAGGGAAAACCATCATAAATACAAGGTTTGGCCTTGCTTTAATATACATTATTAAGATCTTTCAAAGATTCTTCTTATTCTCAGTGATGCATAAATATTTTCCTAAATTACTTAAAAAGAGATATTATGTTATTTAATTGAAGTCTATGAGGAAAGGTCTAGGAATAGATGGCTGAAAAATCTTTTGGGATTTTTTTTAAAGGGAGGCATTTTCCTCATCTGAGGATATTTAAACACAACATCTTTGCACATTTCCAGTAAAAATTTTACAAACCTTTCATATGTGGGGACACCCCCCATATTCAAGTTTTGGGATTAGTTGCAGCCTTAGAAAAATATTTAATTCTCTTTGCTCTGTGACATGGCGTCATGAATCTAGGTTGAGTTTCTTTAGGAAATATAAGAAGCCTCTTGACAACTGAGAAGTCTCCCAGGCACTCGTTCCTGTCAGACTTTTCTAAAACCACACATAAGCAGAGGCCACGGAGGTGTGGACAGAGACAAGAGAACACGGCTTTCCTCCCCCACCTTTGCTGTGTTTCAGAAAGAAATGTGTTTATGGCTTGTCTCCTCGAGTCCTTCAGCGACCCTCTTGTGCAAATTAGGAGCGCAGAGACCCCTCTTTATCATTTCCAACTGTTTGATCTATTGCTTGCTCCTGCTCCCTATCCACCTTTGAGAACTGCATAAAGCCAGCCGGTTTGGGGTTTTCATCCCATTGCGTTAAAACTTTAGTTGAAGTCCTCCAGTAAGTTTTCTTTCCCTCCAAATTTATATTAAGTTACAAACCACTCCATGAAATTCTGTGTTTAAGGGGGAAAGGAGAGATGGGTGACATTCGTCAACTAAAGCAAGTACCCTTTTGAACCCTGCGATTTAGAAAACAAAAAATATAGAAAAAATTATTTTTGCCTTGGGCCTCTCTTTCAGGAAGCTCAGATCTTCGCAGCACCCAGGATGTGTAGCACACACAGCGCGGGCGCCGGGGGTGTCAGGGAGGTGGATCCCAGATCGCCGAGCAGAAGCTCCGTGCCGTTGCCCCTGGGCCTTGGGAAACCCCGAGCATGGGAAGAAGTGGCCCATGGGCTTCAAGAGTCAGGAGGAGGGCCTGAGAGCGTGGGCAGCAGGTGAGGAACGAATGTCCCTGGTCTCTCCGAAGCTCGGCGACCGCCACCTCGCACCTCTCCAAAGGAAAGCTATCGGCAGCTCTGCTCCCAGGAGTCCGTCTGCAGTCCCGGAGGCGCGCGGAAGGACGGCAACCTAGGTCGGCGTCCTAGGGAAGTAGGTCGCCTTGGGCTTGCGGGGGAGGATACCTGCCCCCGGCACCTGCTGGGCTTCTCCAGGGTCCGCAGCCGTTTCCTCAGCCCGGGCGCCCTCTGGCGCCGCGTAGGCGAAATTTACACTGCGCCGCAATCCACGAGGGAAAACTGCAGGCTTGTCCAGCTCGGCTTTGGTCCTGCAGCAGGCAGGCGGGGCTGCCGACTCTAAAAAACACCCGCCAGGAAAGGTTGATTCCCACCTCAGTGCATAAGGGTGCAGAGCCTCGGGTTCCACTTTCCCTGAGCAATATGCCACATGATTCTCACCCCTCGATAGACTCGCGTGGGACCTGGGATTCCAAAGCGAGGCCTTGGCGAGGGAGCTTCCCGGGTCATTCTCTCTCTAGATCCCTCTCCATCCTTCTCCCTATGCGGAAACCCGCGCACACCCCATCCATGCTTTTCTTAACCCATCCGCAGTCTCTGACACATTCTTAACCCCCATGACACTTTCTGATAAGTCAACGGGACTAGCTAATGTCCTCACTTCTCCATCAGACGTTAATCTAGATGGCATTGTGAAGGGTTTGCAGATGTTACTGAAGTCATTAGTCGGCTTTACGCAAGGGAGATTGCACTGGATCGTGTGGGTGGGCCTGGCCAAATCAGCCGGGAGCCCTTCCATGCTGGGGTCTCCCCAAGCACTGCGCTCTGCTTCCCATCTTCCCTTCCCGACTGCAGTGCATTTCAGACCTGCTTAGCCAAATCCACAGTAGTACAATCAGGCACCGCGCTCTGGAGATGCAACAAAGGACAGATCGGAGGCAGTGACATCCCTTATTTGGGCTTCAGTATGTGCTACTACCTTAGAGACTAAGAAGTAGGTACAAAACGAGAGCATGACTGTCCTGGTTTGTGCAGCACGGACTCACACACATGTAGCAGTTTTCAACCCTGGCCCAGAAGCCAGCTTTAATGAATAGCTGGTGGTGGGTACTGGTGGCCTGCTTGGAGCTATGCAAAAACAGTCGCAGGAGGATGCCAGTGCAGAGAAGCAGAAACCAGTCTTTGCCTACAGGGCCCTGGGTCTATCACCACTGAAAGTAAAATGCTTGTTTGCTCCATTGCCAAACTCCTGAGTCATCCACCCCCATAGTGAGTTTTCTTTGGCTTACTGCTTCTATATATGGGAAAGGAGTGGTGCATACTGACAATGTATGAGAGCTATACAGTTGGCAAGGGCAAACTCAGCCAGGTTGAAAAAAGGAGCCTCTCTAGATGGGTCAGAAGCCCACTGGTCTTAGGCCAAACTGCAGAGTTCAATAGAAGACCTCTTCTCTTCTCTAACATCTCTTTCCTGCATCTGAACAATCCAGGCCGAGTCCCTGACCACAGTAACCCAGCTCATTTCAGTCCAACAAATATACACACCATGCTATACCTGGACGTCCTGAATTATTCCTATAATCACTGTGTCTTGGAAATTAATTATTGTATTCAGTAATAACTTCCATGGATGTCTGGCTGACTTCGCCGGGGAAGTTTTGCCTTTCTGGCTATTTTCTCTTTGAAATTCACTCCTTCCTTTGAACTGATTTACAAGTCTTCCCTGATTTTGCCTTGGTTAGTCTATTTCTTTTAGTCCCTCTTTGAGGGATTATCGCTCTACTCTATTCTTCATGGCTATAAAGTAGGTGTGTCCAAGGATTCCGTCCTAGCCACCTTCCAACTGAATACATCCCCTCTCCTTGTGAAATGAACAGTCCTCTGATGACCCATATCCATATCTCTGGCTTAGGCTTCTCTCCTGAAGCCATGTACCCTCCTGCAGTCACTGAATGTGTCATGAGCATCCCAGTGTAACACGTCACCAAAAGCACTTACCATCTTCTTTCCCTTTCTTCCACCTTGCTGAATTAATAATACCAGAAACTGTGCTTTCCCCAGGCACTCTAGAGGTGCCCCACATTTGCTCTTGCTCACCTCCACCTCCAGTTGGTCTCTGAAGTTTGTAGGTCCACTGTAGAGTGTCTCCAGTCTCTGCTCTTTCTTAAGTCCTTCATAGACTTAGACTTTCACAGATCTTATCTCAGGGTCAAATGGCTTCCTACTGATAGTTCTGTCCCCTTTACCTTCCTAGAACTCAAAGCCCTCTGTGATATCTTCTTGCAATATCTTAAAAGGGTCAGTAACAGAATATTCTTCTTTTTAAAGGTCGGATATATTTCATTGTTATATATTGCACATTTCCTGTCATTTGAAGCAACATAGATAAATCTAGAAGACAATATATTAAATGAAATAAGCCAAGCACAGAAACACAAAAACTGCATGATCTCACTTCTATGTGAAATCTAAAAAAGTTGAACTCACAGAAGGAGAGAGTAGAATGGTGGTCAGCAGAGGCCAAGGGTGGAGGCTAATGCAAAAGGGGAGATGTGGTCAAGGATACAAAGCTCAGTTGGGAAAATAGGTTCTAGCGACCATGGCACAGTGACCACAGTTAATAGTAATGTATTGTGTGTTTTAAAATCACTCAAACAGTGGGTTCTTCATGTTCTCATCACAAAGAAATGCTAAGTATGTGAGGTGATGGATATGTTAATTAGCCTAATTTAATCATTCCAGAGTGTATACATATATGATAACATCACACCATACCCCATAAATATATATCACTTTAATTTGCCAATTAAAATGAAATCTAAAAATGTTTCAACATGGTATGGTGGTGCACGCCTGTAATCCCAGCACTCAGCAGGCTGACACAGGGAATCGCCAAGAGTTTGGAGCCACCCTGGGCTATATAGTGAGTTCCAGGCCAGCCTGGGCTACATAGCAAGACCCTGTCTCAAAAAAAACCTAAATTAAAAAAATTGTTAAGGTCACTGATTTCCCGAAAGCTTTTTTTTTTTTTTTTTTACCTCTCCTCGCCCACCTTGCTGCACAGGGGTGGTTGGTTGACAGATAGCTTCTGTGTTCTGTTTGTACCCTAAGCAAAAATCACCATAACACTTAGCAGAACATAGCATAGTTAGTGCTTTAATGAAATATTTCAAACATACAGAAAGGTGCAAAAAAAACAAGATAACAAACACTCACATACCCACTTCTAAAATTGAACAAATTTTTGACACTTTGATTTCAATACTTCTTTCTGGGGCTGGGGATGTAATTCAGCTACATAAATGCTTGCCTGGCAAGCCGGAGGTCATGAGTTCGGTACCCGATACCAAAAACAAACAAACAAACAATCAGTGTTTCTTTCTAAGAGAAATTCACCATAACAGATGCAGCTGTGATCTCTCTGGGATCCAGCTTTCACTGAAATCATTCAAGTTCACAGCAGATTTTCTTGCATAGCTCTTGCAATTAACCATCAGCTTCTCAAGAATAGCTCCTTTTTCTTGTTTGTCTTGTACTCCTCAGCACTTGCTAAGTGCTAACACCTAAAGAATAAACATTGATTGAATAAATGCATGAAGGAAAGAATTCATACCCATGACTCCTCTGGATCATCCTTCATGACATTAAAATGTAGTCTCTTCAAATGTGCCTGATTGACATAATACGCCTTTTGAGGTATTTGATTCTAGTACGTTAGTATCCTTTCTCTCCAGATGTCCCCCATTAAACAAGTGGTTCTTTACCTTAATGCACATTGGATTTAACTGGAGAGATATTAAAGTGCTGGTACATGGATTCTACCTCCAGGAAACTCTGATATAAGGAGTGAGGTGTCTCCTACACCTTGGAGTAGTACAAGCTTCCCAAGTACTTACACTGTGCGGCCAAGTCTGAAAGTCTCCATCACCTCCTACTTGGTATCTCCATCATGACTATAGAACCAGTACCAGCAACTGATGAGCACTAACTATAGGCTCTTTATGTACATTATCTTATTTACTTCTCACTACAACCAAAGTAATGTTATTATTCCCATTTTACAGACAAAGAAAGTGACAAGAGCAGTTAAGTAACTTGCCCGAAGTTATATAGCTAATTAAATGGTAGAGGGAAGATTTGATTTTTTTCTCTTGCAAAGCCAGCAATCTTAAAATACCTTGACTCACCCTGGAGAAGTAGGCAACCTCCTCAGCTAGTGCTCTGAGAACTTTGGTTCCAAAGGCAGAGCCTCCTTGTTTAAGGGTGGTGCTGGGGCCCTGCTCTCCTCACGGCCTGGCCAGCCCCCACTGGGATCGTAATCTCATCCTCAACCTTGGCTGCAGCACTTTCAAAGCCCGGGATGGATAGAAACCCACAGATTCCTAAAGAAAAAATTGAAGCCTGGCACTTCCATTGCTCTCTCAGCCCTCTTCCCCTTTTCAGTCCTCTGCTGGAACTTGCCATCATCTCCTTCTCTGAGTGGTTGCCAGACTCTCTGAAAGGAAGTTCACTCTTCCCTTTGCCCACCATATGGCAGATGACAGAAATTACATTCTTTAACACTTTCCCTCCCTCCTTTCTCATGCTGATTGCTTTTTCTGTTACTGTCTGTCTCTGTTCTTTTGCTGGACTGCCATGCCATCACTGCACCAAAAATATGATGAGATAGCTTTAGACCACACACTAGCCTCTTCTTTTTATTGAGAATACTCTAATTCCACTTTAATTAAAACACATTTATAGACATTTGCATAGCTGTGCTTAGCACAAAGTCTCAAAGTGTATACCTCAAACTTAACAATGATAATTTCTAGTTGGTAATGTTGGGTGTGATTTATCTCACACATTTCGTACTACTGCACACCAGTACTTACTCAGTATACGTATCTCTTTATCACCCAATGCTTTCAACAATAGTGTTGACCTACAGGATTTTGCTGAAAAAGAGACCAAGAAACATCATTTTGGAGTCACAGAACACAAAAATTTGAAGGGATCTTAAAGATTCCCTACAACAAGGGTGCTACCATAACAGAAGAGCTCAAAATTGAAATATGTGACACTGGCTCAGCAGGTAGGCAGTCGGCAGAGAGGAAATTTTCGTTGACTTTTGGAAAATGGTAGCATGATATTCAGTCTCTTGCCTTCTATAATATAGAGGCCTTTACTCCAGGAGGCCACACGAGCAGTGAGCCACAGATTCCCCAAACAGGTCGATATAGATTCTATGTGATGTGATGTTAGCAGAACAAGACCTCAAGAATGAAATGGCTGTGTTGCAAGAAGAAAGGAAAGAAAATACATTCAGAGGCTTGATAGAATTAGCTAAAGGATTGCTTTTTGATTCCTAATGGTGAGAAAACATTTGAATATTAAAAACCATAAACAACTCAGGACAAAAATCAGACTAATGATGCAGTCAGTACTCAATAAAATTTTCCTACTGGGTCAAAGATTCATGGCAGATCCTGTGAAAGGAGTAGCATCACTACAAAAGCAGACTGCATCATTAAGCTGAGCAGCATCACCACCAAAGCAGACTGTACCTTTAAAGTCTCTGGACCATCATGAGCTTCATCCTATACTGATAGAGACACTACACACAGACACCCTGCATTCTTAGCTGGAAGCAATGACTAGATAGCAATGATCCATTCCTCTCTGATGATGTTCCATTGCTCCGCTTGCTGGCTGTCATGAGGTCAGCAGCTTTCTTCTGTCAAGCCCCTCTGTCATGATGCTCCTGCCTTGGAGCCAGCCAACCATGGACTGAATGCCTCGAGACCAAGAGCAAATTAAACCTCTCTCCCTTTAAGGTATGAGTGTCAAGCATTGTGCACCAGTGACAGAAAGCTGACTATCCAGGGTGTAAAGATAAATAATGTTTGTCATTTCTGAACAAAAAAATTTAAAAACTGGGGTGAGAACTGCCAGCTCTGTCTTCCCAATCTGTGGCACCATTTTTGTGACAGTATCAGAAACAGTCTTGACTGTTGAGTTGCCGCATAGAGAAGAGGTATCCTAGAGGCAGACCCAAATTGCAATGGAGTTTGTGTGAGTGAAGATATTCTTTGTATTAAACCACTGAAGCTTTGAGGGCATTTGGTCCTGCAGCCTCATCTAGCCTCGTCTATCTTTGACTAGGCCTTGGACTTCTGGAATGTAGTGTTATCCCTGTGACTGTGAAGCCCAGACAGCTGCCCCTGACCCCTTTTTTAATCTCACCAGAGAGGTAGATCCAGTGATGGGCTCACACTGGAGTTTCACTAAGAAAAAAATCAGACAATAGGAATGAATTTCTATGGCCAATATGCAAGTACTAGCAGGTGACTCCTCTTTCATTCATTCACTCCACAGTATTTATTGAGCTTCTGCCATAGACCGTACACTTACAGGCACTAGAGATGTGGTGTTCTATTGAGACAAGGACCCTATTCTCATGAAACTTACATTCTGGTGGGATAACCAAGGAAAAAAAGAATGAATAAGCTAATTTCAGAGATGGATGGATGCTGCTAAGACAGTACTCAGGCAATGTGGAAGAAGGTGTGCAGGCAGTCAGGGGAGGTTTCTAGGAAGAGTGAGAGTTAAGTTGGAACCTTAGTAACAGAAACTCGCCATTCAAAAATCGATAGGCAAAACTTCCAGACAGCAGGACTCTCAGTCACAAGATAAGAGGATGGGTGAGTTTTTATTTGGAGGGGTTTGTGTTTTCCATTCCACAGGTCTCTGAATTGGCCTAAATACTCCAGAGTGAAGCAAGAAAAAAATGAAGTCAGAGAAGTAAATGGAGATCATTTAGGGCTTCTTTTAAAACCATCACAAAGGGGTTGGCTTTTATTCTAAAGGCAGTGGGAAATAATGAATAATTTTAAGGGGAGAGAGTTATAAGATTTTTTTCTTCTCTTTTGTTGTTTTGGGGAAGGGGTTACTGTGGCTTGAACTCAGAATATGTGAGACAAGCACTTTTCCACTGAGCTCCTCTCTTCCTCCCTCCCTCCATCCCTTCTTCCCTCCTCTCTTTCTCTTTCTCCCTCTTTTCTCCCCCACTCTCCCCCTCTCTCCTCAACAGGCTCCTGATAAATTGCCCAGGGCAGCCTACTTCTTGAAATGGTCCTACCTCTTGAGTAGCTGAGATTATAGGTATGTGTCACTACATCCAGCTATAAGATTTGTTTGATGACTGATCCATTGGAAGCTGTGCCAGCAGCTTAGGAGAGAAAGGAGCTTGGACTCTGAAGGAGATGGTGACCAGAGTTACATGAGTATCCTGGAGAAGCAGCACTTGCAGATGTGGTTTGAGGTTGCTAGTAAGACAAAACAAAACAAAATCAAGAATAACTTCTAGGTTTTCAGCTTGAGTAACTGGATAGCAATTGCCTCATTCACCAAGATAACAATATCAAGAATCAAAGTTGGACAATTTATCATATTTGCAACACAATGAAGACAGAGGAGCTTAAAAGTTTCCAGCACAAAGAAATGCTAATTAACTTAATATAATCAACACATTGTATATATGTATCAAGTCATCACAGTGTACCATAAAAAAATCAAAGTAGGAGAGCTCTGTGTTTGAGGTGCATTCACGTGACTGCAGGAGGAAGCAGGTGGGGTTACAGGGCAGGGCTAGGCCTTGAGATATAAATTTGGGGCCCATAAGTGCATAAATGTTATTTAAAGCCCAGAACTGAATGAGATCACTTGGGGAGAGAGTGTA
This sequence comes from Chinchilla lanigera, assembly GCF_000276665.1. Classification (NCBI taxonomy): domain Eukaryota; kingdom Metazoa; phylum Chordata; class Mammalia; order Rodentia; family Chinchillidae; genus Chinchilla; species Chinchilla lanigera. The sequence goes on from NW_004955410.1 coordinate 30,410,577, forward strand.
AATACAGAAGAGGTCCCAGAACTGGGGCCATGGCTTCAGCATTGATCCGGAGGTCGGCGAGAGGAGGAGCCACCCTTCCCGAACAGGGAGACCTTTTCCACTCTAAAGCGCTGTTAGCAATATAAAAGATGTCTTAAGACTTATAGATTTTTCCACATATCTTAGTAATAAATGTTACAGCAGAATCTCCAGTGAGTTTTAAGTCACATGTGTCACGGGAGGGTGGAAAATGTATGCAGCCCGGGGTCAGAAAACCCTGGCAGCTTTCAGCCCCTCTGCCTCTCTCTAGTAATGTGACGAATGGAAGCCCCAGCCTGGCTGGGACCCACTTTCCTCCTCTGTAACTTGAAAGTAGCACAGCGTCTTCACTGACGCTGTTGGAGTTAAAGGTGGCCATGGATGTGGATGTGTTTTGTGCACGCCACAGCCTCCCTGTTCATTCAGTAACTGCTAGATATATGAGGCTATTTAAATTCAAATTAAATCCAGTTAAATGCTCAGGTCTTAGCTGGGCATGATGGCACAAGCCTGTGATCTCAGCACTCTGGGAGACTGGGACCGGAAGACTAAGTTCCTGCCCAGTCTTGGGCAATGTAGTGATTTAGCAAGACCCTGTCTCAAAATTTAAATAAATAAATAAATAAATAAATAGGGCTGGGGATGTAGCTCTGTGCAAAGGTTCGGGTTTCAACGTTCAGTACCACTGAAAGAAAAATCATAAATTCGGGTCTTCATGACTCAGGAAACATGATGACGAAATGCAGTGGGGGTTCTGGATTGGATCTTGACACAGAAAACAGCAGCAGTGCAAAAACTGGTGAGATCTAAATAAACTCTGCAAGTTAGTTAATGATACTGTGCCAAGGTTAATTTCTTCCTTAATTTGCTCTGACAAACAAAACTATTGTGGAAGGTATTCTCATTAGGGAGCTTGGTGAAGGATAGATTGAAATTCTCTGTACTTGCGCAGTAAAAAAGTGAAAAAAAAATTCATTTTCTCAGTCCCACTGGCCACCTTTCAAGTGCCCGTTAGTTACATGGACAATGCTGATGTGGGCTGTTTGTGCCACAGTAGGAAGTTCTGTTGGACAGCACTGGCTGTGGTTTAAACACCTGAATGATTTTACTGCATAAAGCCTTGCATCGTGCCTCAAAATTATTTCCTTTGGAGAAATTCATCAGCTTCAAAGAAAGGAGCAAAATCATGTCCAGAAATAAAAATCCAGTCTGCTCTCCATTGCCTAACCAGCTGTCTTTTTGACCTTCGCTGCCACCTCTTAGGTGAGCTTTCTATCCTTCAAAATGACAGGGCTAAACCAAATGATCTGGAAGTTAACCATTTGTAGCTAATATCCCATGGATCCAGAGCAAATAAAATGAGTAAATGGTTCATCATCTCAGAAGCTCATAGAGAAGATGCAGAAAAATGAATATGCATGAGGTGGGATAAGGGGCAGCAGTTCCTGCATCTGCTTGGTTTCTGGCCCTTTCACACCAATATGGAATTTGATGCTACAGGAAAGAGCCAAAGACACAGCCTCCTTGTCAGGGAAAGGCTGCAATACAGGCTTGTACTGAGTAAAGAATGGAGGGTAATAAACAGGAAGCAGTCTTTTTAAATCTTAGGAGCCTCTCACATTATGCTAATCTTTTGTTCACAGCTTCCAGTTTTAAAAAGGGGAATTATTCAGGCTATTCAAAGATTTAGAAAAAATTGATCAGAGAAGTTAGTGATTATTGATTTTTTTTCTGTTTCATGCCCCAGTGAACAGTCAGTAATAATCATCTGCTGTCTTAAAAAGCACTTTCCATCCTAGACATTTGGGACAAAGGACAAGCATTAACCCATTTATTTCCACCACCTCTGTTGATGTTTTGATGCCCTCTTTTCTTCTTTTCTTTTTCTTTTTCTTTTTTTTTTTTTTTT
>NW_004955410.1:30412603-30417819 GCF_000276665.1 Chinchilla lanigera
GGAACCGAACTCACGACCTTGCGCTTGCCAGGCAGGCGCTTTTGCCGCTGAGCTAAATCCCCAGCCCCTGATGCCCTCTTTTCTTATTTGCTACTTAGAGGAGAAAAAAACTGAGGAATAGTCATTGTGGGAAGGAAGATAATTTGAAGGAAGATTTTTGTTTTAATGAAAAGTTCCTTTTTCACCGGATCAACTGGGAATATAGACCAGAATTGACTTTTAAATTTGTCTTCAGGTTAATTATCATTAAGTATATCTGAAATTCTTGTTACTGTTTATTTAATTATTTTCTTTATTCTTCACAAAGCACACATCAGTCGGACTTCTTGGTTAAAAGCTAAAAAAACCTCATCTGACAAAATTAAGTCAAAGGGATTCCTACACTACAGATTTGGTAGGAGGTTTCTCCTGAGATTTGTAATTCTCCCAAAGGAAATCAGGGTGCCAATAGGAAAAGGCGGCCAGATATGAGGAAATGTCCACCTCAAAGGTCAACCCTCCCATGTCTTGATTTTAATGCATATTCATTAATTGAGTAAAACAATGTTATTTTTGTTTCCCCAAAGACCTTGTGTTGAAGGATCAGTCGCTAACCTGTTGTGCTAGTGAGGGGAGGGGGAACTCCTAGGAGGTAGGATGCTTTTAAACAAGTTAGATCGTTGAGGCATATATCCTTGAAGGCAATTCTGGAACATTGATCTCTGTCTCTCTCTCTCCCTCTTCTCTCTCTAATTCCCAGGTGTCATAGGTGAATTGGTCTCCTCTACCACACTCTCCCACCATGACATACTGTGCCACTGTAGTCCTAAAGCAACAAGGACAAGCAACCATGGACTGAGGCTTCTGAAACTGTAAACCAAAGTAAATCTTTCTCTCAAGTTGACTTACTTAGGCATTTTGTCACAACAATGGAAAGCTGATTAATGCAAGTAGTCAAAATCTGAATGCTTATAGTCATAATCTGAAGTAGAACTTTTATTATTTAAGTTAGGGGCATCTTTTCCCTGTATTTGTTTCTGCAAGAAAGAGCACAAGTGAAAATTGATATTCATCGTTGCCTTGAATTAAGCAGCAATAAAGATCCTATTAAAGGTCCTTACTCTCCAAACACTGTATTGTTAATAGGACAAATTAGATACATGGACAAAACAATAGGTGATAGGGTAAGGTATCATTTGCCTAGGCATAATCAGTTTGATGCTTTGGTTAGTTGTAGAACAGAAACTATTATTGAAATAACCAACTATTAGATTGAACAAATAAGCGTCAAAAGAGGCACCTTCTACTAACAACTGGATAATGATCACTAGCCCAGGAATATATACCATTACTAGCAGAAAGGCACTAGGAGAATGCCGTTGCATCCTATATGTATCCAGAATCTAAGTTATTGTCTGTAATTTAATAGCTAGTGCTTATAAACAAGACCTTATAATAACCCTTAAGGGTTTAAAATAATTTTTTCTGTTCTGTTCAAGATCAAAGGAAGGCAATATTATTTCTCTTTGTACAATATTTAGGTATACTTTAGCAGCATATTAGGGCACTAATAGAGAAAAATGACTCCTACTGTCTCCGTTTCCACCATTGTTACAGTCCTTTCCACCACCCCTTAAAAATGATTAGCTACATTTAAAGCCCAGAAACCATGGAACTGCGTGCTATTTTATTAGTCTTGAGATTAACAATGCCTTCCTGAGAGAAATGCAGCCATTGCATTCCAGAGGAAAGATGAAAAGTGGCCAGTGAGATTTCAAGACTGTCACTGAGTATTACTATCATGGTGGATTGACAACTTGTAACATCCAGCTGAACTGAACCAGCTCGGCCCTGGGTGTGGAGGGCCCACATGAGGATTGTTGCCAGCAACAGAAAGAGAAGAACTGGAGAAGAAGAGAAGCTGTTGGGAGCTGTTGGTTCTCTTGGGGATGTTGATTCTCTTGGAGGAGCTTGTGATGCTGGCTTTCCTGATATGAATGTGTTTGTTCTCATCATGGAAGGAGTTTAGGACTTTACTATCAGTGAGAATTGTTACAGTTCATTTTGAGGGAGTTCTGGTCCTTACTTTGAGCATCATTTCCTGGCTGTGGAAGGGAAGATGGTGCACTGTTCAGTATCCTGCAGAAGCTTGTCACACTGGCTTTCCTGATATAGACTTGGCCGTCCTCATCATTGGAAGAGCTCAGCACCTCATTGTTCCTGAGGTTGGCTGTGGTACTTTTGGGGGAGCTCTGATTCTTACTTTGAGCATCGCTTTGATGGAGATCCCTCAGCTTGCTGGCACAGATGCTTCATCCCACTAGCACAGATTTTCTACCTTCCACAGCTGACCTTTGGGCCTTCCTAGCACATGAACCAGACCTGCCTGAGACATGTCCTGGGCTCTTGGCCTCTGGTTGGACTTGTGGAGTGCATTGTCATGGACTCTAGGTCATCAGCTGGACTCATGCAGGACATTGCTGTGGGATCCAGGCCTGAGCTGGGTTCTTTGGGTCTCTAGTGTGTGGACAGATTTCCTGCACTCTGTTGTATATGACTCTTTGGGTGACAGCTATAAAATAATCTTATGAATTATGTGTCCTGTATTGTTTCCCTTGTAAACCTTGGCCACAACTACATACTTCTGAAGGAAGGAATGGTGTTGGTCTTCTACATTCTCTTCTACAGAAATTTCAAGCAAAGAAGAACTAGGGGGCTGTTAGCAGCTGTGAAGTTCCTCCCCCAGGAGAGACAGGGTTGTTGATGACATAGATAGTCAGGTTCATTGTTCTGATAATGTAAAGACCATATCAGAGATGTGACTAAGGTATGCAAAAATAGCCACAAACCCCTGAACTATACCCATACTAAACTATCTTCTGTATCCACTTAAGAAGCATGCCTTTGGGTTTGAAAATTGGAGAATACTTGGTATTTTTTTATAATGAAGGGAGAACTAATGTTTATAAGTCTATCAGATAACAGTTTAGTGAGGATTACCAAGGGCTAACCTGGGCAGACTCCTCCCTGGAAACCAAAAGAGCTTGAGGGAGAAACAGGCATCTGAGCCACAGGGAGCCTGATCTCAGCTCAGGTCAGCCTGGCTGCCCTGGGTGAATGTCATAGTCAAGAGAAAGAGGGGCACTGGAGACAAGTCTGGTACAAAGGGTAAGATGAGAGGAGATCAGGGAAAGAAGGACAGATAATAAGTCAATGTTGGGTCAAGAGCAGGTGTAAGCCACTCCAAAGCTCCCCATTGCTGAGTGCATTTACAGAGGGATTAAGGTTCCTCAGGCCTTCAAGGAGCAGGGACTTCTGTGACTGAGCACAAGAAGACACATCCAGAGGAGGGCACCAAGCTGTGAGTGCAAAGCATGAAGAGCCCCACATTTGAAGAAGGGTCCAGTGTTCCTTTCTAACTGTCACTCCGTCAAACAGTGCTTCCCCTAGGCCTTTGAACTTGTCCTCTGCTTTGCCTGGAAGGGTGTTGCCTCAGGTTCCATGACACCCTGCCTTCACTTCATTCAGATTTCTACCCCAGGCCACCTTATTGAGAAACCTTTCCTAACCACCGAATCTAAAATCATACCTTCTAAACTACTCTCACCTTCTCATTTTACTGTACTTTTCTACATGAACAGTTTATATTAAAAATGTTTATTTGAAAATATAACAGTCCAGTTCCCTGATAGCAGGAACTTGTCATCCCTTTGGTTCATTGCTATGATTCTATCAGCTAGCATAGCTCCTGCCAGGTGCTTCAGAATTTTTTTAATCAATGAGCTGAGACATTGTCCTGGCACCTAACCTTAACCCTTACATGGGCTCAGTTTACACTGCACAATTTTCATATGTTGTGATGGAACTACGTGATCCTACTTTGCTTTTGTGAAATGTTTAGGTCTGCCCTATAGTTGCTGTATCTCTCTACTTTTCTTACACAGTCTTCCAATCATTCTTTCTCCTAATCCTCACTCCCAAACCTGACCATCAATAGATACTTGTGCATTATGCATGTATACATCTATTCAGTGAACATTTATTAGGTAGTCACTATGTGCTACCCTATAGAAAGGCAGTAAAACAATTCTTGCTACCACAAAAATTGTGCTTTTAATAAGAGAGCCAGGAGCTCATTTGTGATAGTTCACAAATAGACATAAAACTGCCACCTAATAGAGCTACCAGGAGAGATGCCAGTGCTATGAGTACTATACAGTGGCAGATGAGTTGGCTGAGGAGCTAAACAGTCTTTCATGAAGATGTGACAAGGGTTACCATGGGGATGGGGAGCTTATGGGAACAAGAAAGGCAAGAGGCTACAGTGACTGTGAAAGTCCATAGGAATAGGACACGAAGAGCCTTGGAAGCAAGGCTGGTGACTTTAGACATCATCCTAAGACCCAAAGAGCCACTGGAATTCACTATAGTGGAGGGGTTCATGGTGAGCATGTGGGGCAGGAGGAGACAGCATGAGAAAAAAGCACTGGGGAAATGTAGGCAGGCCCATGTTAAATGCTATGATAGGTTCTTATAAGTGAAGAAGAATGATCTCTGTCTTCAAAGACATTTATCCATAATGTCCAATATTCAAGAGAAAGGAAAAACTATATATGGCACAAATACAAATGATTCCTGACTAACAGCTCCAAAATAATAAAGCTTTTCACAAAAATAGCTTTACTGATCTTTTTCTGCCTAAGATTAGCAGATTCCTAGATGATCTTGAAGCAACTAGTAGGATTAAAACTTCAGTTTTCTGTAGTTCTAACGTTGCTGGTGAGGAAGAAACTTACCTACCTTTTTTGTCTTACATGCATCGGCTCAGACTCCTGAGGTTTTATATTGAACGGCTCTCAGACAAGCCACTGCTGTGTTCATTGCTAGCCCTGACAATAATAAACGATATTGTCCATTTTACTATGAAAGCATAAGGGTACTTAACACCATCATTGTGAGGCACGTCATCTCTTTCTGAAATAGCTTGAGAAAATTTTGAAAATGGTATTTTACATCAGACCCATTTAATATATATTTATTAATTAGATTTTAAAGCTATGTACAGGATAAGTGTTCATCCTTAAGTTTTCTGTAGCACTAGTGAAAAATTACTACATAAATCTTAAAGAAATAATAGACCTGGAAGAAAGTAAGCAGAATTAAGGAGTGAAAAAGGGAAAGAACTGTGGTAATAACGTCTAAGAACTGACACCTTAATGTACTCTTAGAAATGCCTA
>NW_004955410.1:30418097-30435017 GCF_000276665.1 Chinchilla lanigera
AGTGTGGTCTGCATTTCCTGTGATGTTTGCCTACATTTTCGTTAGTATTTAATATTTTTTAATCTGCACAGCCTTTTATCTGACATCTTGAAACATTTCCCTGTATTTTCATTATTATTTCCTTCCTCACTAATGATATTTTTGGGACAGAGGCATGATCTTGCATGGCTTTTCATCATTAACAGAGGGAACGCTGGGTTTGATTTATTTGCAAAGCCCCTGGGATGACTTTTGTGCTTAGATGTCAAAGAATTTCTCCATCTCCTTCTAAACCATTAATCTTATCATTATGGAAATAGCTTCCATAATGGATAAAACATTGTCAACTGAATCTGACAGACTGTTAAAACACTTCTGAAGATTTGTAAGCTCAGGCTCCTGCCTCTTGGGACTTACTTAAAACACGCACACCCATATTTATATTCTCTCTTAAATGTCATTGGAAGAAATCTTTGTGATAAGGTCGTTGTAAAGCACACAGACAGTGATCAAGAATCATTTCCCTCTAGTCTTGGCCAAGTCATGTTATTATTCATGAAATAGGGTAAGCCATTCATCTTTTCTCACTAGCCGAGAAAGCTGAAGCTTTGCCGTAAGTGGGAACGGGACCACCCTGTAAAAGACATAGCTTGTAACATCTGGGATATCTGTTTTTCCTCAATTAATTTTTTTTAAATTTTGAGATAATTGTAGATTCACATGAACTCATAAGAAATAATGGAGATCCCACTTGTCCTGTACCCAGTTGTCCTCAAAATGGTATCATTTTGCAAAATCCTGTAAGACAATACCTCAGACTACTGACATCCATACATTACTCTTATTTAGAATTCCCATCTTACTTGTACTCATTTGTGTATGTGCGTATGTGTGTAGTAAGTATCAATTTTATCACATGTACAGATGTGTATATCCATCACCACACTCAAGGTACACAACAGTTCCAACACCACAAAGATCCCTTATGTTAGCCTTCTATAATGACAACTACCTCCCTCCTCTCCCTCTCCCTATGGGTATCTATTTTACCTTGAATTTTTCTGTACTTTGATGCATAATAAAGAGAAATAGAATTATGAAAAATATTTATCCTCAGTGAAAGCATCTGAGGGTTTAGAAAAGGCTCTTCCCTTGTGGTAGGTGCAGGCAGAGCTAGATTTCTAAAAATAGGCTAGATTTCAATACCACTCTACCTCCCTAGCCAGGCAGATCACAATCATGGCTTACAAATGAGTGACCTGGCATCAGGGCAACAACAGAGATAAGAAAAGAGTCATCGCACCTTCATTTCTTGGAAAATTCACTTAATGCTATTCCATTAAAATTACGATGTTTCAGCTATCTCAAGAAGTTGCTCCCAAAATCAAGGTTTTCTTAAAAAGGTATTGATGGCATCTAAACCCCTGATTAGCTTCTAATTCAGACTTGAATGAAATCATTCTCTAGAGTCGCCAGGTTTATGCTTAGCTAAATGTAGACTATGAGAAGGTCCAAAATTATTTTTTTAAGAAATGTATCAAATCAACTCCAGTTTCTATCTTTTAATACAAGCTGAGATTTTACAAATTTATAAACTCTCAGGCTGACATATCCCATCTGCTACTGTAGGCACTTTTGCTCATCTGATACAAAATGCCAGCAAGTAAGTCCTCAAAGCCAGCCCAATGGCTCAATAAAATATGGTCTTCTTGTCACCCTTAGTGCTTAAATCATTTGTTGTCAAACTGGGTGGCTTTCAGAGTTGACATTTACTGCTGTTTGCTGCAAAAGAGATTACAGCCTCAAGGAGAGGGCCAGAACTGTCATTAGCACTGCCAACTATGAGAACAAAGGCCTTGGTTAATTTTTTTGTGAGTCTGATGCTGTCCTATGGTTCTTAAGACAGATGGTTTTTAAGGGATAGGCTTTCAACAAGACATTCATGAAGTGTTTACCCAGTGGTCCCAATAGCCTCATGCATATACAGACACTCAAACCCATGCAAACAAAGAAACTGTAAAAGATCCTTTACTTCCTTCCCTTCCCAACCCCCAACTCTCACTCACTGCTTTTTTATTTCTTTTTCAGAAGTTTCTAGGTTGGATCCAACATAGATAGGTCTTCTACACATGAGGGATTCACAACAGTAGTAGCAATACATTTTGAAAGCTTTCAGATTTAATTCACGAAACATGTATCAACTGGCTTATATATTTATAGCACTATGACAATTGCTTCAGGGAATAACAAAAGGAGTCTCCTCCCTCAAAAAAGAAAACTAATATTTATTTAGGACTTCTATGAGCCAAGTATTTTGTATTTGTAATTTCCTGCTATTATCATGATTACTGTGTGAAGTAGGTATTATAATTTTCTATATCAGGAAAAAGAAGGCCAGCCAGTTTGAAAGGTTGGTCCATGTTCACTTAGCCAGTAAGAGATAAAGGCAACATCCATACCAGGTATAGCTAAACCTGAAACCTATGCTCTTTCTATTCCATATTCTTTAAGGATCTCATAAGAAACAGCTAACAGAACCATTAAAATATGGAAACATATATATATATACAAAACTGTAACACAAATGGATCTTAAGAAGCTGCATAAGAAATATCTAATTGAGGAATTATTAGGAAATTCAACATATGGTTAATGTAGCAGATACTACTGTGATTATCTCTTTTCAGTGAAAGACTTGTCACAGCTTCCCAGGAGGATGGGTGACATGTGACCTTTAGCAGTTAGCTCTTCTAAGAACTTGTCCCATCTACAGGGACCCACCTTGTCCAAAGTTCTGTCCCTTCATAGAAGCCTACGCCCACTGACTGACTGGTACAGCAGAGAAAGGTTTGACCATTGGCTCATTCAGAAAAGCTTGTAAGGACCACAGTGGATCCACTACTCACATGTTTGGACTGACAGTATTCCTTATTGCAGTCCCTATTCCTGTCCCCTCCCTTCCACAGGCTTTGACCACTAAGTTCCCTAATAATCACTGTGCATGGGTCAGATATTGTTTCCAGGAGAAACAATGGCCCAGGACAGCCTGGGAGATCTTAAAATTCTTCATAGGTAAGATAAGTAGGTTTTAGGTGACAAGTAGAAATTCAAGAGGTTGGCCAGGTAGTTTTTGCTGGAAAGGCAACTATGTCTGTGCTGGGAAAGGTCTTAAAGACTAGATAAGATTACCCAGCTGGGTAATGATAACCCACTGAAGAGTTGGAGCAGAGGTGACACAAACATCAGGCTGTTCCTGAAGAAAACAGTGTGATCCTATTATGAGGCTGAGTGTGAAGACAGATGCAAAACACTGGAGTTATGGAGGAGCTGGTGATTCAGATTACTTCTGTGGACAGAGTGTTAAATTTTCTGGCAAAAGGAGGTCTGAGTCCTGGCTCCATCACTTTCTGGGGGTATTTGGGGAGTCACTTTATCATTTTATCCCTCCAAAGCTCTGTTTCTTACTCTGCAAAGCAAGATAATATTGTTAGTGTAGAATGTCTGGGAGTTCACAAAGCATTAAAATACACACACACACACACACACACACATACACGCACACATACAAGCACCTGCAAATCCAAACAAAAGCAATTTTTAGGTTTGGAAATAAAGAAAGCTGGTTTGGAGCAGGGGTTAGTAAACTATAGTCTTTGTCCCAAATCTGTCCGTCTTTTGTAAAAAAAAGTTTTATTGGAATACAGCCATATTCTTTCATTTAGATATTGCCTATAGTTATTTTCAAGCAACAAAGGCAGAGAGGAGGGTTGTGAAAGATCACTGGGCTCCCCCAAAGCCTAAGACATCTGTCCTCCTAAACTTCACATAGAAAGTTTGCCATTTCTGATCTTGAATATCATAATAAATGTGACTCATGTAAAGGATGGGACAGTAGTGAAACCTATGAGAACTAGCAACCACTTGAGCCTAGGAGGACAAATGGCCAAGAGAAAGGATTAGCAACCCTCAGACTTCTAGCTGAGATCCCTGCAAAAGTGGTGGTGTCCTTGACTACACTGAAGAAATTAGAAAGAATAATTTCTCTTAATGATTGGTTTAATTTTGGACATTCTGAGTTTCAGGTGCTCTTAAAAAATGTTCAGCAAGAGGATGACAATGCAAACCTGATACTTTGGCAAGAACTAAAGATGGAGGTTTGATTTTTGGAGCAGTACAAAACCCTGAAAAGGCAAAGAAACGTGGTGACTTTGTGGGCAGTACTGCACGGTGTTTATTTCAACCACTCACTTTTAGATGGGTCAAGTTCTATTACAGAATTATTCATAGACTTAATGCTTAAAACTGGAGGAGCACGTAAGGATTTGTTGATTAGTATCATTTTAAGCAGAAAATGAGATAAAAGCTGTAAAGTTTATTGTTTCTACAGAGGAAATATTTTAGAATCTGGCAAAGAATCCTGCAAAGGAAGGCACTTGACTAGACTGCTGACCACAGTATAATCTTTGAAAAACAGTAGTCAATGGACCTACACCAGATGTCCCAAGTGATATGGGTCTTCTGAGATATTAAATGGTTTTCTACAAATAAAAGGATTTGAAAGTTAAATGGCTTTGGAGAAGATCAGATTCAAGAGATTTAAAGCTTTTTATTATAGAACTTCTCAGTGACTTTGATATGTTAATAAGTACTAGGAATCCCCAAGAAATAAACACAGTAAGTAGATAAGTAAACTAAGGCTTAAAGCAGTAACTTGACTAGGGTTAAACAGCTATTATGAAGCATAGCCAGGAACCAAATTCAGAGGCTCTGCTACAGAGCTCTCAGCAATTGCAGGCTCCTAATGATGATGACAAGGGGTGATGATATTTGGTGCTAGAACCTGTCATTATTGACAAGAAACCCATTGGTACTTGATGTCCCTTGAAAGGACAACGTAATTCTAAGCCCAGTGTATCAGTCACCTGGTGTCAAAATAACAGTGTGTCAGTTACCAAAAATTCAGTGGTTGACAATAATAAGCACTTATATTGATGAGTAATCTGCATATTGGCTAACATAGCTTTGCTGATCACATTTGGATCTGTGTGCAAGCTGCAAGTTCATATCAGGTTTGCTTTACAGAGCCTTTGTGTTTCTGAGACCAACAGCCAACCCTGGCAGAGTCCCCGCAGAGTGGAAGCAGAATGTCTACATGTGCATCACACCCAGTAATATCCATTGATAATATCCAAAGCAAACCTCCCGCCTGCCCCCAAATCAAGGAGGGCAGAGATGTCCACTCCATTTCTGCTCAGAAGAATTGCACTGTCACATAGCAAAGCTTGCAATAAGGGGAAGGATGAAAAAGCAGAACCAATTATCCAGTTGATCATGACCCACCTATAAAATTCAGTATAGGTGTATGGAACAGAAAATTTAGTATGTTCTAAGTAATTCACAGAATCTTGGCACTATGAATTCCACCTCAGTCAATGCAGTGTGTGTCTTATCGCTTCTCATTAAGAAGCTGCCCAAGCATGGGCTAGACAAAGTAGATATTCTTAGAATTGCATTAAGAGTTTACTAAATAACTTAGTAAGCAGTTGACAAATTCCCCTGGACTCCCTTTGGCGCAAACATCAGAGTGTTCACCCGGCCTCTCTGCACTGGATCTCCAGCTACTGCACTCTGGGTCTGATAGTCAACCAACGCTGCCAGGCCGGCAGGGTGGAAGCAAAGCCAAAATCTTAGGAGTCTGGGTATGGCCAGCTTGAGAGGGCATAAGGATTCCCAAGCCTGTGCATACTGTCTGGGTTAAATGCCAGGAAATTTTTCAGAAAGAAGCATTATAAGATTTTCAAATGTTATTTGAAATTTTACTCCATAGTAGGTGGATCAATTTATAAAGCCACTAGTAAGGGACAAAAGTTTTTGATGAACCACGGTTTCATCGATACCATGCATTATCAGTTTCTTACCAAGCAAGCCATGATAAAACAAAGTTCATTACTATAGTTTTAATTTGTATTTCCCTCACCCTGACGACACTGAGCATGTTTTCCCAGTGTAATTCACCATGTATGTTTACCCTTCAGTGAAATATTTATTTCTTTTGCCTATTTTTGTATTACTATTGGTTTCTTTCTTATTGATTTATTAGAGTGCATTATAAACACTGGATGCTAATCTCTTGCCAATTGTGTGTGAGCACATATCTTTCCCCTTTGTACAGCAGTCTTTATTTCTTTCATGGTGACTTTTGTAAAACAGAAAGTCCCACTTTGAGACAGTCAAATATATCAACCCTCAGTAGTCCAGGTTGGAGTTAAATTCATGGCAATTCTCCTGACTCTGTCTCCCAAGTGCTGAGATTACAGGCACGCACCACCACGCCTGACTTATCCTCTTTATAGGCTTTATTCTTTCCTCTAAATTCTTGAGAATATTCTCTTTATTTATGCCTAAAACCCTTAAAAGTTTTATTTTGTGTGTTTAAATTTTTACTTTCCTGCAGCTTTTCTCTTATGGTGTGATGTAAGTGTCCAATTTGATTTTTTCCATGTGGATAGCCCATTATCTTAACGTATATAAGGGTAGTAAAAACCCCACCCACCTACTTCCTTAGTCATCTGCAATGACATCTCTTCCAGCTATGGAGTTGTCTTACATAGGAAGATATTGTTGAATCCTCTGCTCTGTTACATTGATGAATATTTTTCCTCTCCACCAAAACTATGCTGCATCAGTTATTCTGACTTTATAGTAAGTCTTAATATACCTATAACTGGGCTCCAACTAGCTTTTAAGGGAAGGAATAAGGAGCAAACACTTTAAGTGCATAAGAGAAAAGATGTTAAGGGTTTTGACCTATTGTTTATTGTTTGTTATTAAGACCGGTCTCAGTGGTGTCAAAGACATGCAGGTCAGTTATTCCAGCTGCTATATATATTCCATTATTGGGTAATGGAACTGTTGCTTTAAACATAAATAATTCAGGCTTCCCAGTGATTCAAATGAAGTTTCGTCAAAATTCAACTTTTCTGGTTTTGCTTCAGGACATCAGCTGAGATATTCTACAAAAGCAATGGGTACATGAAAAAACCAAGCCACATCTCGGTGCTACTTTTGGGCCTATGCTGAGTGAGTGCTGTGGCAGACATGCCTTTGCATCTCTTCTATGCTATTTATCCAGGCCTTCATGTATATAAAACTAAAACAAGGTGACTGGATGAACTAGAAGCTTTCTTGGCGAGGGGAGGTCTGAGCCACTCTGCTATAAACTCTCTTGGTTCTCAATGGACCACACATTTTACAACTCACTATGTATAAACAGCACAAATCTTTTGAGCATTCTCCACGCAGTGAATGTTGAATAAATTCTATTCAGTGGTGACACTGATGCCTTAGGCTGTTTATTTGGGCTTCCTCGGTGGAGATAGGCTCATACAAACCAAACAATCTTTTAAGTGTTTCCCAGGATGTATTATGTCATGTTTATGAATGGAGTTTTATGTTTTCTATGAAGGTACAGAAAGAGAGAATATCGTACACAGGACACTCACAGTTGACTCCAGTACATGGTTCAGTGCATAAAAAGTAGCTCTGGACATGGTAAATATGATCCTATGTAAATGTACATTTTACAGAGCTTTGAAAATTAGTTCACAAAGAAATATTAAAGTTTCAGAGAATTTGCAACATATATTTAAATGTCACTTACTGGAGAAAACATGTTCACAGTTCCAAACAGGGAATCAATAGCTTATGAAGGAGAAAATGAACAGAAATAAGCAAAATGAACTACAGGCAAAAGAGATTATGTAATGAAAAGAAAGCAGAATGGAAACCAATAATCAAGAAGTGAGAAAATGATAGGGGATGATTTTTCAGTAATATTGGCTAAGGCAGGAAAGCAATTTGTCTTATAGAACAGCATCCTTAGTGTGTTGTACAGTGGAAGAGTGTACACGATTATTGAGAAGATCCAAAAACAGAATATTAATTTTTGCTATCAGTGCAGATTAGGACCTGATCAACATCCCTTCTCTTGTGTTGGGGACCCCCAGCTTCCCAACTTTTTGAGCTCTTGTGGACGCTCCTCTCTCTCCACCCCAAAACCTCCTTTCATGGCATGATTTCCTCTGCCCTGCAACCCAGGAAAACCTCTTCATTTGACAATCTACCAGCACCACAAATTCTCCATTTAGGCCACCACTGGCCACAGTAAATTAGAAGGAAGTTTTATCAGAAGAAAATAAGTATAATTTTTTAAACTTTACATCTGCATGTATATCAAAATTCAAATGAACAATAGAATGGAAAGTGATGGTGAGTCTATAATCAAAATTCTTCAACATCATTTATAATTCCTACATTATTAGAGTTTTAAGATTTGCCAAATGAGACTACAGGATGTTCAAGTGAATAACTTACAGAAAACCCAGTTAGAGTATCTTCTATGTGTAGCTTGAATCAAACCGGGCACTCAAAAATGAAATACTTCAGAAATCCTCAAAAAGCATTGCAGAAACTTTCACCAGAGTCCTGTAAGAGTCCCTGCACTCATCCCTCACCTGCATATTGCACTCTCAGTCGCTGCTTCCCAAACCTCTCCTCATTCCTGACTGACGACACCAGCCCTCCAGGCTCTCTCTCTCTTCTCTGTCTTCCCCTGTCCTTCCTCCTACCTCCCTCCTGCCTCCGACAGCCTGCTTTCTCCTCTTCCAGCCCAGACTGCTGCGGCATTTCCTTTCTCACAGAATAAACTAACTGAGCCCTGACAGCCACCGTCAAGTCTCCTTTTACTATTAGTCCGCAGAGTAGCTAAGGGCCAGGAAATCTAGCAGAATGAAGAAGAATATGTCTTACTTTGGGGAGGGATTAATACTTTGAATAATTACATATTGGTATTCTTAGGCTTCTTAAGCACTGTTAGGTCCTACAGGAGTGTTCTCAGCTCTCTGAAGTAGAACCACTTCTCAGCTCTCTCCTGTGCCATTCAGGAGTTGGGGAGGGCTCTTTCTTGTCCATTCTGGTTATTTTCAGAGATACTCCTTTTCAGGCATGTCCATAAGTGCAAATCTCCTGAGACCAAAGGCTTCTCTGGGGATAAACTATTTGATGTGAGAGCTACCCCTCATCGGGTCTAGCCTTCTCTGGGATTCCACCTCTACATTCTCTGAGAATCTACCAGCTCTTTTATGGCATGGTTTGCCTGTGAAAGGAAAACAATTTTCCACATTAAAATGAAGGTAGATTGTTTTAAGATTCTCTAGCAAATTTTAAAAATGTCTCTTCAATTTTGAGTTTGCTAAGAATCTTTATCTAGAACAAGGGCTTATTCTAATACTTTTTTCCTGAAGCTGTTGGGATAATCATTAGGCATTCTCCTTTCTTTTAACAACATGATGAACTACATGGATTTTTAAATGCTGAACCAGCCTTGTACTCCTAGAGGAAAATCAGAGTGACAGTGAAGGGTTATCCTTTCTGCATATTTCTGGAATCATTTTCTCAATTTTGTTGGGGATTTTGAAAATCTATGTTTATGAAAAAAAGAAGCTTATGCTTTTCTTCCCTTACAGTGTCCTTGTTCATAAATTTGTTTTCATAATTTTCTGACTTTATAAAATGAGCCCTTGTTATGGGTGATACATTGTGTCAACTTGGGGAGTCTAGAGGTTTGGCTGAGTGACTCAGCAGGGAGCCTGGGTGCTTACTTTGTATTCATTCTGAGCCTGTGGGGGAGGAGGGCATGGAGATTATATGAAAGCTACACACCCCCTGGGTGGGGATAGCCTGTTTACAATGCAAAGGAGGGAAAGAGGCTGCTGGCCGCCACTTCCTTGCTTTTGCTTTGGTTGGTTTTGCTATGTTCTGTAGCCATGAACTGTTGCCCTCTGCCGTGTGCCACTCTGCCTTGGAGCCAGCTGAGTATGGACTGAAACCTCCACAAACTGTAAGCTAAATAAACCTTTCCTTCCTTAATTTTGGGCGTTGGGTATTTTGTCTCAGCAACAAAAGAAAAGTAACTAAGACAGCCCTGGTCTTTCAACTTTTTGGAGGAACTTGCATAAAAATGGTTTTGTTTTTTCCTTACACTCTTGAGGTCTTCCATACAAGAACCCTCTTTTCATCTCTGGCAATCTCTTATCCACCTCATTTTCAGTATTAGTAGGTATTTACTTATTAGTAGGGTTTTGTCCTTTCAGAACAACAACTGTTGATTATCTCTGTTATGCATGTATTTATATTTTTGTTATAACATTTTACTTTTGCTGCAGTTAATTTAGTGTTCTTTTCCTACCTACTTGGAATGGATGCTCAGACTACTTGTTAGCTTAGCTTTTTTTCTAATATATAGATTTGAAACTGTGCGTATCTTTCTAAGAACAGATTTAGTTGCACCCCACAAGTTTGATGTGTCATATTTTAATGACAATTCAATTTATGATGTAAGATTTCACTGTAATCATTTTTTTTGGTCCATGGGTTTATCGGAAGTACATTGCTCAAAACGTTTAGGGATTTTTCCCATAGTATTTATTTATTGTTACTAATTTCATGGCTAATTCCACTTTATTCAGATAACATATTTTACATGGTTCCCGTCCCTTGACATTTATTGAGATTGCATTATAACCAAGAATGTGACTTACTTTCGTAAATGTTCCATGAGGATTGGGCAAGAGTGTGTGTTCTGCAGATGCTGAGCATAGGATTACATATATACAAGTATAGTCTAGTTTGTTACTCTTGCTTTTCAAATTTCCTAGGTATTTACTGAATTTCTATCTTTTTATTCTATTTGCTACTGAGAAGGATTATTTTAAAGATCTACTGTTGTGAGTATAGGAATGGCTCTCTATTTTTTAGTTCTGCCAATTTCTCTATACAATAAAAGGCTATTTTATTTATTGAACATAAATTCAGGATTGAATTTGTCATAGTTTTATCTTTATAAAATGTCCCTCTTTAGCAACACCCCTTGTGTCTTACTACTCTTTTAAAAACTTGTCCTTTATTTCTAATTTTTCATTCATTTATATTTAGCATAATTACCAATATGTTTGTTTGAACCTACCATATTGCTGTTCATTTTCTACTTGTCTTACCTATTATTTGTACTTTTCACCCATCTTTTGGCTTAATTGGGTATTTTAATTATCCCTTAATAGCTCATAAATAAAATATATTTTTATTATCTTTCATGGTGTCTAAACAAGCTCATGAGGTCAGTTTGTTAAGGAATGTTTATTTTTTTTTTTTTATTTTTTTTATTTTTGGTTTTTCTCCAGTACCGGGAACCGAACTCACGACCTTGCGCTTGCCAGGCAGGCGCTTTTGCCGCTGAGCTAAGTCCCCAGCCCCAAGGAATGTTTAAATGTATCCCTCTCTCATTTTATAAGTGATGATTTTGAAAGCACAAATACACCCTAAATGAAAATAAAACACATTTAATGTGAATTGTGAGTTTATATTAGGCTTCAAAGAGAAAAAAAAATGTTCTTCTAGCAAATATTGGGCTAATGAAGTTTATATCCTCATCCCTGAATACATAATTATACAAACTCCTAATTGACAGTGGCTAAAAATTGGGTGGTAATTCCCATGCTTTAGGGGAAAAATTATACAAAAAGTGAAAAGGTTAAGTGTTCTAGGAAGGACACAACTGTAAAGATAGGATTTACAAGCAACCAAAAAATGTATGGAGACCACTGAAGAATAAATAGCCAATCCTTGATATCTGTGATGTGCTGGTTCTGGGCCATCTCCCCATACCAAAAACCGTGGATGTTGAGGTCCCTTATAGAAAAATACATATATTTACATATAATCTACAAACATCTCCCATATTCCTTAAATCATCTCAAAATTACTTATAATATCTAGCAATGTAAATGCTATGTAAATACTTGTTATCTTGTATTCTTTAGGAAATACTGACATGAAAAAATGTAAATGTTCATTACAGGTGCATTTTTACACATATTTTTGACCCACATTTGGTTGAATCCATGAACGCAGGATCCACATCTGTAAAGGGTTGACTGTGCATGATAACCTGGTCCCAGGTATCCTTGCTTGGTGCGGGGAGCCCAGGCTACTTTCCCTAGGGAAATGCATGGGTATCCTGGTCTGCCATCTGCATTGGTTGATGGACTAAGAAGAAAACTTACTGTAGAAGCCCTTAACTCCCTCATGGTTTAGCTACTATGGGCGTATATGCTCACATGACAAAGAGACCACTGGAAAATATAGAGCTCTAAAAGTTAAACCTTAGAGAAACATTGCTCCTCTGTTCCCTCTGGCACTTTTCCTACATTCATGAGGGCGGTGCCTGCCTGAGAGATGAAACTCCGCAGAAGTGTAAAGTTCACAAACTTTGCCAAAAGCTGGAAGGGCCTTCAGATGAGGTGTGATTCTTGTGTCACTGAGCCTCTGAATGGACTTCTTTGGGTGTGTCGCACATCTGCAGAAGGGGGTCCCACAGGAAGCTTTTATGACCTTTAAGGGAGAATGGGAACTAACCTCTCCATGTAGTTTATGTAGCTTTTTCTCTGGTTTTCACTGTATATTCCTCCTACTTCTTTCTTTCTTTTATTCTTTCCTTCTTGCTGTCATCTTTTCATCTCTCATTCTTCACCTGAATTTATTGCTAACCTAAATCTCATTAGCCTTGCAAACCAGATCCCACCTCAGCTAATAGCACATACAGGACAAACACAATTTCTCCTTGGACAGTTTTTGTATTCTGATACTTCAGTACATGAACAGTCTTCTGGGACCTGTTCTCCCTCCTCCAGATCCCAGACTGATGTGATTCCAATTATTATCTGGCCAGGTGTCTTCTATTTGTATTTCCCTGTTTGGGCAGTTTTCTTCCCTCTGTGCACATCCAGAGAACTGAGGAGAATATATTCGATGTCACCCAGCTGGTTATTTTATTAAAGTCTCAGTGCTTGCTTTATATTCAGTAAAGAAAAATACCAACATTCCAGTGCTGGTTTACAAGCTATTCTAAATTGTGTTACATTGGCTATGGAAATGAAGTTTACAATGGAAAAATATTTAATTGGAGATCATAAAGCATGATAAGAAAACATTTTATCTGTTATTGCTATTATAATTCATTCATTGATTCTTAGTTTGTTATTCATGAATGCATGAGTAGCTTCTTGGTCCATATCTATCTCTACCCTGAGATTCTGATCCTGAGAAGCTTCCAAATGTCTTCAGAAAAGTATGCATAGCATCAGTTTGAATTAGAGGGTGTATTAGGTTAATAAAAGCCAAGCTGCTGGGGCAACCCACTTGGGCCCTCTTCTGTCCCTCTCTCTGACAGAAGCTTTCTTTCCCCAAAAAATATATTCTACTGTTAACCTCTGTTGTTCCTAAAATTCATTCTTCAATTTTAAAGAACACAAACTCATCTCAGATATCTTTCAGTTTGAGAGTTTCTTTCCCCTATATCATTTGGAGGTCTTCCACCAAGATTATTGGATGAAGACTTAAAGCTGTATGCTTACCCAAGATGAAAATGCCTGGTGTCTATCAAGAGCCTTTAGATAGATCCCCTGGCAAGTATCTCTGACTGCCGATCAACAACTATGACCTCTTTCAGCTTGAAGAAGTCAGAGCGGTCATCACCCCATGATTCCCTCACAGCAGTTTGGGTTACTTCTTCACAGGGGGGAATGTTATAGGCAGCTGAGTTACATAAAAATATTATAGGCAGTCAGGCAGGGGGAGGCCCTCAAAGGAGCCAGTGCAGCAGATGGATACCTTGCAAATGGAGAGATAGGCACCTCCACTGTGGGCTAGAACTCAAGATGAAAGATGAAACAAATGCACCCACATACTTCCTTAGGGATAGACATCAGGGATTGATACTTTAAATAGGTAACCATCACCTTGAAAAAGCCAGGAAGAGTCATTAACCCAACCCCCTACAGGAAAGGTCCCTGTTCTGTATTCATTCCTCCTTGCTATGTGACCCGCTTCCCCATTTGATCCAGATTTAATCAATTTTGCCTGAGCAGTTATACTCATAATCTTATTGGTTGACCATAATTTTGTCCCACTTCGTGCCCACCTTGCGATTTCCCATTTTTTCTCCACCTTTGACCCACCTCACCTCATGGTTTTGCACTATAAAAGTCTCTGGAAAAGACATGTTCCCTGGGCAACTCACTCAGGCCCCCTTCTGTCCCTCTCTCAGACAGAAGCTTTCTTTCCCCCAATAAAATATATTCTGCTCTTAAAAAACAGAAAAGCTAAGCTGCTATAACAAAAAAACAACCCTCTCACCCCTACCAAATGCAATGGTTTGAATAAGACTTAGTTTTATTCTGCTTTTATATGAAAGGTAGTAGGAAATCTCTGCTCTGCAAAGCCATCGAGAACATATTCATTTCATCTTGTCCGTACTGTATGTCATCCCTAAACTGTTCTCTTTACTTAAATGACAAAAGTTGGGTTATTGTTTCACCTGGTATTAAAATCTTGAGAAAGGGAAAGAGAAAATGAAAGGCATAAATAGCAGTGTAACATGCCTATTACAAATGAATAACAGTCTCACTGAGGGAAGTGGAGAAGAGCTAACCTAAGTAACTTTGGTAAGCAGGAATTTTGTCTGCATGTTGTAAAAATAAAAATAAAAAGAACTCTAAACAAATACTATACCCAAGTTAGTACATTTGTTTCTCAAAGGGTTGCATTTTAACAATTCCAAAACTTGTTTATGTATATATGAGCACTTACTAAATAAGAAAATATAGCACAGATAATGGAAACCAGATTTTTCACTCTTATAGAGAGAAGTAAGAAACAAAGGATGTGGGAAGTTAAAATGAACCCTGTCATGCAGACTGGAATATAAGTTTTAGCATGAATTTAAGTTTTTAGAGTATAAGCAGAAGATAGAGAAACATAATGAATGTTTGTGTGTGAATAACAATATATAGATATATTTCCTATCTCATTTCCTGAGAGCACCTAGAAACACGAAGCCGCCCTAATACTCAGTTCTTGGTTTGTAAGCACTTTTGGCCCATAAATGGATCCAAAATTCCTTAAAGAAGTGGTTGATTTTGGAGGTAGGTCAGGGAAAAGACAAGTCAACCTTGAACATTTGTAGTGCCAGAAATAAGGAAGTGTCTAAAAAGTATGAGTTGTGTCAAAAAAGAGATAAGAGTCAACTTAAAGGAGCCCCTCTTGACCAAAGTTGGAATGAACCGAGTGACAAAGTAAATAATGATAGTATTGGATTATAACATATGTAAACAAATATTCACAAATCTATAGTGTTATAAATGAGGACAACATACATAAGTTAGGGAAAAGGAACAACTACTCTATAGAGAATAATTTCCATTTATACAGATGGAAATAAAAACCTACTGTTAAGCATACAACACAAAGATTTCTAGGCAAAATTTTGAGGAGAGAGATTATTTGTACAGCATCAAGGTATCTCCTTGAAGCTGTTCATTATTACAGTGGAGAAAAGAGTAACTTCATAGTAAACACAACTGGAAGACACCACACTAATGAAGAGGTCAAAGAAACATCAATGACAATAAATCATACTAACGTCGTGAACTCGTTGACAAAATGCACTGAGAAGGGCAAGGGTTTACCTCTAGGTATTCTTGCCAAAAATGAGAAAATGTTAGACAAACTTATACTGAGGGACATTCTATAAATAAGTGACCAGTGTCTTTTGAAAATTTCAAACTTACAAGAAACATAAGAAGATCCTCAGTCTTGTGACTGAGTCAAGCCCAGGAGAGATAAAGTACCCTGCTGAGTCCTGCCTGCATCACTGACCTGCAGATTTGTGAGCTATGTAAACACCTCATGTTTTAAACCACTAAGTTCTGGGATACTTTGATCTTCAGATCCACTGTGGCAAGAGATAGCTGACAGAAGTATGAACAACTTTATGGCAATAAACTTGAAAATGTAAGTGAACAAACTGATTGAAAAAAAAATTTTAAGAACTGCTCTAAGAAGAAATAGAAACTCTGAACAGTCATGTGAATTAAGGAAATTGGATCTCTGCTTTAAAATGTCCCACAGCTGTTAGTCAGTTTCCTCATTACTGAGACATAATATCTGATGCCCATTACTTAAAAGAGGAGAGATTTATTCTTGCTCAGTTTCAGAAGGTTCAGTCCATGAAACTTGGTCTATCAGCTCAAGACAGAAACAGCCTGGTAGCAGGGCTTGCTGGGGAGGAGGGCTACTCCTGACTTGGCAGCTAGGCAGCAGAGATAGAACAGAGGAGCTGGGAAAGGAGATATACCCTTCTAGGGGATGCCCAGTGAGCTATCCCCAACCAAAGCCCACCTCCTAACAGCACACCTAACACAATCAGTATAGTGCCCTCATCATCCAGACACCTTCCAAACACTTGAGGCTTTTATGATTATTTCAATATAAGCCACACCAAAGCCCTGCATGCCTACATAACTGCTCTGATGAATTCTTCTTGCATGTAAAGAAGACATAACACTAATCAGATACAACTTGTTCAAGAAAATAAAGAAAGATAAAATGCTGCTAGTATAACATTAGTAGCAAAACCTGAAAAAGGAAGGAATTATGGGCCAATCTCTTTATGAACATAAACATGAAGGCCTAAAGAACTAACCTCTCTGTACCCAAGAACATAGAAAGAGGAAAAGGGGATGAAAAAAGACTTAAAAATGTGTTATGTACATGTACCAACTTCACACAAGGAATATAATCATTCTGTACTGCAAACAGGTACCAAAAAAAAGATAATATAAACCAAGCAAAATAGAAATAGGAGGAAATTTACTTAATATGACAAAGGTATCTGGCAAAAATTCCTCAAACACATAATTAGAAAAAAGCAGTTAAAATGAAACTATATTATCTGTTTTCACCAATTTTATTTAACATCATATTTTCACAATGTTGGTTGTTCCATTAACCAGGAATAATTTTCCATTTATTGAAATCCTCTTCCAT
>NW_004955410.1:30441797-30471016 GCF_000276665.1 Chinchilla lanigera
TGTATGTATGTATATACAAGATAGCTAACATAGTTGTACTAATGACTTCTATCACTTTATGGAAAAGAACAGTTAATGATTACTTATTTGATCAATCTTGCATGTCTCTATTTGTTTTCCTGAGAAACCACTTTGAAGATATCAATACATAATACAACAACCATTGCTGATTTCCTACCACTTTGTCTGTAATTCAGTATTGCTTGTATTGTTCTTATGCTATTTTGTAAATGGATGTCTGTTTGTTAATAAGTTTTTCTTCTTTAATTTTTAAAATAAATTAATAAAAAGAAAAAAAAAACATCATATTGGAAATCCAAGCACATGAAATAGGCCAAAAAGAAACACAAGGTATGAAGATTGGAAATAATTAAGTCTAACATTATTTACAGAAAACATAGCTATACAGTTAGAAAGTGCAAAGTAATCTACAGATAAACTATTAGGATCAAAAATCAATTTAACAGAGTATCTAGTTCTAAAATTAATATATAATATCAACTGTATGTCTATTTATTACCAAAAATTACATAAGAATCTGCAACGGCACCAAAAATAGAAGATACTCAGAAATAAATTTATCAAACTCTTTACATTTCTACACGGATATCATAAAATATTGTGGAGAGCAATTAAAACAGCACTAAATAAACTGAACGTTGATTGGAAATTTCAGTATTGAAAGATGTTGATTATTCTTAATTAGTAGAAGCGATGTAATCTTAACCAAAATGCAAGCAAGCATTTTGTGGGAATTCCAAGTTGATCTTAAAGCTTATATAGATTGACTATGAATAGCTAATGACTTAGAATAGCTAAGGTATTCTTAAAACATAGAATTGAAAGCCAAGGCAAAGGAAGGCTGTCATTTGGTTTATAGCAATGGTGTCAATGCAATGCCCTAGGGAAACTATGGCCTTGATAACAAATAATACTGGATTCAGTAGATATCCATATGAAGAGAATAACCCTTGAGCCATACTTCACACGATACACAAAAACCAATTCTATATTGATCATCTCTAAGAAATGTTAAGAAACAAAGCTCCTAGACTCTAGAAGATAATTTCAGAGTGTATCTTTAAGACTGTGTGAGTAGTCATTTTTTAACCAAGTCAAAAAGCACCAATCAGAAAATAAATATTGACCAAGTGAACTTCATTACAACTAAAAACTTTGATCATCTCTAGACACCATCAGTAAATGAGAGAAAAATACATGATTCAAAAAATGTATGTGTAATAGATATCTAGGAATTGTAACCAGCATATAGGGTACAAATCATTGTGGAAGATGAACAAGCCAGGCCTGATGGCCCATGCCTGTAATCCCAGCACCCAAGAGGCTGAGGCAGGAGGATTACTGTGAACATACCAACAAAGTGAAGAGACAACCAGCAGAATGGAAACCATTTTTGCCAGCTAAACCTCAAGCAGAGGATTAATATCTAGACTATAAAAAGAACTGAAAAAAATTAGACCTCCCATAATAAAGGACCCACAATAAAAAATATGAATAACTGAAATGGATAGGCACTTCTCAAAAGAAGTACAAATGGCCAATAAATACATCAAAAAGTGTTCAACATCTCTGACTATTAGAGAAATGCAAATTAAAACAACAGTAAGATTCCCTCTCAGTCCAGAAAGAATGGTCATTATCAAAAAATCAAATAATAATAATACACGCTGGCTAGGCTGCCAGGAAAAAAGAGACCTCCTACTTTATTAGTGGGAAAGTAAACTACCACATCCACTATGGAAATAAGTTTGAAGATTCCTCACAAAACTAAAACTAGAAATTCCACTTAATTCCCCTTTCAAGTATCTTCCTGAAAGACATATAAACATCATATTACAGTGCTACATGCATACCAATGTTTATAGCAGCACAATTCAAAATAGGTAAATTAAAGAAGCAGCCTATATGTCAATCAACAGATAAATGAGTAAGAAAAATGTGGTGTTTATATATAATGGAGTAGTATTCTGCTATAAAGAGGGAAAAGCTTCAGTCACCAGTAGGAAAATGAATGCACCTTGAGATCATAATGTTAACTGAGACAAATCAGAAACATAAGCTTAAATATCACATGGTTTCTTATCAGACAGGTGCTTGTTCCACTGAGCTATATCCCCAGCCCCAGCTTCTTTTATACATGGTTTCTTTTATACAGGAAACACAAAGTATAAATAGATTAAAAAGCAAAATAAGAGACAAATAATAGAAACAGGGAAATAGATCTTTTACAGAAAGGAAGGGAACCAAGAGATGGAAAAATAATTAAAATGTGTTATGCTTATGTACCAACTACCCGCAATGAATGTAGTTATTATGTACAGCAAATACGTACTAATGGAAAATAAAAAGATTAAAAAATATTAAAAGAAAGATAACACAAAAATATGCAAGGACTTTTGTGTAGGAACTTCATGAAAGAGAATATCTAAATGGCCAATAGGCACATGAAAAGGTGCTCAACGTAATTATCCACTGGAGAAATATAAATTAAAGCCACAACAAGATGATGCACACCTATTAGCTTATTTTTATTTAAATAAATTGATAATGCCTTGTGTTGACAAGGATATAGAACTTATATACTGTTGGTGGGAATATAAATTAGAACAGCCACTTTAGGAAGCCCTTTGATAGTGTCTACCAAATCTTACACATGTGTCCACATTCATACACACATACACTGAGAGCCTGTGACCCAGCACTTCTACTCCTAAGGTTATATCCAACAGAAATGTGTGCATATATTCATCCATGAGACATGTACATGACAAGTTTTAATGATTTAATTCCAACAGTGGAAACAAATTTAAATATATACCAACACTAGAACAGACAAATATATGGGCTCATTTACAGTGGAATGCTATAGAATAATAAAAAAGAATGAAGAGTTGTCTTAGATACCAATATGAATGACTATCACAGACATATTGCTCAATGAAGAAATGAGATTAAAAAGCCTATTGTTGTATGATACAATTTATAGAACCTCTGAAATTGGGCAACATTAATCATAGTGCTAAAAATCAGCATCATGGTTACTTTTAGCAGACATGCAACGATTTGGTGATAGTGTGAGGAAGACTTCTTGAATGACAGCAGTAGTTTGTACTTTGATATGGGTGGTGTTTACATGGGTGTATGTGCTTTGTTAAGATTCCACCGAGGGCTGGGGATTTAGCTCAGCGGCAAAGCGCCTGCCTGGCAAGCGCAAGGTCATGAGTTCAGTTCCCGGTACAGGAGAAAAACCAAAAAAAAAAAAGATTCCACCGAGTTTGCTCTTAGGATTTGTTCACTGAACAGTGTGTATATCCTTCAAAAACTAAAAGGGTTCTGTGTGTGAAAGACTGGGAATAGAACCCAGGGCCTCCTGTATGCAATGCAAACACTACCGCTGAACTTATTACAGCTATAAAACCTTCTTTTAAAAGAAAGCAAGATGGCCCAGTACCAGATACATCTTATTAATATCCTGATGGTGTTTGTTTAGTCATTAAGCATGATCTATTCCAATTAGTGCTGTACTCCACATAAATATTGCTCTGAACAGGTGTGAATAACAAGTGACAGTGTTTATATCAGAGTAAAGCAGAGGAATTTTTCTCACAGAATCCAGTTGGGCTTTGGAATATGTATGTCATATAATTTACCATGGCGACATTTACTTTTAGCACATTTGTAAATTTCTATTCTTTATTATTTCACGAGGAGTTGAAGGAGGGAGGGGAGACTTGAGATTGTTTTTTCACTTCATCCATTTCTGAAAGCCCCTCTTCTTGGGCTGTGGCCCCTTAGCCAGGGGAGATTCTGCCATGGACAACTGGGAAAGCAGATTTTACTCCCTGCAGTTCTGGAGAGAAGTTGGCTGCTGTGTTGCTCCATGGAATGAGGAACAGTCAAATAGTCATAAAATGAGTGCAGTGATAATTGTATTTCATGAAGAGATTAGAGATTGAGTTCATTAATCCTAGTAATGCTTTCAAGGTGGGAGTATATGTGTGACCCTTGCACATGATGACAAATCAGCCAAAGCCATAAGAAAGACTAAAGAATTCTCCATTAGCAGCCACACTCCACCCCAAGGCACCCCTCTGCTACTCCGCAAGGCTCCCCACCAAGTTCCTGTGTTGGCTTCCCTTATACAGGAGCACAACCTCTTCCTGATTATTTCAGCGTAACTCCAGCTGAGCCCATTGTGCTGTTCCCCATCATTCCCCGGATCACAAAAGTTCAAAGCTGCCTCTTTTACAAATTCCATAATCTTGACATATTTATCCCCATGACACATGTTTAAATATTGGGTTGCAAATTGCCTTATTTCCCAAGAACCCACACATTATGTGGCCCCTCTTAGCGTTCCTTCCCAACTAAACCCTTCCCTGTGGCAGTTTCTATGGGAAGAAAACTCTCTAAAGTTAGGAAGCACAAACCCCAGGTGAATAGATGGTGGTCTTCAATGACATGCTCCATGGAAAGAGCCAATCATTTACACCTTCTCTTATTTAAACTACGGTGAGGGTGATAGGGACCTAGTGCTATATTTGAATCTACATTATTTTGAGGAGGATGGCATATATTCAGGCTGAGGAGGAGAAGGGCTGATGTTCTGCTGTCCAAGGGTCCCTGTTCAGCAGTGTCCTTTCCTGATGAGTTCCAGCTCCTCTTGGAGCTCCCCTGTCAGGTGGGCTTAATCTCCTCCCAGTTCTGATGATTTGCTCCTCCCAGTTCTGATGATTTTGCTCAGCCACCACCACAGGAGGTCCCCTCACTAACAAAGCTAGGGATGCCAGGCCAGGGGAGCAGGAGAGGAGCAAGGAGGAAGCAGGGAAACCTGCTCATCAGAGCCTGGCCAACTCCCATGGCAAAGCCTCCCTAGGAAAGGCTTCCAGGCTCCTCCTCACATCGCACCTCCTTTGCTCTTTCAGTTTTAATATCACTCTGCCAGTGGATCAGAACCTTAATCCAAGTTCCTCATGAAAGCAAACAGAAGAGAGAAAGAAACTGACTCAAGGCTGCTCCTCACTCTCAAGAGAATTCTGAAAACATCCAACAATGTTAAATAGTTAGAAATTTTGTTCATTCAAGCCCAAACCCAGAACTTCCTTTGGTGTATGTGTACATCATTTTCATTGGTTAAGAACTTAATATGTGGTTCCCATTCTGGAATATTTAATCAAATAGAAGTATACAGAGCAAAACACACAACTCACCCCTTATCTTCCACCCTTCCCTCTCCTTTTCCATTTCTATCTCCTTCTCAAAAGCAATTAAGATTAAACAAGGTCATTGAGCTGAACCCTAATCTAGTATGTTGGGTGTCCTTATAAGAAAGGCTGATTAGGACACCCACATATCCACAGGAAAGATGAAGTGAGAGCAGAGTGAAGGCAGCCACCCACAAGCAACAAGAAAGACTGCAGAAGGAAACCCATCAACCCTGCCAGCACCTTGATCTTGGACTTCCAGTACCCAGATGCATGAAGAGATCACCTCCTACTGTTTAAGGCACTTAGACTGTGTTTGTTTGTTATGGAAAGCCTGAGCCAGCCAGCACATCAGCATGTCACACCTACACAGACCACTCACCCTAGTGAATTCTGGTGAGTAGTGGTGCGTACCCATCTTTGTATACACGTGTATTTCACTAAGCTACATTGTTAGAAGAGAACTCTCGAGGTAAAGCATATAAGGAACTTTTAACTTTGACAGATGTGGCTACCTTGCCTTCTAAAAAGGCCTCATCAGTATACATTTCTCTATACTTGCCAGACCTTGACATATGAATCCTTTTAATTTTTACCAGTGGTGGACCCAATTTGATATTTCATTGTTTTATTTGGTTACTAATGAAACGAAGCTCAGAATTCCTAAGTCTCTTGGCCATTCACAATGTTTCTGGTGTGAACTCTTTTTTTCCTGTATGTAGTATGCTGACGGTTTCTTGACAGTTTCTTATTTATTAGCAGGTTGCTTTATAAACATTGAACCTTTTCTCTGTTATGTATTATACAACTATTTTCTCCCATTATTTCTAAATTTTAATTTATGATATCCAAAAGAAGTTTTATATTTTGTTTTGCATCTTGCTTAATGAGATCTTCTCTGTCTTAAAGTTGTACTGAAAGAGTAAAATATATTTTCTTCTGGAAATTTCTTTGGGTTTGTTTTCAGTGTTTAACATTTTAAATCATTGGTAATCTATTTACATGCATAACTTGAACTGGAAGCCTAACTTTATTGTTTCCTAACCATGAAGCAATTGCCCCAACATTATTTAATGAATAGACATTCTTTCAACCCATCTTAAATACTATCAATTAGAAGTTCCTTCATCTATCTATATCTATATCTATCTATATCTATATATATAGACATATATATGTCTATATATGTACTTTCTATTTTGCACCTTTGATCTAGACCTAAAAAAAATCCATTGATTTAATTATGATATCTTTATGGCATATTGATAGCTAAAAGGGAAATACTAACCTTCTAATTTTTCAAAAATTGCTTGTCAAATTCTTCATATTTTCCTTTAAAATCTTTAGAATCTATTCAATAAGCTTTATAAACATATTCTGGTGAGAATTTCACTGAAATTTCACTAAAACCTTAGATAAATTTGGAAACAGAATTGCCATTTTGACAATTGATTTTCCCTCTCCAGGAACATGACATAATTTTCCTTTTTAAAAATTTTTTAATACATTTTGATAAGATGTTACAGGTTCCTCCTTTAAAGTCTTGTACATCTCAGCCAGATTTCTACCTGTGTTTATTTCAAATTTTAAGTTACTATATTGACTGGGATTTTTTTTTTTAATTCAATTTTTCTTTTCTTTGGTTTTTTTTTTTTTGGTTTTTTTGGTTTTTCTTCGGTACTGGGAACCGAACTCACGACCTTGCGCTTGCCAGGCAGGTGCTTTGCCGCTGAGCTAAATCCCCAGCCCTCAATTTTTCTTTTCTTATAAGGATACTAGTTATCCTGGACTAGGGCTCATCCTAAGTAATCAAATGAACAAACAAAAAAATTCATTTTAACTTATTATCCCTTTAAATACCTTACCTTCAACATATGATTTCTTTCTGATGTGCTGAGGTCAGGATTTAAGAATATACATTTGGGATAAAAATAAGGATACACAATTCAGTCCCTAACAAAAATCATATCTGCATGTAGTAAATGTTTTGATGGTTCCACTTTTTCTATTTATACTTTTAATTTCTCTTATCTTATTACATTGGCAAACTGCAATATAGTGTTGAATTATATGGTAATAACAGACATCTCTTTCTTTTTTCCAATTTTAATGAAACTTGGTCCTAAATGAGTTTCACTTTTATCTTCACTACACCATTCCCATTGCAATTAAACTTTAAAAATCTTTCAAACACCAATAAAAGATATGTGGAAGAAAGAGTTGGGGTGGGATTAAAGTCTATTTTCAATTGTATTTTTTTAGCTTTACCTTTAACAAGTAAGTACATTTTGGAAAGACATAAAGAATTTATTCCAAAGACACGTTTTGTATAGTATTTTTATATAACCTGAAAGTTAAACAATAGCATTGCAAAAATGAGGATTTGGACCACCAGCATTCATTAAGCTGTGAAATAGAAAACACTCCTTTGTACAATCCCACCCTGCACTTGCTTCAGCAGCACATACACAATCCCCGCATCAGTCTACACTGTGCCCTTTTCCACTCAGCATCTTTAAAGGGAACGCAGAAAGTCCTACATTTAATTACACTATTGCCATTTACTACACAGAAGTGGGAAAGCAGGAACAGGGAAGACTGCTAGGCACCCTTGAGTAGCCATCCAGAGCACCTCCTGGGAAGGCTGAGTTTCCGCTCTCTGAGCATCTTCCAGTTCCCATGCTGCCCAGAGTGCCGGGGGACTGGCACCCAGCCCAACAGGAGGACCTCACAGGACAGTTTGTGAATCAGTCTACTAAGGCAGGCATATTAGGTATTTTCCTTCAGTTTGGTTTTGCTTGTTGGAAATGCCTGGGTAAGGCCAGATAGCACTTAATTGCAAATACTTCTGGAGCTTCTTGGCAGTGTAAAACTAGTTGAAATGAGAGAAAAGCAAGTATATTTCTGTGATGAATAATATTAGGACCCAGGGGGCATTGAGAAGATGGAAAAAAGGAGTGGGTTAATTTTGAACCATTTTCAATTTCCATACCAGTCATTACCCACATTAGTGGATTTATTATGTTCTTTTTCTTTCCCTAATAAGAGCCTTGTAAAATTCAGCATATCATCAAGCAACCTAATAATTACTGTATTTAGGGGCAAATGTTAGATCCTAGACAGAGACCATTTATTATGTCCCATGCCCTAAAGTTTGACTGAATGGCCATTTTTCTGCTTCCTCATTAATAATCATAATAAGTAAACTGCAAGGGGGAGGACAGAACTCAGCAAATCAAAACTTAGAAAACTGGAAAGGTCAGTGCAATAAAGTATCCTGCCATTACTCACAGACTGTGTGAAATATTAGAATTATGATTCGTAATTTTCATGACCAAAATTCTAACGGGAACAAAAATGGCACTAAATGAATCCATTCAATTAATGTAGAAGCCCAGATGGAAACGAGCAAAATAAATAATTCCCTGAATCTGCCTTTTGTCAATTGAGGCCCCAAATTGTAGACCTCCCTGAGGACTACAGATCACAAAACAAAAATTTAATATGACCAGCCATTTTAAGTGTTTGCTAACCTTTTGTCCTTTGAGCTCTACAGAACAACCAGAAAAACATTTTGTGATGAAGCTGCATTTGATTGAATGTGCTTTTGGTAATGGCATCAATTTTCCAATAACCCTGATCCTAGATCTTAGCTGCAGACAAAACTGCACCCCAAAGACTTTTTTTTCTTCCTTCCTGCCTTCCTTCCTCCCTTCCCTCCTTCCTTCATTCCTTCATTCCTTCCCCCATTCCTTCTTTCCATGTTTCTTCTTTTTTTCCTCCTGAAAGCTCTTTTGTTTGAATTGCACTTCAAGATGTTTGTTGTTGATTTTCAAAAAAAAAAAAACCGCATTATTCACTTACCAAGCTTTTGTCTAAGCAATACAATTACATGTCAAGGAAATATTTTTGAGCTACCAAATAATTTTTTGCTCAGCAATGTTTGGTTTTACATCTGAAAATGGCTTCTGTGCAGATAAGTATAAACATTTGCTATGGAAGATGTTGTATTTTTTTTTCCTGCCTTTCTCTTTTCTTATCCCCTAAGTGAAACCAATAGCTTTGTTCCTATTACAATTTTCTTTCCTCCTGCTAAAATCTGTATATTTTGAGGGAGTGTTTAAAGACATGTTCTTTAAGTATTCCCTAAGGCTAAAGCAACAAGAACTAACTCTGTTTTTGAAAACTTAGAACAGTTGGAAACTTTTGAACAAGCACTTAGTGCCAGCGCTGTCCTTGATCTCCTCTTTACAGTACATGGGGTTTACACTCCCTGAGCCAGGGTGAGTCCCCGCAGGCCTCTGCAGGAGAACACAGGAAGAATTTTTCCCTGCATCCGCAGGGAGTGTTTTCCTGCCAGAATGCATAAACCATTGAGACTATCTCCCATGGCGTTTGCTGAGAGGAAGATAATCCATTGCCCTCCAGGCACTTGGCCCTGGGTAGGAAGCACTGGGGAGCCCCGCCTCCAATGATACTAATAAGAGTTACTTTCAAAAATCTCACAAAAGCCAGATCCTGGAATACTGTTCATTTTCCCCACAGGTTTTGCATTTCTCAGAAAACAACATAGGAGGAATAGAGAACCAGAATGTAAATAGTGACCTTTAAGAAAATATATAAAACAAAAAAATGAATAAATACATTCTATTTACATAGCCTCTCTGAAGAGTCACATTAGCTAGATCAAGACAAACCCATGGTCCCAGACTCATAAACCCTTCCCACACTGACTAGATAAAATCAACTTCTCCTAGCGACCCTTAGCTTTAACACTTCAAAGTGAAGCACACAATTATTTTTATTATCACCATGGCATTTGACAGCAATCCAGAGAAAGCCAATGAAAACCAGGACCCAAGTTAATGCCCTCATAGAAGCAGGATCCTGGAGGCCAAGGCTGAGCCCCAGCACATCATTAAAGGGAAGATGGAAGGGAAACGGAGGCCTTAAGAGCTGACATTAAAAATTGAAATCCATTTTGTAAAAGACAGACCTTGTGTATTTTTTAAAGCCCAGAGCTATGGCAGCTAACGGGCAATAAAAATCATATATGAGAATGTTATGGTGGTTCCATTGTTCTAAGAACCCTTGATCCAGGATTTGGTATATATCAATATAAATGCACAGCTCTACTCAGAGTAGTGGAAATTTTCAAATTGCAAGGACTGCGGGAGGTGGCCAAAAATCTGATAGAAAAATAGCAAAGAGGTATAGAAGCATACAGTTCACAGAAATGAGTATAAATGGAATACAAATATATAAAAAGACACGACTATAATTGTAAGTCACGAAAATCAAATAGAAAAAAGAGTGTGGTTCACGTGATGGACTTAGTCTGGTGACACACAAGTGAAGTTGTGATATACGTATGTCTACTCTGTAGATGCATAAGTTGCATCTATATTTGAAGATATTTTGGATGTAAAGAGATTCAATCAATCTGGTAATATTCATCAGAATTTTTTAAATGTTTCCACCACTTGGCTAGCAAATTCTACCTTCCAGGGGCTTAGAAACAGAGTCACTTGTACATGTGCACAAGGCCAAGAAAGTTCACAGCGGCAAGTTTTAAATAATGGAAAAAAATCTAAACAGTGAGGACCTGTTACATTACAGGTGATGTGTCTACCCATAAAAAATTTGGGGGAGGATACCTAAGTAATTATTCATAATACCTCTGGGGAATTGGAGCATTAGATGAATTTCATTATACACTTTTTTAAAAAGTTTGAAATATTCAGCACATAATTTTTTTTGATCAGGAAAAAAGTGCAAAACTTTGTCAGGTGATTATGTAGATAGAATTGAGAAGGTTGCTGTGGTTCTTGCATTTCAATGGCTGGGGAATATGCAGGGGACGCTCAGTGGACAGCTAAGATATGGAAGATGTGCTGCTGTCTCTGCGGAGCATGGAGAGAACAGGCTCAGTCATGCATATACTTGACTCCTGGAAAGTCTTTCATAGGAGAAATTTTCCTAGACCTCACCCTTAATCGATGCCATATGCATACAGAAATGACTTCCATGTTTTGAATTCTGTTTTAAAGTAATAAGTGCATGGATTCAAAGTAAATGCTTTACCAGCTTTTGTTTCTCAATGAAAA
This sequence comes from Chinchilla lanigera, assembly GCF_000276665.1. NCBI lineage: Eukaryota > Metazoa > Chordata > Mammalia > Rodentia > Chinchillidae > Chinchilla > Chinchilla lanigera. Next base: position 30,453,130 of record NW_004955410.1, read on the forward strand.
TATGCATTTCAGCAGACATTGTTACCAAAGAAATACTTGCTTTATAGCCAGTTAGTATTTCCATGAGCTTCAACAAATATTTGCAAATGCACGCTGCCTTTAATTACCAACAAGTAGTTCTATGAATGCCTGCTATGTACTTAGCTCGTAAGTACATGGCGCGAGTGTTAAAAGAGAAAGCATAACTAACAATGAATAGACCGTGGTGTTTCCAACTTTCATTTTTAAGCAAGCATTTGATGAAATGCTACAGTGATGTTTTTCACTGCAAATGCAGGGCCCGTGTTGTATGAAGATAGACTCACTTGACCAAACACAGCCATCTGTCATGCACAGCTGCATCTGGAAGTATTAAAAATGAAATAAAATAAAAGTTTTCAAGAACCACGGAACCATCACAAAGCCATGGTGCACCTCCATTCGTTCACAAAATCAACAGAGGAAACACTGAGAAAAACTGAGAAATGATGAGGGGGAGATGATACATGAAAGAGCATTAAACATCTTTAGGGCTTCCAGAAGTCCTGGAATTCGTGTACAGGTGCCCAGAGAAGCTGACTCATCTATGGGAGGGACAGCAGAGTCATCTGGCTGCAGATCTGCACCCCCATCAATGGTTAATTCTGTATCTCCCCTTGCTTGTGGCTCAAAAGTAGCACAACCTGTATTTCAAATCCATCATCAAGAGTTACAGCTTTCTAGGCAAAATACTGTTGAGTCTTATCTTAGACACAATCTCATCTAACCTCTTCATTTGGCATCATTTAGGCCACAAATATTTACTGAGCCCTATTGTGTACCAGGAGAAAGTGAAAACTGAGGTCCCTGGGAGTTAAGAGGTTTTTCCAACATCACACAGGACCTAATAACTATCCATGTAGGTAGCAAATGGCTTTTGGAATCCAGCAGCCTAAAACCATACACACTTACTCCCTCACGGTTTCCTTGGCCCAGGAATCTGGACATAGCCGAGTTGGGTGCTTTGCTCCAAGTCTTCCTCCTAAGGCTGTAGCCAAGGTGTCAACTAGTAGTGGGTCTCATGTGAAAGCTGGACCAAGGAAGGGTTCATTTTCAAACTCGTTTATGTAGTTGTTGACTGAATTTATTATGTTTCCTTTATTGCTACTCTCCCCATCCTTTTATTTTCTCAATCTTAAATTGCCTTAAATTCTGATTTGCTTTTTAAAAGGGAAAAAAGAACCACCTCACAACAGAGGCCCTTTATTTGAAACTTCTCCTTACCAAGTTTTAAACATATTCTGACCTGTGGTGTCTGTGCACCCTGGCTGAGGGGCTCTGTGTACCCCAATGCTGCCTTTGATGTCAATGCTCACATGCCCTGCAACCTTTGAGTAGATAAATGTGTATTTTATGATCACTGTCTCACCTGGCTCCAGAGCAACACCTGCCTTTCATTTAAAATGCCTGACAAATTCAGCCTGGGCCTAGTGTTGGACACATTTCATTTCATCTCCCTCTGAATTCACTGGTGAAATCTTTTTATACATCTTGCAGGTCATTTCCAAGAAGCTCTGGTACTAAAATACCACAGGTCTGCGCTAACCTTGCTTTGCTGAGGATTAAACTTTGCTCCGTTGTGGGCAAGACCAGGATTTCACAAGCTGGAAACAATGTCTTTGATGCTAAAATCATTCCCATGGTGGATTCTGAAAAAAAAACCTTTTGGAGGTGACACTTTAAAATCTTTACCAGGGGCTGGGGATTTAGCTCAGCGGCAAAGCGCCTGCCTGGCAAGCGCAAGGTCGTGAGTTCGGTTCCCGGTACCGGAGAAAAACCAAAACCAAAAAAAAATCTTTACCGAAACTCCTTTTAACATGTAAAACAATTATTTCATTTCATAGGCAGACATTTAAACAAAGAAAGAAACCTGCTGCCACCAGGGCCGTCCTGCACTTACACTCAGTCTTGAGTTCCCTACGAGCTGCTCCAGACAGTCAAATAGAGGAAGAAAATTGGCCCCTTGCACAGCTGTGCAAGGGAGACCTGATGCAGTTTGCAGAGATAAAATATTCAGGGTTGGGTTGCATTTTTTTTTTTACTTGTATTTCACTGTGATGATTCATTGATCCATTAGATTATCCTTATCATGGTGTTCTACAAAGAGGACTGATTTTGATTTAAATAAATCAGAAATAATAGATAGAAATGTCTCCCTTCTTGGGCAGAATAGTGGGAAAAACAGTGTTAAAATTTAGATACATGAATGAGGGTATTAACCTAACATCATGTTTTCTGATACGATTCATGCATCTTAACTATTTTTTTTATCATGTCAGATAATTTTAAAGATTCTTCTTACCCCTTCTACCCTGATGCAGGACCTTCCTTGTTCTTGGCTGAGGGTTAACATGTACTGGTCACAGCAGAAGCCTGTGAAATGATAGTTTTAAAGGTTTTATAAACAAGTTCATCTGGTGCTGATACACTAACTTGACCATTCCAACTAATGAAATAAGTAAAGCAGGTATGTTCTAGTTAAGAACAAGCACTTCACTACCATAGCGCCAGCACACACTGGGCCAAAGTCAAGAAATCGCTTAGGAGGAAAGCATAGTCATGCCAGGAGCTGTGGTTTCTGCAGGCTGATTTGTTTTGTGACTATTTTTAGAGTAATATAAAAAATAAACACAGCATGTCCTGGAAGCATGATAGTATTAATTGTAAGGAATCCCAGGGATGAGTTTAATGTAATCATCTCATTGTCTGGATTGAGTAAACTAAGATTGTGAGTTGATAAGTGGTTTATATAAGGCCACAGAGCTAGTGGAAGACACTGGCTCACAAAAGGGACCATGACAAAGGTGAGTGACCACATTCAATGGTTTGCAAAGAATCTAAGGGGAAATGATTACTAAACCACGAAACTTTGAAGTGTGTCACTCTATTACTGTTTGTTACAGTTGAAATATGCAAATTCACCCAAGGACTTAGTAGTAAGGGTTGGTCCCCAATGCAGTAATGTTTAGAGATGGGACCTGTTTGGAGGAAGTGGTCAATGAATACAAAAGTTATTTAGTCCTTCTCCAAGAGTTGCCAAAGTCCTAACAATTGCAGCATTGCTGAAAAGTCCAAGTCCAAAGTCTTCTCTGAGATTTAAGCCAAATTCTTAATTGCAAATCTCTGTACACATGAAAAGAAAGTTAAACAGTTCCAACATTCAATAGCACAAGATAGACATTTCCATTCCAAAACTTACAAACAGAAGGATAGCAAAGAATGAGAACAAAGCAAGACCAAAATCCCACAGGGTAAACATTAAATCCCACAGTTCCACTAATAGCATCCCTGGCAATCTGTGGGAAGTTGTCAGCTTCAAAGGACCTGAGTGGCTCTACTCCCTCCTTGCACTTTTCCTCAGACAATCCACATTTCTGGCTTCTCCAAACTTCTGGGATCTCCACTTGTTGTGGTCAGAGGTTACAAGGAAGAGATTTAATACAGGACACATTTTATAAGATTTAAGATTTATATGATTATTTTATAATATTCACCCAGGCAGTCAAATGTAAAAGAGTGCAGGCAATCTGTTCATACACTAGAGACCCAAAGAATCTAGCTAAGGGCCTGGATCCCATGGCAATGTCCTGCCCAAATCCATCTGAAGACCTAGAGCCCTTGACAATGTCCTCCACAAGTCCAGCTGGAGGCCTGGACCCACAACAGTGTTTCATGTAAATCTGTATCCAGGATCTGCACTGGGAAGACCCAAAGGTCAGTGGTGGAAGCTAGAAAGTCTGTACCAGTGGGATGAGTGTCTGTGCCCCCAGGCTGAGGGATCTGCACTGGAGTCAGGAAGCAACAGCCAAGGTAAAGACAGGAGCTCTCCCAAAGAGAACTGCAGCTATTCTCAGCTTCAGTGAGATCCAGAGCTGCTCAGATAAAGAGAACAGCTGAGTTCATATCAGGAAATGCAGAGTGACAAGCTTCTCCAAGATAATCAACAGTGCACCATCTTCCCCTCTAATTCTCTTTTAATCCCGGCTGTTAGCAACAATCCTCAGGTGGGTCATCCACACCCAGTACCACACTAATTCAGTCCATCTGGGTGTTACAGACTGACCATTAGTTAATCCACCACACCACTGCAACTTTGGCTTCACACTCACAGTTTCACACACTGCCCTCTCAGGGGCACATTGCCTGGCCTCCCAGACCTTCTTCTGAAATCTGGGTGGAAGCCTTTGTGATGCCGCAACTCTTGCATTCCGCGTGCACTTAAACCAGCACCACATGGATGATGCCAAGGTCTGATGCCAGCTAGAGCAATAACCAGGCTTCCTTCTGTTTTAGTTTTAGGGGTCCATTGCTAAGAACCAAATCTCAAGGAACAACATCCCTATTCTGCCACCGTTCTGGAACATGGCGCTATGAGACTTTCTTCTCAAAGCAAAATCTTTCACCTTTGCAACTCTGAGGTTGCAGAGGCCAGAGTCCTGTTGGTTCTTGTGATGTCCTCAAGCCATCTTTTCTGCAGTCTTCTTCTGAAATAATTGGCTTTTTCTTGCCAGTCTTTTCTGCAACCAGTTTCTCCTCTGTTTCATCTTTACAGGTGGCAACTTTACTGGAGCTTTCTTTCTGGCCAAACTCAAAACATTTTAAACTATTCTTCTGGACTCTTTGCTCTTGATTGTCAATATATATCTGGCTAAAAGCCCCAAACAGTAGGCATGCCACTGCCTCAACATTAGACTGCCTTGAAATTTCTTCTGCCAGGTTAATTGGTCAACCACCTTTAATTTGAATCTCAGGTAAAGTCTCTCCACACAAGCATAATGCAGACAAACTTTCTGCCAAAACATAACACACATCATCTGAAGTACAATAACCAATGAAGTCCTGCTTCCCAGCAGAAACCTCCTAAGCCAGGGCTTTCCTGGAAGAATGTCTATCAGCATTCTTGTCATGTGAGATCTGACCAGAACTTCCTATCAAGTATAGCCTCAGGTGTTCCAGCTCTACTTTTTCAGCCAACATCTCCAAACCATTCCTAACTCTTCCCTTTCCTACAAGCCACCTCCAAAGGCTCCTAAACCACATGGTCAGGTACATTCATAGCAATGGCTCCACTCCCAGTACCAAATTCTGTCTTAATTACTTTTCTCTCATTGCTAAGAAAAAAACTGATACCAGAGAAGTGGGATCTTTGGGGAGCCAGGGATGGAATATGATGTCATGTGTTTAGATCCCCCCTAAAGCCTCATGTGATCATAAGTGGGATTTTTTTAAAGGCGGCTGTATCTAGAGTGTGTGATGCTGGATTTGATTCATGGAACAATGCTAGCATCAAGGGCACTAGGATTAAGGGAGTGAGTGGTATCTGCACTAAGTAACCTGAATAAGATGTAAGGGATAGAAAGAGCTGTGTTAGTCTCTTGTTGCTTTGTTACCTTCTACCTACCATGAGCTGTTTCTCCTCTGCCATGCCTGTCTGCCATGCCATCCTGCCTTGGAATCAGCTGAGTGTGGACTGAGACCTCTATAAATTGTGAGCTAAATAAACCTTTTCCCCTTTAACTTTGGGTGTCAGGTATTTTGTCTCAGTAATGAGAGAAAAGTAACTAAGATAGTGGGACTGTAACCTGGAAGGGTATAGCCTATTCTTGGCTCCTTCTTCTCTCTCTGGCTTCTCAACTCCATCTCTCTGTGTTTCTCAGTTGCTGTGAGGTGAGCATATTTCCTCTCCACAGTCTTCTACCATGATATTTCTCCCCCATCACAGACCTAGAAACAAAAAAAAAAATAGTGTGATCTGAAACCTCTGAAATCATGAATCAACATAAATATTTTCTCCTTTAAATTGTCTGTATCAGCCGTTTTGCCCCAGCAACAAAAATGTGACTAATACTCTATTTTAAAATGTATTTTTGGAGAAGCACATGAGAAAGAGTGGTATAGTCCACTGTGCAGGAATAGGTTCCAGTATCCTGGCTATTGGTAATCTCAGAAACTCAGTGCTTCACTAAAATCCATCTTCCTTCACGGAAGGAACTGTGACTCTTACAGCATAAAAAATAGGACTAATAATCAATTTATTACCACAGTTAGGGAATTTTTTTCCATTAATTTATGAATATCAGGAAGCTGAACTGAAAACAGGACCAGTGAAACCCAGACAGTTTGCTATCAGTGCAAAACAAATCTGCGAAAACAAAACAGAAAGTGGAAATAGGCTTTATTGCTCCCTTGTGCTCTTATTGTCTGTCTCTTGGCTCAGAGGCTAAGAGATTAAGCAAAATAATAGAAAAATAAAATTATCCTCACCAAAAAAAAGGTTAAGTAAAACGAGCAGTAAAACGGTTGAGAAAAAAATGATGCTTTAGGACAACACCCTGTAAGATGAGGAATCTCTTAGAGGAATGAGAAAAGGACAATACAATAATACCAATGAGATATATTAATTACAGATGCATTAAAAAAGTTTTAACCTATAAAGGACAGTGTCTGGTCATTTCCTATGGCTAAAACCATCTGAGACTGAATATTTTGTAAAAATCAAGTGTTTATTTGGCTCACTGTTTTGAAGTCTGGAAAGTTCAAGAGCATCATGCCGGTATCCAATCAATATTTGGTAAAGGCTTTGATGTAGCTTGGGTCTGGAATGTCCCTGAAGTCCCTATGTTAAAGGCTTGGCCCTCAGCCCACAACACAGTTAGGAGATTATGGAATCATTATTTTAAGAGGTAGTACCCAGTGAAAGGAAGTTATGTCCTTAGAAGAGATAGTGGTACCACAGCCCCCTCCAACTTCCCTCTCTCACTTCCCAGCCGCCATGAAGTGAGCAGCTTCCTTAGCCAGGTGCTCTCATCACGATGTTCTGTTGGCCACAAGCCCAAAAGCAATGTGGCCAACTGACAATGAACTGAAACCTCTCAAATAGACTTTGCTGCTGCATTTATGGCATGGCAGAGGATATTACATGGCAGGTCCTGGCAAGCACACTAGCTTGGGTCTCTTTCCCTTCTCTTATCAAGCCACCAATGCCAGCATGCAGGCCCGGGGCTCATGCTATCATCTTATGCGAATCACCTACTAAAGACTCCACCATCAAACACCACCAATGTATAAACTTGGAGGTTAAATTTCCAACACATGAACTTTTAGGGACACATGCAAACCACAGAACACGAAGTTTCTGAAGAAATAACACTGGCAGCTGCAACAGGGTTGGTACTAATGATGTGGATGAAAAGACATTGATTGATACTCATAAACTTACCAGTTTTAACAGCTAAAATTACTTCAGTTTTATGTATTTTAAAAGTAAGATAAAACAATGAAAAGAAAGGAACCACAAAACAATTTTAAATAGAAAACATAAAGCTAGGCCAAATTCATCAACTATAACAATAAATATAAATGTTTTAGTTTAAAAAAATAAAACCTTTGGGGCTGGGGATTTAGCTCAGCGGCAAAGCGCCTGCCTGGCAAGTGCAAGGTCATGAGTTCGGTTCCTGGAACCGGAGAAAAACCAAAAAAAAAAAAATAAATAAATAAAATAAAACCTTTTAGAAAGACAACTATTTTCAAAATGTGTTTATGAAATTTAAATCAAGTTATATGCTGCTAGTAAAACTTATGCCTAAAAGGACATAAAAAAGTTGAAGATAAATTATAGGCAATTAAGAAAGTGCAGTAGTAGCATAAGGTTAAGTGAAAGGACCAGAAAACAAAGCAAAAAATCTAGCAGCACTGATATGGTTGTGTGATTTATGTCAAAGGCATCAACTGCAGTGCAATAGGGGAAGTGTAAATGCTTCAGTAGATAGTTCTGGGTTAATTTCTTCATCCCTTACTTCACACTACACACAAAAGTAATTCCAGATTAATAATAAGTCTAAATATGAAAGACAAAACAATAAAGCTACTATAAAACAAAAATTTAAGAGATTATTTTCACAAGCTTGCACATGCAAAGATTTCTTAAATGGGTTGCAAAAAAAGCACTGGTCATTTAAACAGGTTGCAGAGAAAACATCATCAGGGGAGAATAATTAGCTAACTTTAGAATTAAGAACTTCTGCTCATCATAAGACACCATTAAGACAGTGTAAAAGCAAATCACACAGTTGGAGAAGATACTTGTAGTATATATATTCATAAGACTTAAACAGAGAATATACAAAGAATTTTTACAAATTAAAAAGCAAAAGGAAGACAATCCAAAAGAAAAATAGGAGTGCATTGAACAGGTACTTCTTCATAGAAAAGAATATTCAGTTGGCCAGTAAGCAAAATCAAAGTGTTAATATCATTATACATCAGGAAAATTCAAACTGAAACCACAAGGAGAGACCACCACCTATGCACTAGAAGGACTAAAAGTATATTTTAAAAAACTTGACTGGACAAAGTGGACAACTAAACCTCTGATCCACTGCTGCCTGGAGTAAAATTCTTACAACTACTCTAAAGCATTCATATGGCATTATCTACACTACTAGTACACTTGATCTTAGCCAAAAGGCCAAGAAGTGATATCTACATTACTAGTAAATAACACTAGAACAGAACATCAAATTACCCAACAATTCTGATTCAGTTTTATACCAAACCAACACGTGTGTATACATGTGTGCATATGTGCATAAAAGCTAAGCATAAGAGAGATCACAGCAGCACTATGCACTTGCCATAAACTGAAAAAAACCAGATGTACATTACCAGCAAAATGAATAAATTGTGATATATTCAATAAAATAGATTTCTGTTCAAGAATGAGTGTGTTGTTTCTACATACAAGCATGTGTATGAATATCACAAGCTTAATGATGGAGGAAAGAAGTCAGAGAAAATAGTACAAAGCATGTAATTTAATTTCTATAAAGAATAAAACCAGGCAAAACAAATCTTTGGCAATAGAAATCATGTTAATGTTTGTCTCTGGTGTGGGGCTGTGACTGGGAGGAACTTGAAGGGACCTTCTGGGATGCTGGTGATTTTCCTTTTCTCGACCTGGGAACTAGTTAGGATGGGTTGCCCACTGTGGAAAATTCATGAACCTCTACAATTTCATTTAGGTAAATGTGTGTCTTAAAATACTTTCTCAGTGCTGGGACATAATACTTGACACCCACAAATTAAAGGAGGAAAGGTTTATTTTAGTTTAGTTTGTGGAGGTTTCAGTCCATAGTTGCCTGGCTCCAAGGCAGGGTGGCATGACAGAGGAGAAACAGTCCAAGGCAGGGCAGGCAGCAAGCAACAAAGAAGCAGCAGCAAACCTCCCTTTGCTTTTTATTCCATTCAGTTTACAAGCCTATTGGCTGATGTCACATACCCCAGGGTAGGCCTTCCCATCATCCACACCTAGAACAATGCTAAACCAATCACTGAACTAAGTTAGCTATCACACACCCTTAATCCATGTTCATATGCCCTTGATCCAGCCATCTTTAAAAAGCGCCACCTATGAGTACATGAGACTTTGCTGGAGGGGAACATCTACATACAAGCCATAACAGCATGTTACACCTCACCATTAATTTTTAATTTAAAAAAATTATAGGTAGTGTTTCCAAAAAATTGCAAGCTAAAAGCAAAGAGATAAAAATGATAATATCATAAAAGGCAACTTCATAGCATGAAGAACTACATGAACCAAAGAATGTCATTTTAGTTGCAAACCTCTCTTCCTCACATGAACTAACATTCAATGATATTAAGCAATACATTTGAAAGAGATGATATTTACTCAAATCCTATTATTAGGGTGTACATTGAGCATAACCTCACAGTTGGCCAACTCTAAATACAGACAGTAATTCTTGAAAGCAGAAGCAGAGCCAATCGGGGCATGAGCACCTGTCCTCTCGCTCAGGCTAACTGCACTAATGCCGCCTCCTTTGTCAGCAGTGCTGTAGCCCAGCATGGCTTTATGCCTCCTAACACCAACATACATCCTTATATCAAGTCCAGTACAGACTCATTCCAGAGGAAAAGTGAAAATTTGTCCTCACTGTAGATAGTACACTGAGGATGGCTGTGACATGGCAGAGATGTGGCTGTATTATACAGGCCAGAGTGGGATGAGATTTCTGAGCTCCTGGCATCCACGCCTTTGGTCCACATGTGCCCACTGGTAAGATCTGTTGCTTTTAGACCCTTACCATGTGCTCCTGACTGAAAGTAGCTAGCAAGAACCGGGGTCCTGAGAGACTCTAGTCTCTGACTTGGCCCACTCATCACCCCGTCATGAAGCCAGATGGGCCCAGCTCCTCTCCTGCCTCACGTATGGAAAGCTTGCCTACATTTTTATGGGCACTTGGCCTAAATTTCTTGTGCTGCCTGGGAAAGGAAATCTGGAAGGTTCCACCTACACAAATTCACAACTTTGTTTATTTTCCTTTCAAGTCTCCTTCTGAGGCCAAGCCGTTGGTGAGATGAATGGTCCATTTATTGCCCTGGATTAGGACATCACAGTCTGTCATTGCGCAATGTTTTTTATGTGTGAACTTGGATGCTAAGTGAAGAACACTCAAAGGAGTGGGGTGGAGGGAAATGACACAACTGGCCACTGGGAATGAATGGTCTTGTTTGCAGCCTGATTTAAAGGGTGATGGATCATGGAGACCCTACCCTGGATATCAGTGGGCAATGGCTGTGAGAAAATAAACAGTACTAGAATAAAATGTATGGAAGCAAGCACCCTGGGTGCCATAAATAAAAAGATATAACTTAATCAGCCAGGGTTCACTTGGAATCTCTAGGGCCAAAGAGAAATTTGTAAACATAGGGAAGAGTCAGAAGAGATGCTAAAGAATGTCTCCAAGTGAAATGGAACCACTATTAGAAAAAATGTATACAAGGGTGAGTGTGTAGCTCAGTAGTAGAGCCCATGCTTACTATGAGGACCTGGGTTCAATCCCCAGCACTGCCTTCCCCATAAAAAACAAAAAGAAAAAAATATAGTGGACTCAGCTGCACTGTTGTCATTCTAAGTGAACAAAAGCTAAATCCAAACCTGCAAATACCTTAAGTGGAGGAGGGTGAACATCACTGTCAACCACTTACACGGAAATGTTAAGAGTCTGGTAGAGCCAGTCCACTGAGCTCACCCTGACAGAGATCCATTAGAGAGAGTTTCAAGGCTTTCTGAGGAAAGGTGGCATTGGGGTGGGGGTTATGGCAGACAAAAATGGTGACTCACTAAAAATGGACAATAAAACCTTCTGGGGAATTAAGGACTGACTCATTACCTTTCCTCCAACCTGGCACAAAGGAGCTTACGAGCTCTGCACCCCACCTGCCTCTCACATGCCCGCCTCTGCCACAAGTGAACATCTTATTTTTAACTGTAAAACAGTCAAGCAAGAAAACATTTTTTCTTGCCTTCATAGCCCATTAGCTGTGGTCTCTATCTATCGATTCATTTGTGCCTTGTCAACCTCTAACTTCTGGAATTCATGCTATTTCTTCTTTGTTTCAATTGTTAGTAAACTTCAAATCAAATTTATGATTCACCTTTACCAAAAGATTTTCAGACCTTCATTTCATAAGTGCTTTTATGAACTCACCTTGCATCTGGCTCTATTTTATGTACTACTCCCTCTTCCTATCCCTCTCATCTGTTCCTATTTTATGTGATGCTGTATTCTCCCTGGAGTTCAAAAATCACCTTAAACCGTTGGATACAAAGGTCTGATATTAACAAATGGCACCACAGTGGCTTCTAAGAATTGTGGTCTATAAAAGATTACTTCCCTTGTTGTGTCAGTTTTGTAAAGGACTGTTAAAAATACCAGATCAACAATTACAAATAGTTAAACTGAAACTTGGAAGGAAGATTATATATTTTTCTCTCTAACTTCTGGTTGAAAGTCCTCAGCTAGTAATGAAAGTGTGTTAGATAACCAGTCAGGTAAGCTCTTCCATTCCACTGGCTCAGAAGCAAGGAAAGTATCTAGGAATTAGTATAAACTCTACCAAACCTTTTAGATTATACTACTTCAGACAGACTCTAGGACTGCTAATATTGAAAAGTATATATTTTAAAGTTATAGACCATAAAATGCGTAACAACATTTCCCTAACTTGCTTCTCATATTTACAGGCATGTTTTGTTTTAGAGGAGCATATATCTGATTTTCTTTTTCCTCTATATTAAGATTGCTTTATCATGAAAGAAATCAAAGATCCTGTTAATAAATGAATGACTGATAAAGTAGGAGGCAAAGCTCTGCATTGCTTTGCCCTCCTTGTCTCAACGCCCAGAAGTACAGTGATCAGCACTCGCCCTCTCTCTCTCTGGGTTCCACATGCCGACGTACACACAAGGGAGTGCGTGTGTGGCATCTGAATTACAAGAGGAAGCGTCCAAATTTGAACAGGCCAAACGGGTGCGACTTGGTTTATTTACGCTTTTAGTGACTTTTTAAGGTTTCCAAGTTTATTTTTCAGCCTTTTACCTAAAAGCTACAGGACAACAGACCATAGCATCTCTGTCCCCTGGGTAGTGTCGGTTGCCATCATTCTACGCGCTCCGACCCGACATTCCCCACAGAATCCAATGAACTCACATCAGTGGGTGTGAATTCGCCTTCTCTTTCATCGAAGGCAGGAACGTAATGAGAACAGAGACGATCGTACTTCACTGGCCACGCGGCAGGGGCTGCGGTTTACCTGGACAGTACTTTACAGGCACCGAGTAGAACCCAGGAACTTGGGCTCATTACCCGGTTAAACGTGCTAAACTTGTAAATTCCCGTCATGGCCACCAGAGGGCGAGGACCACCCAGTGCATTCAGAGCTCTGAAACTTGTAGCGCCGCCAATCCCTGCTTAGCTCCTAGGTTGAACACGAGACTGCTTACACGGGTTCGTATTTTTTAAAATTCCATTATAAGCTTAAGTGGCCATTATTGAATCTCTTTCCTAATTATGAAATTCAACAACGATACAGGTAAAGTGCATTTTTAAATAAGCACTAAGCTATGTTTGTTATTGTCATTCATAACCCACTTTAACATAATACTTATCCTTTGCTTTGCTGTCTTCATGACCTGCACATCCTTTCTCAGGCCTTCCTGGCATTAACGCCGCTGCAGGGAAGATAGCTCAGCGGTACAGTGCCTCCTCTGCCACACGCGAGGCCCTGAGTTCGATTCCCGATGCAAGGTTAGCACGCCATTTCCAAAAGAACTTCTGTCTTGACTTGTGTGATTAACTGTAGTATGGGTGAATGGTCCTGGAAGAGTTTACTCTTTACAATATTCTTACTTGTTGTTACATATGCATTACAGTATCCGCTTTCCTTATACACCCATTAAAATGCATTTTGTAGAATACACACAGTGTGTACACTGTTTCATCAAAAGACTGAGGAAAATCGCTTGGAAAAATACACTTCTCTTAGTTACTACCATCACAAAGACAGACTTTATGCCACTAGTCTGCTTTTTGTCACGCAAGCATTCAATAGGTGTGTCCATGCCACGGTACATTCTCTAGTAAGTGGTCCACAAACTCAGCTTAGGGAGAGTCTATCAAATTTCATTAAATTTAAACTACTTCTATGTGATTTTAAAAGATGAATACAGACAAGTATATTTTTATTTAAAGACAAAGTAGACTTTCTATCATTTATTTACAACTATTGTGTAATTTAAAATTCAAAGCCAAATCAGCAGTGAAGGGTGATACGCTTTCATACCACATGGTGGCGCCATTTCATCGTCTAGAGAAGCACATTCGCACTATGCCGGACCCCACCCGCCCTGAAAACAAGGAAGACCAGGAACGCATGAACGAGACGTCTTCTTCGTATTGCTCCACTTTGAAAGAGTTTAACATTTAGAAGTAATCACTATAACCTGTCTAAATAATCAAGAAACGCCAAAATGCAAAAGTAAGGACCTTGGAGAAGGGACTGCTCTCAGTGAGTTGAGAAATTATAGAAACGCTCCACAATGTTAGCTTACGCTACTGCTTTTCCTAGCAAAGTTGTGCCAGCTCTCGGTACTCACAGGGTATTTTTACTTATACGTATTTTCATTACTTAAATGTATTTTCATTACATTTTGTTCTCCACATGATTCAGCAGGCAAAGATGTTTCAAACCCATTTTATAGCTAGGGAAGGTGCAACCTCCCCTGGCATCCCAAGCTTGCAAACGTCTCTGCATCCTTCTGGTGCTGTTTGCATCTAAACCCCTCACTGATGCTTGAGAGAAAGTGTAAGTCTAGCAGGCACTTAACCTAAGCCGCCCCCGTGGCACTGTGGCTTTGCAATCTTCCCCAGACCCCACAGGGCAGCTGGAGCCTGCTGTTTCCCTTCATTCTCACTGAGCAGAGCAGAGGGAGGAGATCCAAAGTGCCGACCCCACCACCAAAGGATCCCCAAGGCGCCTGTCTGCTACCCCAGGAATGGAAGATGATTTATTACCTGCCCTTTCAGCTCTGAGCTGAAATCTGCATATTGCATCTAGTCTGTGATGACAGGGAAACTGCAGCAAACAAAACACCATCCACTCATTTCTTATTCATAGAGAAGGTGATGTATAATATGATTACATACATGATGGATTGGATCAGACAGGCAGTGTGAAAGGCAAGCTAGAGAACATTAACTGGGGAATGGGTTTTCGGCGCTATTCAGTGTCTCTGTAGTCAACAGTGAAAGGGAAGGGGGAAGTCAGACAAATGCTAAGAGACTCACAAATAACTTTGCTACCAAACTTTAAAATACGCGTCTCTCTCAGGAAAAGGCTCACTGTGTGTTTGCGTTATGCCAGGCATTTTGCCGCGTGCTTAATACACCAATTCCCCCTCTTTTACAGGTAAAGAAAGTGGTTAATTACCCCTCTTTTACAGGTAAAGAAAAAGTGGTTCCAAGAAGTGAATGAATTCATACAGTTGGTGGGCACGGCGCAGGACTTAAGCTAGGCCTCGCCAGTCTGCCTACATGGATATTCTCCCGCGCATGCGCTCCCCGCCCCTCAGCATGCTTCCAGGACGTGCACGCTGATGATGACCCGGAGCTGCCTGGAGGGCGACAGGCTGCTTTGCTACTGGCCACTCTGAGCAGATGGCACCAGAAACTACATGCAGGTGCTAAGTAGCAAAAGAAGCTCAGGCTCCAGTCCTTCCACAGCACAGATCTCTGTGAGCTCTGCGAAGGGCCACTGTGCCCCAGGGCAGGAGGGGGAGCCAGGCTACATGGGTTCTTAAGGAAGCATCTTTTCTAAATTCCCTAAAGAGATCATCAGGAGAGATACGCCTTTCAAGTCTCCCGTAACTTCCTGTGAAATCTTTTTGCATTCCAAATAATATTCATTTTCATATTTAATTTCACATTTGTAGTGAAATGCTAGGTGTGATGGAAAACTACTTTTTTAAAAGAAAAAACCTAATTCAGCCAGAAGTCATGGCACTTGCCTATAATCCCAGCAATCTGGGAGACTGATGCAGGAGAATCCCAAATTTAAGCCCAGCCTGGGCAATTTTGTAATTTAGCAAGATTTAGTCTCAAAATTAAAAAAAAAAAAAAAAGGACAGCCGATATAATCAAGGTGAAGGCCCTGGGTTCAAGTTTCAGTATCATACACAGAAGAAAGACAGAGAGGGACAGACAGAGGGAGAGAGAGAGACAGAGAGAGAGAGAGGGAGAGAAGAGAAAAGAACCCCAACCTCTTGCTGTGGAGCTCTCCTCAGCCCCTGCCTCCTTGGCCCTACAGCAGCTCCCCAGGCCACTTAGTGCCCGTGTCTGCAGAGCTCCAGGTGAGTTTGGAGCTCTTGGGATCCACCTTCTCTCCAGGGCATTAGAGTGAGTGTCCCCTGAGGAAGGGCCCTCAAGGGCCATGCTGAGGCATCGTGCCTGCTGACCTGTGCACCTGCGTGGTGACCGCCTGGCTGCCTGGGATCGGCTCCTGTTAGGGTTCATCCTGTTAACCTGGGGTCTCAGAGTGAGAGCAAGTAATGCAAACAGGTCACAATGTTAACCAAGCTTCAGAAGCACAAGCCAGTACTTACGGGGTATTTCTGTCTTTTACAGACAGGTTCATTAGTGTGTGTTTTATGGCTTTAAAACACGGGCTGTGTTTAAGCCACCATCATAGGAGACAAAAGTGAAGAGATGGGGACTTTTTTTCAATATAAGGCAGGTTAAGGTGAGTTGAGCGTTTCTTCACCTGGTGTGTGTTTGTGCAAACAAACCAGAAATTTTTTAAAATGTGCATTTATCTTAGGAAGTCTCTAAATCTTAGAAAAGCCCAGCTGCTGCCGATCCACAAGCTTCCTGCAAACTGACTGCCTGTATATCCGACCTTCTGACTTGTCCTGTGCTGATATGGACTAAGATCAGACCTGCTTTAAAAGCTTAGAATTACATTAATAGCTTTAGTCTAGAATTAAGCATGTTGGTTGTTTTAGTTCATTGCTAAGAAGCAGCCCTAGCTCCCATATCTGTAAATAAAATTTTATTTTCTGGAAAAATGGCCTTTGCAAAGAAAAAAAAAAAAGTGCAGCTAATGGATCATGAATTCACTATTTAGGTTTAGGTGATTTGTTATTTGAGATAGTTAAATGTATAAATAAGCCTACATTTAGTTGATAGTTTTTTAAAATTCCCTCCCTGAAGGCCGGATTGAATGGAGCAGCGTTCTCTCCATTCTCTTGGTTTCCATCTTAAAAAGAAAAAAACAAAACGCTGTCCTCAGAGGCTTTATAGGATTACTAATTACACAGTGTCACCTACTGACAGGAGAAAGCCATTAGATCGGTCTCTAGTTATCTGAAATTTAAGTAGGCTCCTCAAAGCTCTTAGGATGACAAATACGTGCATTTGTAACACTGTTCCGTCCCGCTGGGGTTAACTAAATGGTCCGTGCGTGCGAGAGAGCAGGGGGTCCTTTGCAAAGCAGCCACCCCGCTGCAGAGGAAGACAGACAGACAGACATCCAGGGAAGTTCTTAGAAACAGGCACACGTCATCGGTTGCTCTTCAGCTGAGTCACGTCCGGTTACCAGGTCGCAGCTCTCTTTTGGGGATTATAAAACGCTTCTGCACAGGTGTCGCTGCCCGCAGGATGCTCTCTCTGCTTAAAATGCAAGCAGCTTTGAGTTGTCTGCAGAGGCCCGGCGTCTCTGGGGAGGGAGCCAGGGCTCGCTGGGGGCGCGAAGGTCGCTGTGTGACCTCGCTGCAAGACAGAGCCAGGCAGGAAAGTGTCTGGGCTCGGGAGAAACTCTAAGCCGAAGCCCCCCATGTTCACCAGGCACGCCCGCCTCCCCGGCAGTGCCCTTCTTGCCTTATTTCACAAACTGTTTTGTTAGCGCTTTTTTCCTGTGACGAAGCAAAGTGACCAGTAGGGGGCAGTACAGTGCAAACTAAGAATTTGATCACCCGTTGAAACAGCCGAACCAAGGTACACTGCGGACAGCGTGCTGGGTGGGCTCCCACAGCTGTCTCTTCCGTAACTATTTCCCCATATCAAAAATAAACTGAGACAGCACTGTGGAAGCAAATCCACTCCCTCCCCCGCGTGCGCCTTTAGTTTCTAAGAGAAGGAATTATGTGACAGAATATATGAACCCTTCAACATCCGAACAGGATAATTTCTAGACGCCTTCACTTCTCATAAGCCCAAATTATAAAATCAAAATAGTGCGTCTCAACCAGTAGTGGGTTCTACGAGTGAGAGGCAAAATAGCGCCTACCAGGTGTACTGGGCCAGGTCTGGAGATGTGTCTGATGCTCGGGCCAAGGCTGTGGGCTGTAGATGTCTCCTGAGCAGAGACCAGGGATGCTGCCCGACCTTGTACACTGAGCAGGAAGCCCCACCCCACCTGAAGAGCAAGACTTAGTCCTCACAAGTGTGCCTAGGACCTTGCTGGGGGAAGCCAGGTCCACAGCAACTGTACAGCTCCTGTGTGTTTCCAC
>NW_004955410.1:30471231-30516401 GCF_000276665.1 Chinchilla lanigera
GTGCACAGCACCTGTCCCGCATGGAGACAGATAAGCCTGTCTTTCAGATCCCTACAGCAGGGAGACTTGTTCACAGCCGGACATCGGCTCACTGAGGCCTGGACTCACGGGCCCTGCAGGGTGGATTCCTGAGTCCTGCTTGTGAAGGGCCCAGGCTGTGAGTGGGAACAGCCCCTCTGCCTCTGGCACTTGGTTTGAGACCTGGATTCTGCCACTTCCAAGCTGTGTGGCCATAAACATGTCACTCAGCCTCGCCTACAAGTAGGGACATAATGGCTCCATCCTCCTATGGGTATCAGGAGGAACAAATGAACTGACATATGTACAGGGTGGGTCCAGAGGGTTTAGACAGCCTCTCCATCTCTCCCTCTCTCTCCCTCCTCTCTCTCTCTCTCTCTCTCTCTTCTCTCTCTCTGTCCTGCATGATTACCTTCTTGTTCTTCTCCAAAAATATTTAGCTCATGAGCACTGCAATATCTATCATTGTCTTATCATTTTCAATTTAAAAAGAAAACTTCTTTTTCACATGTCATGATTACATTGTTCATCTAATTATTATACTTTCAACTATTTTGCCCAGAGAGGTGCAGGAAGGTGACTATAAACTCTAGATCCACATCGTCTCAGACCGAATCCTGCTCTGTGCTTCCAAAGCTAAAGGACCATGAGCAAGTTACTTTGCTTGCCAGTGCCTTGGCTTTCCCATCTTTATTTTATTTATTTATTTATTTATTTACTTTTGTCCTTTTGAGACAGGGTCTCACTCGGTGGTTCAGGCTGGCCTTGAACTCACTTTGTAACCCAGGCTGGTCTCAAACTCACAACAATCCTCCTGCATCAGCCTCCTGAGTGCTGAGATTATGGGCATGAGCCACCATGCCTGGTTTTTCCCATCTTTAAAATGGGCATGAAACCTACCCATCATTGTAAACATCAAATTAGTAGTGCAAAAATATCTGGTGCATTACCTGATACACAGTAAGTACTAAGACATAAACAGAAATGCATTACTGAAGAGGTCAGTACCAATTCCCCAGCTCCTAAATGTGCAAGCCAAACGCACTAGAATAACAGAGGATGGACAAGCAAAGCCTGAACATACAGAGCAAGAACCCCAAAGTCATCAGTCCACAGGCAATGGACTAGAGTGGAGAGCACCCTCTGAATCGGGGCCCTCAGTGCAGGAACTAACTCCAGCTTTGGTCCAAAACTCTGATTTCACTAAGATGCCCACTGCGCCCAGAGTTAATGGTGCACAACACAGCCGCAGGACCGGGACCTCCTCATCTAAGCCCCATGTTACCCCTTCTTCTCCTGCATTTAAAAACTTCACTCCGTAACCACAAGGTTGACCTGACACTATCACTCAGCTTCTCCATGACTTGCAGCTTGGCTTCCCCACACTGATGCCTCAAGGGCACTCCGTGAAAGTAGCTAGGAAGTGCTGGGCCACTTAGCGTTTGTCCCACCAGTGGGTTTCCCAGGAACACAAGGCCACTCGTGCACTGAAAAACAGAAAGGAACAAGATCAGACAGTGACTGGCACCCAACGAAGCGATGACAGAATTGCCTCTGAAAAACCTGCTGACCCTCAGGCTCGCTCCCCAAATACCAACCCCACTGACACCGTGCAGCTGCCTGAGTGAGTTTCTCATGCTGTGCTGTAACCATGGGTTTGTGCTCCTGTCTCCCCATCTGTGAAACCACGAGGGCAAGACTGTCATTGCCAATTCTGTGTCCTCAGCAGCCCGAGCAAAGCCAGTCTCCCTGCACAGTTCTCCGAGGCCACAGCTGGCCAGGCCTGCGGGGCGCGTGGCCCAGAGCAGACTGGTACGTGGGACACTGCCCCGATGGCTTTAAGGGAAGGAGAGATGATTTAGGGAGAGCACAGGTAACAACGAACATGTAACAAGAATACTGAAGCATTACATGTACTGTGTTTTTGATGTGATATTGGTTAAAAATAAATGTGACTTTAAAAGTAGTTCATTTTAAAATTTTTTGGCAGTATTCGGAATTGAGCCCAGGGCCTTGTGGATGATAGGAAAGAACTCTACCATCGAGCTACATCCCCAGCCCATTTACAAAATTTTATTTTGATCTTTCTGATTTCTTTGGAGAGAAAGTCTCTCTCTGTCTCTGTCTCTGTCTCTGTCTCTGTCTCTCTCTTTCTCTCATCTACCCACATAGTATTTTTTGGACAAACTAAATCTCAGACTACGATGTTCAGGGGTAAAAATACCTGTCCAAAATTAAATACATTGCTCTCCTGACTGCCGCTGGTGAGCCTTCTCCTTCACGGCCAGTGGCAATGTCTATCTTTCACTTTCCATCAGTGCGGCAGAGGCAGTTGAGCTTAGCCCTGTGCCATGTCTACTTCCAGCTCTTTGCAGCCAGGAGAGGCCCTGTGACCAGTGGAACATCAGAGGAAACCATGTGGGTTCCCACAGCACTGAGAAGCCAGTGTACAGCCCGCCAGCCACTCTTCCTCCGTATAAGTGGCTCAGAAACCATTTTTTGAGAAGGTGGCATTGCAGGACAGAGGGAGCCAGGACCTAAATTTCACTGTGTATCTTCAAGAAAAGCTGCCATGGAAAGTCATCTGGCTACCATCATATCTTACAAGAATAAAAAATAAACCTTTGCTGTATTAAGCAACTCCAGCTTCTGGGTTTATTTGTTATTGCAGCAAAGCATATCCCACCTTAACTAATCTAATAGTATTTTTAAACTTTGCAAATTACAAGCTGAGTAAATTTTTTAAAAAATTCACTAAGTAATAGTGCAGGGTATAACAAAAATTATGAAAATAATACCCAAATGCCACTTAGTGTTGAGTGGTCTTAGAGTTGGAAATCCTGTCATACTTCTGCTCACTTGGTTCCCGGGAGAGACCAGGACTAGGCTTTGGTGAAGCACAGCCTGGGGCTAAAAACAGCCTAAAGTGAAAGAGTAGTTTCAAGGAGTCCATGTGTGCCTCTGCCTTCTTGGCAACCAGCTGAAGGAGCTGACTCTAAAAAGAGAGAGCCGTGTGGGAATTAGTATCATTAAGAGGCTGTAGGAAAAGATTTTAAATCGTCTACTTTTTCATGGGTGGTAAGACACCCTCTCATTATCTTTTCCTTTATGAAATTCAGCTTTCTTATGGCCCCGTCACATGGATTGGACGCATGGTGTAGTACCATGTACTTCAAGGTCAATTTTTTCCTGTTCCATTTCTGCTGTCCCCGCTTGGATCGAAGTCCTTATTATTTGTTCATTTCCATTAAGCCAGCCTGAGAATAGGTGCACACGTCATTTGCATCTTGGGGATGATTTAGTATCGATCAGAAGTGAAGCTGTTTCAAAGCAAGAAGCAAGAGCCATGGAGTCATTTGCTTGTAAATAATTTCTCTTTTCCAAAGAAAATGGGGTAGACTTGATTTTGAGATTTAGATATCTCTGGGACCCAGTGACAAAGCAGTAGAAATGTAACATGTCAGTCATTAGGGAAGCAGACTGCGGTGCAAGGTTAGCTGTTTGTCACTGAACAAGTTGCTCTATCTCTCTTTCTCTGTGTTTCAGCCCAAAGTAGAAATATTACCAGGTCAAGCAGATCACTAATACTGTTGTAGACACAGATGGTAAGTGTTGTGGTTTATGTCTAGCTGTCCTCCTAAAGCCTCGTTTAGTCATACATGAGACCTTCGGAAGGTGATTGGATTACTGGAATTTATAGCTGAATTGGTGTTAGGAGGTGGGGCCTGGAAGGATGCAGTTTGAAAGGTTAGATCTCCTTCCTGGCTCCGCCCGTGCACCTCTCTCTCTCTCTCCTTCCTTTATGCCGTGCCTTGGGCAGCTGTTTCTCTTCCTTGCCCCTGTCCCATGCCATCCTGCTTC
Organism: Chinchilla lanigera; assembly: GCF_000276665.1. Taxonomy (NCBI): domain Eukaryota; kingdom Metazoa; phylum Chordata; class Mammalia; order Rodentia; family Chinchillidae; genus Chinchilla; species Chinchilla lanigera. Next base: position 30,475,111 of record NW_004955410.1, read on the forward strand.
GGAACCAGCTGACCAAAGACTGAAACTTACACAAGCTGCGTACCAAAATAAGCCTGTCCTCCTTTAAGTTATTGGTGTCAGGATTGTCCAGGGATGAGAAAAGTAACCAAACAATAGATATGTCAGTGCCCTCCCTATTGTATTAGTAGCACCTAACCTGAGTTCTTACCACGTAGTGGACTTTGCAGAACATTCTGCACACTGGACTCCTTCAAGCCTCAGAATGGACACTTGCAGAAGCTGTTATGTTATTACCCCCTTTGACAACTGAGAAAACCAAGACTTAGTTGGAAAGAGCCAGTCACTTCTTAAAAGTCATTGGGTTGCTGCGGTAGGTGGTGGGGCCAGAACTCAAAGCCAAGTGCCTGTGGTGGCCATGGAGACTCCTCCACCCCTTGTCCCTGCCTTCAAGAAAGGGAACAGTGCTAGAAAAGAGCAGGGTGAGGCTTGTTACGGGCTGCTGGAGGGGCTCCTCCCTACAGACACACAGCTCCAGGTTTTTAATGGATGTCTGGCCACATGGGGTTAATTTGAATCTGAATGTGAATCACACAGCCAGAGGAGAGGCGGCCGCCCGCAGCCAGGGAGCGCCTTGCTGCTTAGCAACGAGCAAAAACAAGCAGTGCTTGAGAAGGAAAGGAAATGATCTTCAGGGGTGGGCAGGGAAGGCTCCAAAAAGGGGGGGATCGCTGTGTGGTTGGAGTAGTTATGAGCTCCAGGCTCCCCAGCACTGGCCTTCGAAGCAGCCAGGAGAATCCTGCAGGGAGGACACACCCAGCGCTAAGTGCTTTTGTAGGCAAAAGAGGCTCTGCCAGGCATATTGTTCTTCAAGTCTGATGTCTATTTGATGGGCTCTCCCTGGCCCTATGAGACAGGTACGTGACACTGGGACTTAGAAGGCTTGAGCTAATCTGAATGTCTTCCCCTCATGGCTACCCGTCTTTATGTCTATGAGATACCAGGGCCAAAAGGAAACTAGAAAATGGAATACCTCACCCCATAAACCCATCCTTAACCTTGGCCTTCAGGCCACTACAGATGGGGCGCACAGGTGCCAGTCTTCCCTGGGCTGGCAGATGGTTGGGGGGACCCAATTCTCCAAAGCAGTACTGACTGAGAGGCTCTCAAGAAGACAATTTCACAAGCAACCCAGAAAGAAAGGATGAGGCATTTTAAGCTTCCAGCTAAAATGTGTGAGGTGAAATGCATACACATATCTTTCTTAGTAGGGCATTACTTCTGTTCCGTTATATAATTACAGAAGTACAGAAAAGCTGTCTCACAAACACCTCTGAAAATTTTATTATATTTTTAGTGAATTATTGTTAGTTTTGTTAGGGATGCTAAGGATATTGTGGGTATGGATATGAATAAATATATGTATGGATATAGATATGAATAAATATATGTATGGGTCTATGTATACCCACTACATATAATATTCTATACCCATGAGGTATTTTGAAATACAGTGAAATGAAATGGTGTCTAAGATATGCTTTAAAATAATTAAACTAAGAATAAAAAGCAACATTGTGAACGACTGATAATTTCTAAGCCACAAAAGTAGATGATAAATGTTATGGTTCATACCTAGATGTCCCCCTAAAGCCTTGTTTAATCATAGGTGGGACCTCTGGAAAATGATTGGATTATAAGGGTCTGTAGCTGTCTTGCTGTTAGGAGGTCAGCCTGGGTGGAAGAGGAGGGTTGGTCTCTTGGGCCTGGGGCCTGACCTGGAAGGTTACTATGTCCTTCCTGACTCCTCTAGTGATTCTCATTCTCTCTCTCTCTCTCTCTTTCTGTCTCTCTCTCTGTCTCTCTCTCTCTCTCTTACTCTCTCTCTGTTTCCTGTGCTTAGTTCCTTTTATTGGACTATTATTGCTATTTTATGTGTTTGCATTTTTTTTATGACAAAGACAGTATCATGGAATTTTCCCAGAATGAATTATTTTTGTCTGAGTAAATCAAAACCTCGTCAAAGTCTTCATACCTAACACCTATGCTATAGTTAATCAGACGACACTGTCGTTAATGTAAGGAATTCAGAGCTTGGCAAATTGAGGAGAAGTTTGTTTTGGAACAGGCCAGGCACCAGGAAGCTGGAGTCTTCAGGAATGCAGAAGCCGCATTCAGTTCCTAGGAAGTTGGGGAAAATCTTCTGCAAGGAGTTCTTTGAAGGAAATAACAAGTGAAGCCCCGTGGATAGAAGACTGAACTATGTGAGTGCTAGTTTGTTCCCTGCCAGTAGCAGGTCGTATGTGCTAATGTGTGGAGGCACAACGCAGCTCCTTGTGGATGGAGTGTGGCTGGGGCACAGGGACTTTGCAGGGATGTGGCAGGGAATAAAGCTAGAGAAGTCAGCTAGGCTCAGACCCAATGAAGAAATAGTTATTGAACTCAGACAGTGGGCCAGACAATGTGCTAGGGGTGGGAATGCAGCAGCAAACAAAACCGAGACAAGTCCCTGCCTTCACAGATGCGATAATGACCCAGGGTGAGTAAGGGTGAGGGTGAAGAGAAGACATAAAGGACATGACTGAAGTGTAGCATGAGTTATGCAGTGAGTGCTAGGGCAAAATACAGTGTACATTTTGGTTTGAACACTTGAAACACGTTCTGAAGGAGGCAAGGGAACAAGTCTTGCTGGTAGATGAGGGGAAAACGGTCCAGAAAGAGCAGTAGGGACCTTGAGTACTATCCTAATCCATTTGTGCTGATGTAACAGAACACCTGAGACTGGCTACTTAAAAAAAATAACAGAAATGTATTCCTCACTCTTCTGGAGGCTGGAAGTCCAACAGCAAGCCCTTGGCGGGCTCAGGGTCTTGTGAGGGACTGGGTTCCGCTTCCAAGATGGCAGCTTCAAGGCTGCAGCCTCACATGATGGGAGCAGAAAGGCCTTAAGCACTCCTTTCATATCTTTTATAAAGGCATCCATCCCGTTCCTGAGAACTCTGCCTCAGTGACTAATCACTTCCTGACGGCCCCACCCCTTAGCACCATCAAATTGGTGATGAAATTTCAGTGAACGAATTTGGGCAGCACACTGAGACCAGAGCAAGTACCAAAGGGAAAAACGGTATCCTCACAACTCCACGATAATGGATTTTAATCCAAGGATCTGAACAATCAAAGTTGAGTTTTTAAAGGAATTCTTTCATTCCTTTACATAGCAGGTAGGTTGAAGGAGGTGGAAGGCCAGGTGGGAAACAACTGTACAATTCCAAAAACAAGATGCTGCTTGAGTCTAAGTTAGGAGTGGGTGGGAGCTGCAGCTGGTGAGGCTGGGTGGGGAGCAAAAGGGAAAGAGGATGGTGAAACAGTGACCGGCAGGCTGTGGGGTGAGGTCCCAGCTGCCAACATGTCATTGTGCCCAACCTTGGTCTAGTGTCCTACCAGGACAAGGACCAGCAATCCTGCACCCTGTCACCCACACTTACCTGGCACATGAAGCATTGCAGCCCATACTTAAAGCCGGCATCTGTCTCCATGTGCCCCATGGACCACTCCATGGGAAAGGATAGACTTCACACCCCTGCTGACAATCTTTTTCAAAAGGAACAGCTCACCCAAAAAGGCACATGGCAAAGAGCATTTCCGAGTAGAACACGGCATCGAGCTCATTAACTGGCCTCAGAGCCACGCTTGGTTTCTGGGGGCATGTTGGCTGTACTACCATTTGTATTTGTTCTGCTCCATTAGGCTAATTTGTTTTTAGACATAAATTAAAGCTGCTGTCCCAAACCCACTGAGCTGCCTTTGCACAGACACGCCCATTTGTGTTGAATGAATTGGCAGGGAGAGCGGATGCAAAAGATACTTCTTTGATTTCATACTTAAGCCAAAAAGAAAAGTTGCCCACCGGTGCACCTAAACAATGAAGTAGTCGGACATAGAGTGGTACATGAAAAAGCCAGACTCCTGGGCCAGGTCAAATGTCAAAGTGCCACTTGATGTGGCCTTTGCTGTTTCACTTTTCACATCAAAAGCTCTTGGCCACTGGGAAGATCCAACAGGACTCCTGCTGGGCCCTGGGCCTTATCTAGCAGTTATCCAGGGACGCCTGGGTCAGGCGAGCAGGCAGGGGTGGTTAAAGTAGAATGAGCCTCCTCCACTGCTGTCATTGTGCTGAATGGCAGGAAGTCTCCTCCAAGTGCTCTTCCACTCGTGGGCCCCAGCAATTCAGGGGCTTCGCTGACTCAGCAGCTCTGGGTCAGAGGTCAGCAGCACTGGCTGCATAAGTCTTGGGAATCAGTGCAAAATAAAAATGTGGGGCTCTCTGTTCACAAGCTGGAGGGAGCGCAGCTAAGGAACTAACAAAGTTTTTGCCACCTTCTCCAGCCTGCAACTTGACCTGTTATGTGCTTTTCATTACTTAGTGTCCCTCTAAGTAAATAAAATTTAGAATTTTAAATTATGAGCATGATTTTATCATGTTCATCTTTATAGTATTCACTGCCAATGCTAAAGACAAATGGAAGAGCATTTAACTCTATGCATGAAATCACATGAATTGGGCTGGGTGTGGTGGCTCACGCCTATAATCCCAGCACTCGGGAGGCTGAGGCAGGAGGATCGTTGCAAGTTTGAGACAAGCCTGGGCTACAAAGTGAGAACAAGGCCAGCCTGAACTGCACAGAGAGACCCTGTCTCAAAAAAAAAAAAATCACATGAATTATACAATTTGTGTTTGCTGGCTTGTGCATGCATATGAATCTCATTCTTACCAGAACAGTAGCTATGTGCACATTCAACCCCAGTTTCTGTCCCGAGCTTGCAGATGAGGAAGCATGGACCAGAGGGAAAGGACTCAGGCTGTCCTCTCTTTTCCTTTCCCTTTGAACCATCATTTCCAGGGTAAATGGTTGCTTACTGCATGGACCTAACAGGTATAAAGTAGGATATGATCGGGGTCCTTGACTTGCTGTATTTACAGAACTCTTTGCCTTCTTTCTGAATCTGAAGTAACTTCTGGTTGGAAGAGAGCATGGTCTTTGGGACCATCAGCTCCCTGCCTACTCAGTTACAGACTTGACACCCTTACCTTGGCATGGTGTTGAGTCTCTCTCTATACCTACAGCTGTGAGTCCACTGGCCTGGAATGACATTGCAGGGAGCAGCAGACATGCATGGTATGCAGAACTTCACCTACAAAACACAGGTCAAACAAAACAATTACAAGTTCAAGACGTGCCAGCGTTAAGGCACGCACACTGCTGAGTGTGACTGTTGGTGACTACACAGTTCACATATTCATGAAGCTGGCCTACTTGTTTGAACCACTTATGGGGCTTTTTAAAAATCTATCTGGCTGAGCAGAAGCTGTGGAGGTTCTGATTCAATCAGTGAGGGTGAAGCCCATGTGTGTGTGTGTGTGAGTGTGTGTGTGTAAGAAATGAATTTAAAGAAACACAAAAGATTGCACAAATCTTGAGTGCATAGCTTGAATTTTCACAAAGCAAAGCCACCCGTGTTACCAGCATCCAGACCAAGAAATAGAATAGTCCAGAAACCCCCACAGCTCTTGCCCCCTCCCAGTCACTTCCCCCACTGCCTCAGTTTGGGTCTGAAGACCCATGGGGTAAAGGCTTGATGCCGACGGTGGTGCTCTCAGGAGGCAGTGGAACCTTCAAGAAGTGGAGCCTAGTGGGAAGTCTTTATGTCCCTGGGGGTCTCCCTCCACAGGGGGCTATGGGACCCCAGTCCCGTCCTCTTTTCTCACTTCCTGCATGAGGTGATGGTTATACTCCTGCCATGATGAACAACCTCTTCCAAAGACATAGGACCAAGTGAGCATGAACTAGAATTTCCAAAACTGTGAAAAAATTACCCCTTTCTCAGGTATTCTTTGTAAGGATTAAAATGTGTCTAACATGTCCATTAAACCTATCCCAAGTTCAAATGCTACAGATTAGTTTTGCCTGTCTTGATTTTATAGAAGTGGAAACATACAGTGTGTGCCCTTGTTTGCATGGTATCATTTCTAAAATGATATTTGCTCTATGCACCAGCATTTTTACACATGCAAAATAGTTCCTTCTTATTGCTATATAGTATTCCATCACATAGTCTATAATTTATCTATCAATTCTATTATCAGTGGGTTGTTTCTAGGTTTTGCTTCCACTAAAGAGTGCTACTGTATACATTTGTGTGCATGCCATTTGCTACACATGAATATAGGAGGGCAATTGCTATGCTGTTAGATATATACGTGTTTAGCTTTAGTACAGAACATATATACTACCAAAAGGCTCTCCAGTAAAGGCACTGAAGTATCCTGCTTTGGATCCTGGGTAAAAAAACATGTAGGTAAATTTTGGTGAAATCTGAATAAAGCCTGAAGTTCAGTTAATATTAATTGTTCAACATTATTTTCTTAGTTTTGACAAATGTACATGGTTTGCAAGATGTTAGCTTTAGAGCGAAACTAGGCAAAAGGTAGTGATGTCAGGTTTTGGGGTGCTGGAGTCTCCTTCTGAGGTGATTTCTAGATTCTTTTTCTCCTGAGCAAAGAATTGATCAAGACAAGCACAAACCATAGCAAAATTTTATTAAAGGTAGAAAAAGAAGTACACACTACAGGGTGAGTGTGGGCCATCTATGCAAGAGAGAACACAGTGGCAAAAACCCAATGTGGACTGCCCTTTTTGTACCACCCACTCCTCAGGCTGAGGACACATCTAGGTCATCTTATCAAACACCTACCTGAGTTTTCATGAGAAGTCCACATGCAAGGTTTTGGGAACTGTTCTACACGTGTTCCAGGATCTTGTCCTGCCTCCTTTACCAACCAGTTTGAGCCATGCTCTCTCTTCCTGTCTTATTAGTATATGAGAACTCTCTCATTTCTACAACTTACATGTACATCCAAAATGATTCCAAATTAAAATTTTTTTATTGAAAGAAAAGACTTTCTTAGGACCTGGCTTGCTAAGGATTACTGGATTAAGACAAGCATGTAAGGAATTAAAATAGCATTTACTTGACTGATTAGATTCACCTGGAAAGAATTCCTGTACTCATTTCTAGAAGATTGTAATTCTACAGATCTGCAGTGAGACCCAGGATGAAATTTTTAACAAGCATTCACCTGACCCTGAAGTGGGAAGTTTGAGAAATACCATATCAGAGTGCAGGGGAATTGGTATGGTTTTAAGAGCCAGTAAACTGGAATTCACACTCCAGCTCAGTTACTTACCAGCTGTGTGACTTTTCAGGCACTTAACATCTTAGACAATTAGTAATGTATTCAAACTGTAGGATCCCCAAGATGCTTAAATGAGGTACATACAAAATAGCTAGTACAGGGTTTGTGTTGTAGAGCTGACCCAGACACCTTGTATTCTGAGTTTTCCTGCTAAGGGGAAAAGACAAAATTAATAAATTGTGATTATATTTCTTAAACAAGTTACGTCAACATCCATGCACATTTTCCATAAGATACTGAACGTGAAAACAGTAAGGAATGCCAGCTCCTCTTTGAGTATCCTTTATTCAGAGATTTTTCTCCTTTACTCTTTTTCAGACAGTAAGAGAGAACTTTGCCTTTCATTGTGCCTAGACATTCCCACAGGGTTCTGCCTGAGGGAAAGCCACCGATTGCCCGTACCGAGGCCCCACACTTGGCTGCGGCAGTGAGCAAGGCCTTCTGTGTCCCCAGTTTCCAGCCAGCCACTCAGCACAGCCCCCGGAACAGCTGGCAGGTCCGACGAAATCCCTCCTTGGCAAAGGGCAGGAAGCAGTGTGGGCAAAGTATGAATACTGCCTAGCATTGTATTTCATGGGAAGTAAAAGGACAGTAAAATCCTCTGTCTGCTTTTGTGTCTGGATGTCCTGAAGCTTCTGCCTCATTGTAATGAGAAGAGTCCTCCCTAATTTGGCGAGTCCTAAGATAGTGTGCTGCAAATTGCCAGTTCTCTTGCCTCTGTAATGTATTATTTGAGTCCAATAATGCATTACATTTTCATCATCTGTGAGCGTCTTAGGATATTTTTTTCAAGCCCCTGAGACAACAGTCATGGAAAAGCCATTGGCTGAATGCTGAATTAGATGAGAGGTGATAAAGGATGGAGGCCTCTTGAGATGCAGTTTGAGGGGCTTACAGCAAAGGCATGTGCCAGAGCTGGGGAAGGCCAAGGGGAGAGGACTGATCGTCGGCTAGAAAAGGGGTTAGTCCTTCCCCAGGAAGGTCACTGTCACTGCCAGGTTGACTCTCACCAGCTAGTATCTAGGCCCACTGTATTCAAACTGTCGTGGTACAGCCAGGAATAGTGGTGCAGGCCAGCTGAAGCAGAGGGCTCACAAGGCTGAGCCCAGCCTGGCCAACTTAACGAGAATCTGCATTAAAAAAAAAAAATTAAAAAGTAGCTAGGACATAGCTCAGTGTCCTAGCTCAGACTGCATGCAGTCTCAGTGCTGCAAAACATGAATGAATGAATGAATGAATAAATAAATAAATAAATAAATACCACAGTACAACCATTCATGGTCCTACTGTCAAATGCCATCCAAGCCCAAGAATATACTGGTAGATAGTAACCTCCTAGGGATCGTTCACAAGTTAAAAAAGAAAAGAAACCAGAAAACAAGCTCTTAAGAGTAGTCAAAGCAAAACTAGAGAGCTTACTGGAAAAACATAAAGATATATAATAAAGCACAAATAAGGAAGAGCCAAATTGCAGAGGGGTCTAGCAGCAGGAAGGAGACAGTCACCCAGAACCCAAGCAGCGACTGGTCCGTCTCTATGGAGCTAGGAAGTCTTGGTCTCTGCATCTCTTAACATCTAATTCATTGCTAAACTGCCCTCGCACTGTCTCACAGTCTGTACAGATGGTCCAAAGTGATGCCCAAATTCCAGGGCTCTACCGCTGCCAAGCTCTAGCACCAGCAAACAACTGGCTGATGCTCTGACTCCTGGGAGATTCTTTTGTGCCCAGTTTGGGTCAGGAGCTGGCTGCCTGACAAGATCATGAAGTCAGCATGATCCCGCCCTTTAGTGTTTCACACAGTGATGGGGAAGGGCAGTAATGACCGGTGACAAAGCATTTTAATTTTAAAATTATCTAGGGATGGATCACAGTCTGCAGCTAGACTACCTTAATGTCCTTTCTCCCTTCATGCACTTGGCATGCATTCTGGAGAAGAAACGTTAACAAATTCTCCCAGGTCCAAGCCTGGTATGGAGGTGAGCAGAGATATCTTTGCCCCACCAGCAGCTTTGTAGTGTACCACTCACAAGCAGAAGGCACAAACAGGAGAGGCCATAAACTGTCACACAAAGGAAAAAAGACAGGGTGGAAAGGTTAGGAATGAAAAGGGATCTGATAGCAGGAAAGCTGGTTCCAATTAACAAGACAATGCAAGCCTTGACATTCCTGATGGATGTCAGCGGTTAAGTGCTAGCTGGACCTTCTGAGGTTACAACTCCCATTCAAACTCTGGCTATGGATGTCAACCTGAAACCCAAGGCCATGGGCTCCAGGCATCTGTGAGCCCTATGGATTAGTGTAGTGGCCTTGGGAGGCCCTTCCAGGCGGCCGCTTCCTCCCTGGGTACCATTACCCAGAAGCCAGGTGTACTCTGGGGACGCAACAATACCAAGTAATTAACAGAAAATGTTCTTGGCTGTGTCTCAGGCATATCCTTTTATAACGAGAACAAAGGGTTAGTTGATGAACTAATTCTTGGTGGGGAACACTGTAGCATCTATAATTAAATGAATGCTTAGGATTTTTGTTTGTTTGTTTTTCAATATCCCCATTATAATTTCAGTTTAGATAACTCCAGACCTCATGTTTCCTAATTTATTATTGCTTGCTATGGTCCTCTGGGACCCAGTGATTGAGTTTTATTGGCATCATTATCATATCCACCAACAAGCTCATCTTCCTGAACTAAATCAGTCAAAGCCAGATGGCTGGCCCACATCGTTCCCCAGCAGAGGTGCCCAGACTGGAAGCCAGTCTCAGCAAAGAGATCAGTGTGCTTCTTTGGCCAGTGACACCAACAATCTGTCACTTGTTGGCCAGATACAAATGAGGCTGTGCCTGGTCAGGTCTGATTGTGGGCAAAAAAGTAGAAGTAGAGGGACCCTTGAAGAAGAGAAAAGAAAAATGTGAGGTTCCAAAGGGATTGCCCCTCAAAGGACCAGAGTACAAGTCCATCGCTGGCAAAAATAGATGACCTTCTGGGATACAAAAATCTACATACTTGGTTGACAACCAGGAAATTCCAGGATAAGATGTTGAAATTCCATCTAAAACATGCATATGGACAGCCTCCATCCTCTCCTTCTTATAACCAAAACAGGAAAATAAAAAATTATAATTTTAGATGCATTTTACAGTGATACAAACACAAAGAGATCATCTAAATCCAATGTCTTCTTTTTACTCAGGAGACCAAAATGAATTCATATCTCAGTGTGATATTAAAGATTAAAAGAAAAACAATCTACATGCCTCAAAGACTAACGTCCAAATATGGTGTGCACCGGATTTGCCTCCTGTGAGGCCTGGGGAAGTCTTCAAAATATGAGCCTTGATTACTTCACTTAGAAAGTGGGAACACAAGTTGAGTACCCTTGAAGTTCTTGGGACCAGAAGTATTATGGATTTTAGATTTTTTTTTTTTTGTATTTTGGAAGTTTTTGTATATATTAGGAGATATCTGGGTAGGACCTAAGTCTAAACACAAAATTCATTTATGTTTCATATAGATCTCATGCACAGAGCCTGAAGGTCATCTTATAGAATATTTTCCATGTTCTTGACCCCAACCTGTCATACGAGGTCACATGAAGAATTTTCCATTGGTGCTGTCATGTTGGTGCTCAAAATGTTTTGGATGTTAGGTTTTTGCATTAATAATGATCAACCTACAGTAATGTTATTGGCTTCTGTGAGAACTGACATAATATGTACAAGTACCTAACAAACACCAGCACCCGGCATTCATTAAGGAAATAGAAAATGTATTTTAAAAACACTGCACTATTAGGAAGTGAAGTAGCTGAAAGGACAGGACTCTTCAAGGGACTGTTCCTTCCTGATCAACCCTTACCATGTTGGGGAGCTCAGGAGAGAAGGAAGGCCTTTGGGGTGAATGCACCCTATTTCTGATGACATAAGGTCAAGGGCTTTGGGTGATTTTTCCTGGGCAGCTGAAATTCACATACCATAGGTAGTTTGCAAACGCTTTTGAGGCTTAAATCCTCCTTGACCCCTAGGTCCTTTTCCAATTGAGATGCTGTCAGAGTCATCAAAAGGATGACTGTTTGATGGGCAGGGAGGAAGCCTTCCACCACATCCCATAGTGCTCACTCTTCCATACCCCAGTTCTGCATCAGAAGACATCAACTGTTCCACCATTTCCTCTGTTTTTCTGCCTCTCCCTGTTTAATTAATAGTCAAGAAGATGTTCCCAACTGAATCGACCATTCTAGGACTGAATGCTGTGATGAGTTGAATTATGTCCCCCTCAATCCATATGTTGATGTTCTAACCCTCTAGTACCTCACTATGTGAACTTAGGTGGAAATATGATTGTTGTGAATGTAATTACTTACCATGAGGTCATACTAGAGTAGGTGGTCCCTAATCCAATGTGACTGGTGACTTTATAAAAGCAGGAAATTTGAACACAGAGATGCAAGCAGGAAGGACATGTTGCGAAAATAAAGTAGAGATCAGGGTGATGTGTCTAAAGCCAAGGGCTTCTAAAGATTGTGAGCAAACCATAGGAAGCCAGGAGGGGGAGTGGGCAATGAGAAAATTTGCAAAGCCTGAGAACGCATGGACTCTGCCACACTTAGATCTCGAACTCTCAGCCTCCAGAGCTGTAAGACAGAACCTTTCTGCTATGTCCAGTTTGTGGTTCTTTGTTATGACAGCCCTAGCAACTTCATTCAAATAGCAACCACTTCTTCTTGGGAATAAAGCCACCCTGGGGTGGCTCGTAGCCTTGTACTGGTATCATGCGCACTGAGCACTGTCCCTACTCTGGCTTCTGAGCCCTCCTGATCCTCTATCATCAAAGCAGCTCAGTGATCTGTGTACTCAAGTCCCAGTGTGGAAAACAGTCAGCACCACACAGGATAGAGTAGGGCAAGTCAGCACCACCGTTATCCCAGGTCACATCCCTAACCTCTGGCCTCCCATAATCAGACAACAGACTCTAGAGATGATAACACAGATTGGCCATATTTTGAAGCCTTGCTCCACTCCCTTATTAGGAAAAACTATGCTCTGCGAAGTCTTGCAGACTGGAGTATCTGTTATGAATCTGAGCCTTCAGATGAGAGCCAATGTCATTTTCTCTCTGCAGTAAAAATAGAAGAAAATTAAAAGAGGGAAGAAAATATAAGACACCACTCTTTCTGTCCCTCTGTGTCTCTCTCTTGTCTTTCTGTTTCTTTCTCAGTCTCTGTCACTCTGTACCTCCCCCACCCACCCACACATATACACACAGCGCACACCTCCACAGACAAATTATTTTCTGCTAAAATAGTCTCTTTTTCTTACTGTGCATTCACAAGAATAGAGATATTGGTTGCTGTCCCCTGTGGTAATGATGATAAATATGCCAAGGTCACCAGCCTCATCAGGCATTGAGACCACTCACTCTGTCAAGCACAGATAATCACTTACCTGGTGAGACTAGTTGCCTATACTTCAATCCATGCCTACGATGTAGCTGAAATGTTCCTTATCTCACAAAAACACTTGTTTTTCTGGTGCAAGAAGAAATTCATAAATTATTGGCAGGCACTGAATTTTTTTAAAAAGTCTCAGTCATTTTTTCAGGGAAGAAGTAACCAAAGAATGAGAACTAGGTAGAATATATATATATATTGGCAATATCTTCTTCTATTTCCTAGCAAGCAAAAACTTCAATAGGTCTAACTAATCAATAAAAAATTCCTCTTAATTTCCTTCCTAATAGAACTAAGGCATTATAAAGATTATTTTTAATTCTATAAGCATTTATTTAGAATCTACTATATGAAAAATACCAGGCTAAGTTATGAGAATACTAACATAAATAAGACATAGTAATCTCAGGTTTATTCTAAACAACCTGAAGTCTACAAATAGTACACAAAGGGAAGGAATGTGTATCATTTTCCAAATGCTCACTTTTTGAGAACTCTATATTCATTAAAGACAGAATAGGTAGAATTATGCTGTAGAATTTGACTAATTAGTCAAATGTCCCATCTTCCGGCATCTGTCACTTATCACATAGTGATGACTATGTGAATGTATATATGCGTGGAATAATAGCCATTAAATCACTTTCCCTGAATGTGAATGGAAATCACTCATGTGAACTGTATCTGGCAGGTGCGTCTCAGTGGGAAAAGACTGAATTGCTGCTTTGCAACTCTTGACAATAGGCAGGCACTGAGGAACCCTGTGCTAGCCAGGCACTATGGAGACAGAGAGAGGAATTCAAGAGAGAAGTCTTGAGCTCACAGATCAATAAAAATGACAGCTACAAACAAGAATCTGAAAACAAGGGAAAGAACTAACCATTCACTGTACAGCGATATGAAAACTGAATGTTTGATACTGGCTATCACCATTTACATATGACACAAATTAAGAAAACAGGCAGAAAATAAAGGCCAGACTAATTCAAACCAAAGGATGACTTTTAAATTACTGAGCTGGGGGGAAAAGTCTTCATGATGAATTGCAAAACAAGCCCTGGGTATTTTATCAGTCATCACATGCATACACAAGGTGGCAAGTGTCAGGACTGATAGCAAGGACTCTGGAGCCTACAAGCCTGGCTTTGAACACAGCTCCAGCATCTCCACAGGACTCGGGGTCATTGGTTAAGATGCATAACTGCCCTGTTCCTCAGGGTAATCTCTATAATGAGACAATACCAGTGCCTACGTCAGAGGCAGGTACTGTGAGGACTGAGTGAGGTAGCACAGGGATAACTGTTAAAATAGCGTCTGACAAAAAACTTATGCTTATAAAAGCCCATTAAATAAACAAAGTACCCTTCACCTCTGCTGTGCTTGATTTTTTTTACATAAGCAAAGAAGTACTTGTATAAAATCAAGGTTAAAAAATATCAAATAGAGATTCTCCCTTCCATAAGACGTGCCATGTTGTCAGTTAACCATACCTTTGATGTAGGCAATATTAAAAGTAAGCATTTTTGTTTTCTTCATAACAGTGAGCTGTCTTTTGTTGTCAAAATTTTGAGATTTGGTGACAGTTGTGAGTATTAAGTGGTTTTCTTACTGGTGAGGAACATTTGTGAATTATATGCAAAAATAATTATGCAAAAATAATTCACATTTGTGAATTATTCCCTTCTCTAACCAATTTTGGTTTCAAATTGAGAATCTGCTTAAAATTCAGTATGTGTGATAGAAATTTATTGCTTTTGTGAGACAAGGCTCCTTCCTAAGCAAATGCAATTTTAGAAAAATGTCTGTGAGCTTTTATAATAAAATATTTGATGATGTTCTCAAGTTCACACCAAAATCTTCAACCATAGAACTTTAAAAAGTACACAATTGTTTACTTTCCTTCACTTAAACTTTTTCATGTCATCCAAATGTAATCTGATTTATAGAGCTATTTATTACAAATGTACTCTTACATTAATTTTATTTGGAAAACATCCTCTCATGTTTTATATAATGTTAGGAAAAAGAGTTAAGTAAAAAAGAAAACATATTCCTAGATATTAATCTGTACATACTAGTAAAAGTACTAAACAAATTTAATTTTAATTTAAGAACATCATTTATGTGTACAAACCGTTCAAGTGACAGTGTAGAAAATCAAGAAAATGTCTTCTGTAGGTAATAAATACTGCTAAAAAGAAACTATTAAAAATTAAAGTTATGAACAGGAACATGAAAACAGAAGATGTAGCTATCCTATTTTCAGATGAGGTAGACGTCAAGCCAAAACTGATCAGAAGAGGCAAAGAAAATCACTAAATACTGGTTAAGGTCCAAATGAACAGCAAGAGATCACAATTATTAATGTATATGCACTGAAGACCCAACTTCATAAAACATGTACCACTGAACATAAAAGATCAGGTAAATATAAATATAACTGGGGACTGCAATAGCCCACTGTCACAAACATACAGATCAACTAGACAAAAATTTCAAAGAAATATCATAGTTGAATAAAACCTTGGAACAAATGGACTTTATAGATATCTTCAAAGTAGTTCTACCCAACAACAGAGTATGCATTCTTCTCAGCAGCACATGGAACTTTTTCCAAAAAGGACCACATACT
The DNA here is from genome assembly GCF_000276665.1 of Chinchilla lanigera. Classification (NCBI taxonomy): domain Eukaryota; kingdom Metazoa; phylum Chordata; class Mammalia; order Rodentia; family Chinchillidae; genus Chinchilla; species Chinchilla lanigera. Next base: position 30,490,401 of record NW_004955410.1, read on the forward strand.
AACCAATAAAGTGTGCTTAAGTAAATGCAAAAAGTTAAAATTATACCATGTATATTACCAGATCATAGCACAGTGAAACTAGAAATCAATGGCAAGGGAAACCATAGAAATTATGTAAAAAATGAATGAAAATTAAACTATATAGTATTAAATAATCAGTGGGTTACAGAAGAAATCAGAGAAAAAATAAGATACTTTCTAGAACTAACCAATAATGCCAGTAAAACATATCAGAACTTGTAGGACACAAGGAAATTGGTCTCAAGAGGGAAATTTATAGCTATGAATGAGAACATCACAAAAACAGAGCGTACAGGTAAATAACCTAGTGATGTAGCTCAAGGTCCTAGAAAAACAGGAATAATCCCAACCCAAAGCTAGTACAAAGAAGGAAATTGTAAAAGTTGAAGCAGAAATCAAAAAAATTGGGACTAGAAATAAAACACAAAGAACTAATGAATCAAAAAGTTGGTTCTTCAAAAGAATAAACAAGCTGGGGATTTAGCTGAACAGCAGAGTGCTTGCCTGGCAAGTGTGAGGTCAGGAGTTCAGTCCCCAGTACCAAAAAAATAAATAAATAAATAAGGTAAACAAACCCTTAGCCAATCTTACAAAAAAAAAAAAGACCCAAATCAATACAACTAGAAATGAAAAAGACAAAATTACAATGGACACTGTCAAAATCCAGAAGATTATTAGCAATTACTTCTCAAACCTGTATGCCAATATACTGGAAAATTCAGAAGAAATTGATAAATTCCTAGAGACATATGAATTAACAAAATTGAATCAAGAAAATACAAAAACCCTGACTAATCCAATAACAGGCAATGAAATTGAAGCAGTAATAAAAAAATCTACCACCTAAGAACAGCCCAGGTCCAGATAGATTCTCTATTGAACTCTATAAAAACTTCAGGAAATTTCTAACACTAATAATCACCAATCTCTTTAATGAAATTGAAAGGGAAAGAGAATTCCCAAAATCATTCCTGGAAGCTAGCATTACCTTGATTCCAAAACCAGACAAAAATCCAACCAAAAATGGAACTATAGGCCAATTTCTTTAGTGAATATATGCTGTTGGGAGAGGCTGAAGCTGGAAACTGGTCATATGTATGAGGGCAGGACAGAACCCGAGTGCCTCAAGCAGCCAAGCTACCTCAGTCTTGAGAAAAGCATCCTTCCTGGACAATTCAGTCATTAGTTGCTAAGCAACCTTGCCTCTTGTGATACTAATTTTGTAAAGGTATAAACAAATGCCCCTACTGTTATTGTTAGGTCCTCTTATCTAACAGGTATAGAAGTTGCCTCCACCTGACCTAGCTATTTGTCTCTTGTCTGTCTTTTCCTCATTCCCTTTGCCGTTTCTCCCCAGGGTACACCAGAGACCAATGAGTCCCTACAATATGGTAGATGCAAAAGTTCCCAACAAAATACTGGCAAATGAAATGCAATAAATCCTCAAAAAGATCATACATCATGACCAAGTGAGCATCATCCCAGGGATGTAAGGATAGCTCAGCATATTCAAATTCATAAATGTAATACATCACAAAAATAGAAGCAAGGGCAAAAATCACATGATCATCTCAACAGAAAAAGCCTTTTACAAAATCCAACATCCACTCATGATAAAAAAAAAAAAAAAGAAGAAGAAAATAGGTGTAGAAGGACCTTATCTCAATCTGGTAAAAGTCATTTATGACCAACCTACTGACAACATCATATTAAATGGGAAAAAACTGAAAGGTCTTCCTCTAAAATCAAGAATAAGACAAGGATGTCGACTATCACCATTCCTTTTCAATATACATGGAAATATTAGCAAGAGCAATTAGGCAAGAGAAACAAGTAAAAGTAATATGTATAGAAAAGGAACAGATTATTATTATTTGCAGGCAATATGATCCTCTACATGGAAGACTCCAAAAAAGACCTACCAAAAGATGCCTAGAATTAATAACTAAATGCAGCAGTGTAGCAAAATACAAAATCAACACAAGGAAATCAATAGCATTTGTATATATCAGTAATGAACTCATTGAGAAATAAATTAGGAAAAAGTACCATTCAAAATAGCACAAAGAAAAATCATATGCTTAGGAATTAGCATAATGAGGAAGTGGAAGGCCTGTAAAATAAAAACTATAATATTCTGAAATAAAGCTATGGTACATCAGAAAATAGAAAACCAGCATGGTACTGGTACAAAAACAGTTTGAGATTTGTTACCTCAGAATGTGGATCAGTGGAATAGAATGGAGGATGCAGAAATAGCCCTAAGTGCATTGAACTATGTGACCTTTGACGAAAGGCCAAAAACATACACTGGAGGAAAGAGCCTTTCTGAAAAAGGTTCTGGGAAAGCCGGCTTACCACATGCAGAAGACTGAATTGTGACCCATCTCTCTCACCATGTACTAAACTAAAATCAATGTGGATCAAACAGCTAAATGTTAGAATAGGAATTCACTTTGCTAGAAAAATAAAATAAGCAAAACTCTTAGATAAAAAGTAAAACTCTTGAAGCAAGAATTAAGCAAGTAAGCGAGAATTTTCTGAGTCTAATCCTGATTGCATGGGAAATAGTACCAAAAATCAACAAATGCTATCATATCAAATTTTAAAAGCTTCTTTATAGCAAAAGAATCAACCACTGGAGGAAAGAGGCAAATTATAGAATTGGAAAAAATTTGGTAGTACAGCTCAGACAGAGGACTAATGTCAGAAACATATAAACAACTCAAAAAATTACATCCCCTGAAAACAAGAAAATCCAATCAAAGTAAGGGGAAGTTAAGTGAATAGAATAGACACTTCTCAAAAGTAAAAATGGCCAATACATACATAAAGCAATATTCAACGTGTCTGGTCATTAAAGAAATGCAAATTGAAACAACACTGAGACGTCATCTTACCCCAGAAAAAATGGCCATTATCAAGAAATCAAATAATAACAAATGCTAATGAGGCTACGGGAACAAGGAATCCTTCTATATTGTTGGTGAGAATATAAACCACCATGATCACTATGAAAATCTGTACGGAGATTTCTCAAAAATATAAAACTAGAAATTTCATTTGATAGTGCCCTTTAAGGCATCTTCTTAAAAGAATTAAAGACGTATCACAGTGATACATCCAAACTCATGTTTATAGCAGCACAATTCGTAATAGCTGGATCTTGGAGGCAGCCTGTATGTCCATCAGCACACGAATGCATAAAGAAAATGTGGGGTTTACACACCATAAAGTATTACTCTGTCATAAGAAGGATAACTTGAGTCATTTATAGGAAAATGGATGCATCTTGAGACCATAATATTGAGTGAAATAAATTTAACACATAAGCTTAAATATCATGAGATTACTATTATATGAGAAACCCAAAATATAAGAGCAATATAAAAGATAGGCAATAGGAAGTAGGGAAATAGATCTTTCACAGATAGGAAGGGAATAAAGAGATGGAGGGAGGGGCCAGGGGAGAGGGAAAGAAGATGAAAAAGAATGAAGATGTGATATGTACACATGCCAATCCTTCACAAGGAATGTAAACATAATGCACTTCACATATGTACTAGTACAAAATAAAAAGTAAAAAAATAAAGTAATGAACATGCTATTTGACATATCAAACCACACAAGACTAGAGAAATTTAAAGTTTGTAGTGAACTGATTACAAAAAGAAAACCCAAACTCAGAAGAAGCAGCGACTCGATTGATTCAAATCCTCACAATGTGGCCTAAAAGAAGAGTCATGCAACTGTTCCTCTCTGTCTTAAGGGAAATATTGAGAGATAAGGGAGAATTCTTTCTGATGTTTTTTCTCAGATAGGAGAGGCAGGGGAGAGACAGAGAGAGAGGGAGACAGAGAGAGGGAGACAGAGCCAGAGCCAGAGCCAGAGCCAGGGCTAGAGACAGAGACAGAGCGAATCATAAAGCCAACAGAGAAAAATATTAACAATTGGTAAAGAAAGATGGGTAAATGGTGTACAGGAATGTTGTGAAAAGAACATTGTAAAATATAATCTTGCATCTTCTAGGGAAAATTTGAAAATTTTTTTTGGAAAGAATCATAAAAGAGGTTAAGTGATGAAACTAACAAGTTACAGGGCAAACGCCTAAGTAGAGTTAAGCACAAGGCACAAACAAGAGGCAGTGTGTGTGTGTGTGTGTGTGTGTGTGTGTGTGTGTGTGTTCAGTAGTTAAAGCAGAAATGGAAAAGTCACAATATCAAGCAAGATGTGAGATGCAATGTGAGTATACGATGAAATACTTGGGTAAAGCAGATGAGTGCTTCTCAGAGACGGCCACTGACTCTATAAATAAAAGAGTACCATGGATAGAGTAAAAGCATGTCAAAGAGCCTTTGCAAATAAAATGGAAGTTGAGGCTGCTGTCTTTTGCAGAGAAGCAGAGAGCTCACTGCTTTGTGGATACCCTGAGAGATAAGGTGGAGGAAGTGTGCATAGGGGTTTAAGGACACATGAATACTTGTGATATCTGCCAAGCCCCAAAGAAGCAGTAAAAACTTCATGCACCAAGTCAGCAAACACTCTGAGCAGAATAACCAGAAAATATCAAATGAACAAAAGTTTTTTAAATGCACCTCTGCACCTCCACCCTCAATACATGTAAATCTACAATTCACACCAACAGCATCTATATTTGCACGCAACAATACATACATACATCTCACAATCCACACAGTCCACACAACACACATACCAGCAGTACGTATGAAATGATAGGTATGGTTACCTAAAAACGACAAAAGATTTGTCACTGGGTAAAAAGCCAATTCATGGCATCTAGTAAAGAAGTAGGGGGACACAGGAGGCAGAGCTGCAGATAAAGAGTAGAGGTCTATTATTCTTGGATTCCATATTTGTGAATTCACCTCACCAAAATTTGTCTCCAGAATTAGCCCTCTACAGCACTTTCGGGTCATTTGCTGACTGCTCCCGGAAGTGAAAATTTCGAGTTCCTGGTGCATGCTGTGATCTGAGGTCAAACCACATTCTCCCTTCCTGTTTCAGCTCCTGTACTATTAAAAGTGTCCTCTTTGCAATCTGCTTAGTGACAAAATGGAGCATTTTTGTGCTGGATGGTTGGTGAGTTTGGAATGTGAAAGGGGCCCCTAGGCACAGTATCAAAGTGTTGCCTGTTGTCCCTTAGTACAGGAAGACTGCAAAGTGTTTTAGGATGTGTCTTCCATGTACTTTGTGATGGTATGAGTTACAGTGCCCCTAACCACGAGTTCCGTGTTGATAGGTCAACCATGTATGTTAAATGTCTTTCAACAGAAATGCATAAAATTGATTATGAATTGAAAGGTGACCAGAGGTTTGCAGGAAACTAACTCTGTCTTCTCTCTGGGAGTAATGGTTTCATACTGGCTACTCCAGTGTGTTCATGGAGGTGAACCTCAAACAAGAGACACCTGTACTTGGTTAGAAAGAAAGGTACCCAATTCAAAGTGGGTTTGAGGACACAGTGTGAGGATGTAATCTAAGGGTTGTGTCAATGGAGACATGTAAGGCTGAAAACAAGCATCACAAAATGTTAACCGTCATTGAATGGTGTTGATGTGTGTGTTTGTTATTATTGGTAGTTATTTTAATTTCCTGAAGTAAAAATCCTTAGAAGGATACCACATCAGGAGAGAAGGGACTACAAGGGTGAAACTACGACTAAAAATATTTCCACACACTTCAGTATACATTCCCTAAGAGCTATGTGTGAAATCAGATGCAGGCTAAGCATTACCTCATCAAAGTAATTTGGAAAAGGGAGTAACTGTGACAGGGCCAGAGCGAGCCTTCATACACAACAGTGCTGCCCTGTCTCTGCAACAACTGTGGCACAGTACTAGCATTATGAGCTTTCATCAGTTTGAAAGAAACGTCCTGAATTTACATAGTGAGGAGATGTTGTAGTTTGAAATGCTGGTGTGTGATAGTTTATTTCTGTCTAGCAGTTAAAATCATTTCATAGCCAAAGTATAAAGCCATGATGCCGTGTCAATTAGAAATCACAGCACCCATAGTTTAAATGCTCTCAAAGAGATGTAATAGGATAGTTAGGTACTCTGCCCTAAGATAAAGCAACAGGAAGATCACCTTCCTAGTTATTCTTTTGTAATTATTGATAATATAGCCACGTATAATATCCAAATATCCCAGTTTCTCTATTCAAAATGAAAAGAATACTATTTGCCACATGAATGAGAAGGAAGAAGGGGCCTGAGATCTCTGGGAAAAGAACACTGGTGCTTGCAAAATATTCCAGTAAAATACTGTGAATAAGTTTAGCAAAGGGGAGGCAATGCAGACACAAGACTTTATGCATCCTTAGTTTCAATCTAAAGCATGAAAGAACTTATGGCAAGAACTTCATAAACACAAAAATGTCTGTCAAATACTACTATATTCACTGTTTTTGAATCATGAGGAAGTATTTCAAGAGCTATCATTCCACCCTGAATTATAGAAGGATCTTAATCAAGTACAGGAAGGGGAGCGAAGGGGTTGCTGTACTCTCATTATCTGAATTTTCTGACTGGTTGGAACTTAAGCAGAAATGTCTTGCTTCTGAAACTTCATAAATGGATCACCCAACTGCTTGGCCACTGTTTAGGAGACCACTATTACTACTGACACATTTAATATCTATTGAACAGCCATAGGATAAATGGTGCTGTTGAACGCTGTTTATTACTCTAAATCCATGTGATGCTTTAATTCTCTGAGAACAGTGAAGGTGCTGATCCTAGGTTTGGAATTTTGAGTAAATCTTGGGCACTAAAAATGCCCTATTGTCATTTATCTCTAAGTCTTAGAAAAGAAGGGGAAGTGATTAAGTACAAATACCAGGTCTATTTCAATACTTTCTTAACATACAGTAAGTGCCCATATTGCTTTACTTTGGTGAAAATCAGGGTGTGGCAAAGTATTGAAGACCTTCTGCACATGTTATTTATTACATAGTAACACGGAAAATTCTCTCCCTCATGGAAGCAATAATCCCAGTTTGAGCTAAGGGTCACACTATATTCCAGACTGCCAACTGGCTCTTTAACTGACTACTCTTAACTCATACAAAAGCATATCCTTTTTTCTTCAGGAATTTTATCTCTTCATAATATTTGTAAGGGCAAACATGATCTCCAACTCAAGATAATTCCTTTGTATTGTTGACTATGAGAGTCAAAGAGTTTGACTTTTAATCCATTTTTCTTAAAATAGGCAACACCTGCTGAGACCCAGTCACTTTTCCATCACTGATGTTCAACAGCATTTTCACACTTCAACTGACCATCAGCCTTTAGAGCCATCTCACAGTTTCTTTGGGTATCATCACACAGCCAGCTATTTAAACTAACATTCATACTCCACCATAGACGTGGAAATGTAAATCAACACTGAATGAGGACAGAAGGGCTTCAGGTTTACATTTCATTTTCATGGATGAAAGCTGATGTGACAAAGTGGATCATATCATTAGGAAAGTATAAATATTTGGAAATTCCAACAACAAAACATCTTTATATTAGTAAATGGGTTTATTGACATAACTGAACATAACAATGTATAACATTTATCCATTTCTCACTGAAAGACTTTCCAGTGAAACTATTTTAAATAGAACACAGATCCAGGAATTTGGCATTTTCAGTGATGCTCTGCAGTTGAAAGGGTGGGGGGGTATACAGAATTAGAGGTCTTTTCCAGATTTTCAATGGGAGTCAATATTCCACTGATGTCTAAAAGAAATAGCTAAGAAAGGGAATTTTACTAGGCATGAAAAAAAGCCAGAAATATGAAAGGTGCCAGATAGCCTCCTGGTAGAAAATACGAGGTCAACTCTACCTCTCCCTTGTACCCATATGCTCTGAATCTAAAACAAGGCCCGGCAGCAAACAAAGAATGACAGTCTATTTCCTGTGGTTTATTAAGTTTGGACTACACAGATAAGACTGCCAGAAAAGCAGCTGTAGTTTAAGTGATCTGGACATTTACTCAGCTGAACATAAACAAAGACCAGCTAATTTAGATCCCTGGATCCCTGCTCACTGGTTGGGATGGGGGCAGGCCTGACTCAATCTAGGCCAAACGTAAGTGGAGTGAACTGGGTTGAAGGACCCCCCAGACTGTGACGGATTCCCTGAGACACCAGGACCCTCAGGGCTGGTGGCCCTAAACAGACGATTGACTATTAAGTCTTAGCACCTCTGTAGTGGCCTCCACGGTGCTCCACTGCCAATAAATCCACAGCCACAGTAAATATAACCACAGTGCACACCCTCTGAGTGACTGTGTTTTTAGACCACACACAATTAGTAATGTAAACCCAACCACTACATTTAGTGATAAACATGTACTTCATAAATATCAGGGAACAAAACTATCCTAGACAGCTGAAAACACTGAAGAATCAAAAAAGTCTAACCCTAAGTTTAAAATAAAAACACTGAAAAGAAATACTGCAACTATTTACTAAAATATTCAATAACACAATAAAACACTGGGTAGTGGAAGGATTAATCTGAAAGATATATAATCATTTCACAGTGAGGTTTAAGTACTCATAACAGTCTTCTGGTTTTAGTAGCAACAGACACCCACTGATGTGTTTCTTTTCACATTTGTTTTCCATAATTTCTTCCTGTCTTCTATTTCATACAAAGAAGGGGATTAATGTGGTCAAAGACTACACTATCAATTCACAATCACCTCTTATTTTGCCTTTACTTCGCTGGGCATCAAACCCTGGGCCTCACACACACATTAAGCAAGTGCTCTGCACTGAAATACCCCAGCCTGGACAACTCCTTCTGCTTCCCCATTAGGAAATTACCTTTATCACTTAACTGTGACTCAAGGGAAGGAGGCACCGAGCTGAGTGTCACTGATCAAAATGGAACAAGCACATTACATTTATTCCCATCTGGACACACTGTCAGAAACGTGGTAAGTGAGCTGGAACTCCAGAGTTCCCTAAGGGGTCATCAGTTAGAGACATAGTACATTCTTTTATCAAATCTGGCATTGAGATTTCCTTTTCCATACATAGGTTTAAAAAATAAAATTAAAACCACAGGAATAACCCTGATAGAGAGGTCTTGCATGCAGCCTTCTCCTGAGAAAGTATGTAAGTTTTAGTTACTGAACGTGCTTATCTTGTTCATGTTAAAAGGAAAATCGTTGAAGGGCCCAGTCCAACTAAAACAGTCTTTGAGTTTATGGGTCAGTTTGTTAAATGTCAGAGCTCTTCACATTGTTGAAGAAAATATATTGTCTGTTATTACTTAACCTTACGGTTTCCTGAATGCTCTATCAGTCAACATAAATGAGTTGCGAGGTGAGAGTGTTCCCACCTGTTTACAACAAGCTCCTTGGCAGAGACCACCAAACCAGTGGGGTCAGTTGCCAAGCCTCCTTTGTAATGGCGCTAAGTTCCTTTTTCCTTAAATAGAAACAAAACTCCTGTTTTGACACTGGGCAAACATAATGCACGCACCAGAATCCTTCTGCCCATGCTGGGGGCACAAGAATTCCCACCTACCCCAAAGGAGGCCAGATTACCGCACTGCATCCGATACATAAGCCATCCCCTAGCTGCACCAAGGCCTCCTACCTCTGCCCCCACATCCACTACTCCCCTACCATTCCCCTTAAGCACCAAGTACTATCCATTTACTTCACAAGTACTGACTAGTGAGTGGCTCTCTGTCCCCTTGGCCTCTCTGGCAAATGCACAAGAGGGGAACAGATTTTATAAAATAAGGCTTTCCCCTGAGGTGGGTTGGAGGGGCCGCAGAGAGGCTCTTTAAGGTCAACGAGATGGTCTCCCGGCAGTCCTGCATCTAGTCTGCAAATCGTTGAAGCAGGTGGTCCTCCCGCCTCAGGCTGCCACCAGCGCCACCGCCAGCATTGTCCATAAAGCGTTCGCAGGGGAACTCGATGAGGTCAGCCTCGCTGAGTGCGCACACGGTGGTGCGCGGCCGGTGTGACTGAAATCCAGAGAAGTCGGCAGAGACTCCGGTGCCCATAGAGCGGAGAGGCCGTCGGGTGGAGTACATGTGCCGAACGTGGACCGGGGCCCCGCCCTTCCGCCTGGCCCGCAGCTTCCTCCGCAGCCAGCGCGACCCCCAGGCCGCCAAGGCTAGGAACACCAGCAGCGCGTTGACGGCCAGCAGAGCCAAGGTCAGCAGCTGATAGTCGACGCCGCTCTGACTACTAGGCTCCGGCAGGGTGACCAGCCCTGCGCAGTGGTCTCTGGGGGCCACGGGGCAGACTCGGCCCCCGAGCACGCCTTCGACACACACTAGGTAGGGGGTGTCTCCGCGCAGCTCACGCAGCGTGGCCGAGTCGCTGCGCTCGGGCAGGTAGACGAAGCGGTGGAACTTGGGCTGTTGGCCAAAGCGGTCGAAGAGCAGGCGGAAGCGCGCGCCGCCCAGGGGCCGGGGGCTGCGGTGCGCCCGAACCTCCCAGCGCACCGAGGCGCTGTTGGCGTCCACCGCCTCTACCGTCAGGTTGCACAGAATGAACTTATTGAAGTCACAGGGATCGGACACCAGCGGCGGCAGGCCAACCCCGCCGTCGGACTGCGCACCGCGCTCCTGCAGCTCGGCGGCGGCCAGGCGCTGCTTCGGTGAGCGCTGCCAGGGGTCGCGGGCCGGCAGTGACGCAAGGGCGGGCTCGGCCGTCGGGGTGGGTTCCGCGCGGGCGCGGGCGCGGGCGGGGGAAGCGCCGGTCGGACGTCCCGCCTCTGGCTTCTCGTGCAGGTCCAGGGGCTGAGGAGCTGGGCCCATGGCAGGAGCTGCAGAGGGGCCCGCGTGCTGCAGGAGGCCTGGACCCCGCCGGCTGAGCCTTAGAACACTGCGGTTGCTCACGAGCTCCCTGGCGGCCGCGTCCCAGGCCACCCCAGCTAGAAATCGCTCCCGCTGTTGGGGCAGCGGCTGCGGTGGCAACTCCTCTGCAAAACCTCCTGCAGGGGGCGTCATCTCCTCCTCCCCCGCGGCTGTGGGGAGGAGCCGCCCCCTGCTTTCCGCAGTCGCGGATGCCGAGGGCGGGGGATCCGCGCAGGACCCGTTCTGCAGCTGCTGGTCATCCAGGTAATCCAAGTACTTGCCCCGCAGGGCCGGGGGATGGCGACACTGTACGAAGACGGTGAGAAGCCGGCCCTGTGAGTGCCAGTCGCCCATCCAGCGCTTCAGGCCCCGCAGCCGGCAGTCGCAGGTCCAGCCGTTGCCGTCTAGATCCAGCCGGTAGAGAGCCGGGCTGGCAGCGAAGATGTCCCCCGAGAGGGCACTGAGCGCGTTGTCGCGCAGGTTGAGTTCGCGCAGTCGGCCCAAGTGGCCGAAGATGGCAGGGTGCAGGGCAGACAGCTCGTTGTCGCTTAGGTCCAGCGCCTCCAGGCTGTGCAGAGGTTCCAGCAGCGCCAAGGGAAGTTGGCTTAGCCGATTGCCCTCGAGGCGCAGCTCGCGCAGGGCCTCCAACCCCCAGAAGGCCTCAGTCGCGAGGTGTGTGAGCTGGTTGCCCCTGAGCGAGAGCAGGCCGAGGCGCGGCAGGTGCTGGAAGACGCGCGGGCCGAGGTGCTGCAGGCTGTTGGCCGAGAGGATGAGAGTGGAGAGGGAGCGCAGCGGTGCGAAGGTGGCCGCGTGGCGCAGGGAAGGCTGCAGCTCGTTGGCAGACAGGTTGAGGAAGCGCAGCTTGCCCAGCTGGGCAAAGGCATTCTTGCTCAGGAAGCGGATCCGGTTAGACTCTAGATGTAGGTACAACAGGTTGCCCAGTGGGGCGAAGACTGCGTCTGGCAGCGCTTCCAGGACGTTCCCATCCAGCCGCAGCTTGACCAGACTCTCCAAGCCCTCGAAGGAGCCCCGGCTTAGGCGGCTGATCTCGTTGCCATTGGCATAGAGTATGCGCAGCTTGCGCAGTGGGGCCAGTGTGCCAGGCGCGAGTGCCTGCAAGAGGTTGTTTCCCAGGTAGAGCTCCTCCAGCCGGGAGAGCTTCTCGAAGGTCTTGGGGTGCAGAGAGCGGATCTGGTTGTACTGCAAATCCAGCCTTCTGAGCTGCCCTAGGCGGTGGAAGTCGAAGGCGGTGATGTTAGTTATGAAGTTGCCTCCGAGGCTGTAGGTGAGCACATCCTGGGGGCTAGGCAGCGAGCTGGTTTTGGGCACTGCGCGGAGCCCCCGGTTGGTGCACAGGAGGTGCTGGGGGTGCTGGCAGTCGCAGCGCTCGGGGCACACCGGCTCGGCCCACGGCGGGAGCGCGAGGCAGCCGCACACCAAGAGCAGGAAGCGCACGGCGCGGGCAGCCTCCATCGCCGCCCGCCTTGCGTGCTGCGGCTGGATCGACCTCTTAGCCCGCCGGCTTCGTGTCTCCTCTGCATTCCCCTTGGCCTGGCCAGAGTCGCTAAATGGCCTCTTTCGGACTTCACTGCGCAGTCCAGCCCCTCCTCCGCTCTTTGTCCGGTGGCTGGCCCTTGTCTCTGCAGGCGGGCTTCACCGGGCCAAGTCAGGCGGCACAGAGCGCTCCTCGAGCTCCGGGTGCTACTTGTTGCATTTCTGCAGAAAAGTGTTTCTCCGGGTGTGCATCGGGGACGTGGGAGGGAGCAAGCTGTGGTGCTTTTTGTTTGCAGCGGAGCCCGGAGAGCTGGATTCCCTGGCGCGGATTCTCCCTGCCCAGCGGATTCCCCAGCTGCAGGAGGGAGCCCTTCCAAGAGCTTCTCGGGGGCGCGGCTTGGCCGTGGAGCCCCGCGGGCTCGGCCCCCGCAGCCCGCACCTCCTCAGTCTTTCGGGGACTCTGAGCGCAGCGCGGGTGGAACCGCCCGAGGAGCGCAGGCTGCGTCCGGAAGGGACCCAACTCAGCGAGTAGCGAGCAAACCGGGCGGAAATTTCGTTCTTCCCACACGCTGCCCCCCGGGGACGCGGGTGGAGAAAAAGGAGACGGCGGAGGGAGGACAGACCCCGGCAGGGGGAGGAGGAAACACTAACTGGCTCCGCGTCTAGTCAGCCTGAGCCCGGGACGCCAAGTGAGAAAAGTAGGGATTAAAAACAGCTGTACGGGTCGCACACGCAGGGCTGGGGGCGGGGGTGGATTACCGGGCGAGCAAACGGGATTTGCAGACAGAGACCTTTTTATTTTAAGCGAGTACACCAGCCGCTGCGGCGCTGTAGGAGCGCGCTTGGCTTTACCATTTTAACTCGCCGGCTCTCCCAGGTGCGGGCCTGCAGCAAGTTTGGGCAGCGCAGCATTCAAAGGCATTCTCCGGGAAGTTTGCGGGAAAACACAAGGTTGACCGAAGAAGACTGTCCTGTCGTCGGGCCCCTGAAGAGGCTACTTGAGCCTAGTTTTGTGTTGTGGTCTTGGGCATCAATGAGCTCTGGTGGAGGCGAGGCGCCGCCTTTCTAGGAGTTTAAGCTGAGTATTTGCTGGAGCCTGCTGTAGGCAAGAGGAGGAAGAAAGCTCAGAACAGGTTCTGCCGCCATGAAAGTGTCTCCTTCAGATTTTGGTGATTGAGCTCTACTAATTCTTTAGTCTCGGAGTCCTTGGGGAAGGCTGTGGTTATGTTCATATATATAAGAACCTGCACAACCCTATGAAACTATAATCTGTAGGCTCGGCCCCCTGCTTTATACCTGGATTTGCAGTGCTCTTCGGAGTCTTTAGGTCCAGAAGTGCTCGGGCCTGGATTAGTTGGAGGAGGTATGATTTATTATCAGTTGGGAATGGCACATTTTATCAGTGGCTCCTTGAGGGAAGTCCCTACTGAGAATGAGAATGGGCAAGAGATAGCTTTAATGCTGTAATCCCAGCACTCTAGGAGGCTGAGGATAGCCTTTTGCAGCCCAGCCTATTTATTTATTTATTTATTTATTTATTTTTGGTTTTTCTCCAAAAGAAAAACCGGGTACCGGGAACCGAACCGAACTCACGGTACCGGGAACCGAACTCATGACCTTGTGCTTGACAGGCAGGCGCTTTTGCTGCTGAGCTAAATCCCCAGCCCCAAGCAGCCCAGCCTATTTAGTTTACCAACTAAACAACTTGGTAAGACCCTGTCTCAACAAAACAAAACTTTGTGTATGTAGGCTGTGTTGTCAAAAATAACAGGTCGTTCTCACCCCACGGTGTTCAGAAAATATTAATTTTCTAGAAACTACTTTGAACAGCAGCAGGGAAAATAAGAAGACATCCTCACCCCAAGGCTGACATCTGCCTAGTGGAAGCACCAGTACTTCGGAAAGTCAATTAAAACTATAAGGGTGTGAGAAAGCTACAAAGACTTAAACGGTTTTTAATGTAATTCCAGTGTATCATTGCCCCAGTGAGCAATTAATACGGGGAAGTGGTAGAAGCTGGCTTTAAATTTAGAGAAAGATGAGATCACTGGCAGTGTGGGAGCAAAGACGTCATGGGTGATCAGGGAACTTGACTTTTCAGGGAGATGGGCAAAGTAAAGAAGTCCTGTTGGGGCAGTGTATCAACCAGGTTTGCTTGTGATTTGCTTTGAGTAGTGAATCAAAGGTGACTGTGTCACTCTTGGGGAACCGAGTGTGTCTTTTTTTTTTTTTTAACCAAGATGAAATATGAAGTTCCCCAGATAGTTTGGTTTTCAGTGCTTACTCTGAGAACCTTCTAACATCCCTTTAGTTCTTGACTTCTATAGAAGTGTGGCTGCATTAAGGAGGGGACCCACACCTGTGCTATGTAGTAGAAGTTCCCAGCTCCCTTGATCTAGGCCGAAAAAGTTGTAAGGAGGACCTTCAGCCTTTGCCAGCAACAGCAGTGATCCAAGGAATTCAGAGGAAAGACTAATCGAAGAATGCTGACTTCTGAGTTGAACCCAGGTATATCTGGAATGGAGCTGAATCCACCCACAACCTCCAGATAGGAAGCTGAGAGAGGCCTGGTATGGAAGAAGAATAGCAGAAATAAGATCTCACCCCTTTCCTAAGCCTATGCTCTTCCAGACCCTTTGCAGAAAACTTGCAGAGAGCCACTTGAATTTGATTAAGCATCCATCACTTACAGATACCTCTGATTTATACAAAGTTATCAGACCTATCAAAGTATTCAGTATCTTTTACCGCTTGTACTTTGTATTATTACCCAATGTTTAGTATTCCCACCAGTAATCCTGGATTACTGCTGGTGAAATAATGTTGTACATCATTTCATGGCAAAAGATAATTGCTCTTCCATCATGTCCCATTTTCTTGAAGCTCCCCATCTGGTGCATGTAGTTGACACTGTTGACAATGGATAGAGCTTCCCATGCTTCAGGTAACCGTGAAATGTGAACTGTTTCCCATAGGTGTTGCTCACAACTCCACTCAGTTTCAGGGAGAATAAGATTTTGAAATCTACAGATAAAGTGACAACAGAGCTGTGCATACAAGTTTTTTTTTTTTCTCGAAAAGTATGACTACCATCTTTTAAAGGAATGTTCCTTTTTAAAGGCATGTGTCCTAGGGCTGATATTACAAATGAATGATATTTTAATATTTTAAAGAAAATTGATGTGGTATCTTTACAAGCCCCTGTGGCTTCCATTCCTCTAGTGGTATAGGCTCAGGTGCTTAAGTTATTTTGAGGCCATGTTCTCTTTTAGGTATCATAGTGAGATTTTACTTGAATCCAATAGTACTTAAAGCCCCTGGTAGTGAAGAATTGTAACAGCAACTCCAAAATTACATTTGCTTAGAATCCTTATTGCTGCTGATGAGCAGAAGAGAAGTGGTTAGTGAGGACTTGCTTTGGGCCATATCTTAGGATGAGGAGGGGCATGAACAGTTGATAAATACAGAGCTCGAAGTCAGGGCAGCTTAGTGGAGAAGCTGACAATCAAAGAGCAGTGACAGCAGCCAGTGATAGTGATATAGGGGGAAAAAACTCCCAACCTGAACGATATCTGGGACAAGTTCGTGTTCTCTAAATTCGAAGAATGAATTTTAGGAATAACAGAGGTTAAGAGCAGAATATATTTATTAAGGGAAAGAAGGCTTCTGTCCAAGAGAGGGACAGAAGGGGGGCCGAGTGGGGTTGCCCAGGATCTTGTCCTTCTCAGGGATTTTATAGAGCAAAACCATGAGGTGAGGTGGGTCCAAGGTAGGGGGAAAATGGGAAGTCACAAGGTGGGCATGAGGTGGGACAAAACTATGGTCAGCCAATAAGATTACAAGTATAATTGTTCAGGTAAAACTGATTGAATTTTGATCAAATGGGGAATCGAGTCATGTAGCAAGTGGGTGTAAATACAGAACAGGGACTTTTCCTGTAGGGAGTTGGGCCAGTGACCCTTCCTGGCTTTTTCAAGGTAATTGCTACCTATTTAGAATGTCAATCCCTGAGGTCCATCCCTAGGGAAGTATGTGGGCCCATCTGTTTAATCTTTTTTCCACAGCTGGAGGTGTCTCTCTCCCCTACAGTTGCAAGGTATGTCATCTTCCCCACTGGCTCCTCTGAGGGCCTAACCTTGTCTGACTGCCTATAATAATTTTAATATTTCTGTCTAACTCAGCTACCTATAACAATAGGACCTGAGGGATGCAGCCTGGTCAAGGGGCACCTGGCTTTGGCCCAGGAAGGCTTCCCAAGCAGGAGAACTGTGTGCCCAGCTTGGGGTGAGTGGTATTACCTAGCCAGAGCTGAGCGAGCACTCAAAGAAAGGAAGCCAAAAAACACACAAGAGAGAGATTTGGGAACTTCCACCCTTCCATCTTCCTTGTTGGGGTGACATTTGTTAACGTTTGCATTCTTAACAGCATCAGACAACCTAGCTTGAACAATGGCCTGAAATAAATGTTCCTTTGATCCCATATAAGGATTTCACCAGGAAGCTGAACATGTCCTATTTGCACTGCCATATCCAGAGGCATCACTGCCTAAATAAACAACGTGGGTGTTATACAGGGAGAATGTCTCCCTGGCTCTTGCCTTCTAGGTCCTTAAAACCTGTGACAGTGATATCACAGGGTTGCATAAGTGTGGATCGAGCATCCAGACCATGGTATTTACCTATGAGCATATATACATAGGCATCATATAGATATTATACATAGAGCACCACCCTTGACCAGGGCAATGTGGGCTCCCACTCTGTACTCTGTGCTTTCAAAGGCCATATGCCAGTCTTCTGGCAGTGCCGTTCCTCCTTAGAGCCTCGTAGAGGATGTCTTGCCATAGCCCACAGCCCCAACTCAGCTAAGTGTTCCTGGGCCCCTGGAATTTTCTGTGCAATTTTCTAAGTCTGACTGGGCCTGGTCCCATCATTCTCCTGGGAGCTGGTCATGTGACAAGTATATATTCCCCTAGGGCCTCGGGGAAGCCCCAGGGGCTGCTGTGTGAGAAAAAGCTGGAGCTGTATCCTGGATTTCCCTGTGGTAACACAGGAGTGAGAGCTGGAAAGAAGGGCTTGGACCTCTTTTCACCTCAAATAACGAGAGTGGAGTGGAAAGAAAGCATATGTTTGATTTAGAAAAAAACGAGAAAAATTATAGGAGTTTGAAAGAAAGCATGTTTTGGGAAATGTAAACTCTCTATTGTAACATAGGCTAAGCCTAATTTTCTAGGAAAAACAATGCTCTTTAGTAAAACTAAGGGCATAGCCATCTCCATCAAAATAATTTATCTTAACTAAGTGGTGTCTTTGTTAATGGGTAGATCCAGGCTTGATCAGGTTCCAGGACATTCAAGTATTGATTACATTTAAATGTATAATTAGCATAATCACAACTGGAAATTCAGGAGGAGTGCTATTCAAAAGTGAAACAGTATTTTTTTCCCCGCTTCATTTTTGGAAGCTCGCACTTTAAATGTCAAGTGCACTGGGGGGTAGTTTCAGAGGTCAGATGCACAGACAGACGAGTTCAGGCTGGCTTATGACAGGTAAGTGTGGTGTAAGGACTCTCAGTGCTCTTGCCCGGGCATGGTATCTTGGCTTGCCAGGGATGTATGCCTGTGTTTTCCTGAGGAATTTGCCATTTCCTTTGACTTCACCTATAGAGGCATGGAGGATTCCATATCTTCAGTAGCCCCTGGAGCTGTCCTCAGTTGGCCCAAGCAGTGCTTTGGTGCAAGATGGGTTAGGGGAGGATAGCTGTGGCCAAGCTCCCCCTACAGGGGGGTCAGGAGGTAGAGCTGGCCAAGCCTGCTGGAGGAGCAGCATCCTGGAGCTTACCCAGGGCAGCCTGTAGGGATGGCAGCTGTTTCCTCACCCTTGTGAGCCAACACCAGGCAGGTAGTATGGCCCCTGACAAAGATGAGGTAGGAAATGGGAGCTTCCCCAGGGGTCTGTCTGTATGTCAGTAAGTGACCCCTAGAGTTACCTTTCTCTGTGTACATAAGCTCATCTTAATCCCAGCCTGGGAAACAAGTTCCTTTTCCTTGGAGAACTGGAATATGAATGAGACAACTGCTGGTTTACAGAGTATCTGTCAGTGCTCCTTTTGAGAAATACAGGAATGCAGGTATCTGGCTAGGTACTAGCCTTATTAAATCAGAATCTCTGGGCAGTAAAGCCACAACGTCTACATTTGTAAATTCACTAGGTGATTTTTATGCCACTCAGGTTTGAGAAAACTAACAGACAGTACTTCAAAACATCTAGTTATAATCAGGCGATCATACAGGTTGAAAATACCTTATCTGAAATGCTTGGAAACAGGTACATATCAGATTTGGGAGTTTTTGAATTTTGAAATATTTCCATAGATGTTGTTACTGGTTGAGCATCCTTAATCCAAAAATCCAAAATTTGAAATGCTCTAAAATCTGAAAATTTTTCAACAAAAATTCAGATTTTAGTGTTTCAGATTTTGCATTAGAGCACTAGGGATGAGCAAGCTCTAACAGCAATAATGATAATTGATGTTTATGTGGTACATAACTGAGAGCCTCCTAGTGATCTGAGGAGTTAACATAAAAGGATTCATTTGTTTTAGTAAGGTAAGAAACTATAAGGTAGAAACTTGAACATATTAGTTAGATTCTGTTATTGGGACAGAATACCCAACACTGACACTTTGAAGGAGAAAAGTTTTAGTGTAGCTCATGGTTTCAGGGGATTTGGTCCATGATCAGCTGAGTCCAAAGCAGGAACATCACAGCAGAAGGGCGTGGTGAGGAAAGCTGCTTGGTTCATGGCAACCAGGAAGCAGAGCATGGGAGGAGCACCTGAGAGAAAAGGGTGGGACCAGATACGGAACCCAAGATCACCCCTCCATGGCTCACCCAGACACATTCAAAGGGTACTCCCCCAGTCCTCCAGGTGGGTGCCAAAGGCAATCAAACTGACTGTCTTAACCACCCACATATGATTATCTATATTTTACAAAGCAGATCTTAAAAACTACAGGCCCAGCCCATAGAACTTTTAGAACAGAGCCTGCAGACTTTACTTAGCACATCCCAGATATCGTCTGGTAAAAATTTAAGCTTAGGAAGCACTGACCCTTTTAAGGACTTGTTGGGGCATTTCATTATTTTCTTTGTTAGGAGGAAACAGGAGTGAGACAAGACCCACATCTTCAGAGAGCTCAGCATGGCTGAGGAGATGAATATATATACACCAGTGATCCAGGAGGCAGTGCCATCATGGGTAAAGACAATGGAATAGCACTTATTTTTTGAAAGGAAAATAATAGAGACCTAAAACGTTTATAGAAAGCAAACACTCCGTATGTTTCAGGCCCTTTACAATGTGAATGCTCCCAACACTCTGGATTTTTACTTCTGAGGAAAATTCATCAGTCCAAAGAAGCTTAATTATTTGAAACCAAAATGTATGAACAGTTGGTGTATCTATGAGAACTACAGCAAACTGTAGACTCTCTGGAAGACCAAAAAGGAAAGGCAGATGTTGACTAAACATAATGACTTAGGAAATAAGGGAAATCCACAGGCTGTTTATGGTTGCAGTATAGCGTTTGTTTATATGTAACTGAAATTTTATAACAGCAATATAATGTTGTTTTCCCTACAATGAAATGGAGTCAGTAGCCTATGGAAATGCTTCAGGCATAAAAGTATCTTTACTCTTAAGTACTAAAATATTTGTCATCTCTAAGAACCAGACCCACGATTGTGCTTTATGGTACTGCTTTTTACTATTACTTGGATTTCTACATGCTACAGTAATGATATTTATTTACCCATTTACAGCCCCATCAATCTGGAAGGGCAATAGCCTTGCTTTCTTTCATTCTGGGGCTGCTCAGTAACAGATACTGACTTTTTAAAACTTCCATAAAATAAAACAAGAATGTTAATAGTTGTTGGCTTTAGATGATGAGAAAATAGTTTCAATTTCATCCTATTTTTTTCATGTTTTCTCAATATGTATAATTACTGTTTTTCTTTGAAATTTTTTTTAAAATGTAAATGTTTTCATCGCTAGTATCTGCTTTCATACTAATATAAATATCAACTAGAGGAGAATTATTCATATCCCCAATTTTGAGAAGAGGATGCGAAGAGCTAGAGAAGTAGTTAACTTCTAGAACCATCTGCTGCTGCCTGGCAGAGTGTAGATCACCACCTGGATTGTGGGGTTCTGACCCCAGGATTTTTGCAGATGGCCCTTCAGAGACTCCTCATTAGCACTCACTATGTGTACAATGAATGGGGCTGAGAGTGGAGGCGGGGGGCGTCATTCAGAGTGTGGAATGATTGGTACGGTAAGGCTTTGGTCAGTTAGCTGTAGGCACTGACTATGCAGGAGGGACAGCAGCTGTGAATAACCTGCCCAGCTATGCTGTGGTCCACCTCCTGCACAGGGACTCCTCTGTACTTGATTGGCCAGCCTTGCTTCATCCTTCCTCCTTCCTTCCTTCCTTCCTTCCTTCCTTCCTTCCTTCCTTCCTTCCTTCCTTCCTTCTTTTCTTCCTTCCTTCCTTCCTTCCCTCCTTCCCTCCTTCCATCCTTCCTTCCCTTCCTTTGTTCTTTTCTCTCTCCATCCTTTCTTCCTGTCTTTTTCAGCTCTGGGAATGTACCCAGGACTTTTATACTAAGCTACATCGCCAGAGACCCCCTTTCCACTTAAAGAAAAATTTTTTTTGAGACAGAATTTGCTAAGTTGCTGAGTTTTCCAGGCCGGGCTTGAACTTGTGATCCCCCTGCCTCAACTTCCAGGGCAAGTGCAGTGAGATCTGGAAAGGAAAGGAGACAGCAGGGGAGGGGAGGGGACTGGAGGGGAGGAAAAGCGAAGGGGAAGACAAAGGAAAGAGAAGGAGAGAAAGAAAGAGAGAGAAAGGAGAGGGAGGAAGAGGAGGGCTGGGGTAGGGAGGGGATAAGAGGAGAGAAAATGGGAGGGGAAAAGAAAAGGAAACAGAGAGGGAAAGGCAGGGGAGGAGGGGAGGGTGGAGGGAGGGGAAGGATGCACCACTGCACCTGCTTCAATTAGACTTTCTGATTGGTGCTTTCGTTATGTATATTTTTCTGCAATAGTGACAATTTATGTAAGTCTTGAGCACAGTAATAAGGAACAATGAGAAACAACATACAAAATCTTCTGGGTCCGGGTGCTTCCAAGTCACATACTTGCCTAGGTCCAGTTTCATCACAGTCCCTGAAACTTCACAGCAAAATGTTGACGAGATGGGAAATGAGGATCAACCCCCACAAAACATGAGTTTGGTTTTTAATTTATGTACTAAAAATTGTCTCCTACTCTCTTAAATGAACTCATGGATATTTTGAAGGGGATTTAATTCTTAAAAGATTAGCTGGGTATGGTGGTGCATGCCTATAATCCCAGTACTCTGGGAAGTGGAGGCAGGAGGATCAAAATTTTGAGCTCAGCCTGGACAATTTAATGAGACACTGTCTCAAAATTTAAAAAGTTACAAAAAGGCTAGGGACGTAATTTAGGGTCAATCCCCCAGTGCCCCAAAATAAAAATTAGTGTTTTTCTGAGAACTTGATCTGAACCATTATAATAAATGGGTTAAAGATATTTGTAGTAAGCTGCCTCGAAGCAGCAAGGACTACTGATTTAATTGGAGAAAAAGGGATTGCATGCTCCCTAAGATCCCTTCCAGCATGAAACATTAAGAAATCCATTACATTTCTTCAGTGGAGCATCGTTCAACTCATTGGAATTTGATAGTCTTTAAAAGAATATTGGTTTACAGGATTAGTAACTCATCCTGAAATTTTCAAAGATTCATAACCAAAACCTGGATATACATGTGTCAAGCCCCTCCCCCCTTTGTTTTATCTACAGATGTCTCCTTATTATTCAAAAGTCACTCTGGAGCCAAACTGAGGGAAGCATTTCCTTACCATGCTGCTGAAAACTGTGGTTCCATCCTGCCAAGAACATCCTGTCAATCTCAGTAATGGAAATAATCTTGGACAGTTAAGTAATTGGCTATATACATGGTAAATACCCTAAAAGTGTTTGCAGATTTCATCAAAAGCCCAAATATTGTTTTACTTAAAACTAAGAACATGGCAAGAAGGAAATTAGAGGAAGGAAGCATCCGTTCCCCCCCGCTTTCCAGACTCTCTGTAATTTTCTATGACGATTTGCACTTTGATTATGCTTAGTAACGCCATATGCTGGAACGGGATGCAAGATCAAAGACACCAACCACAGCACTGCAACCCTTGCTGCAGGCAGGATCAAATATTCCTGTTGGTAGAATGCTAATAGGTTCGTGAAGACACTCCCCATGGCCTCCACCACCCCTACTTCATTTTCAAAATATAATTGAGAAACCTCAAACATGAATGTTCTTAGCATCTCTTTTATTGTCTGCTGTCACACTCTGCATATTGAAAAGATATTCTTACCACTTACATATTTTGAACTAAGAATATTCAAAACCTTACTGCACATTGTCTAGATTTATAGTATGCATGGTCTTACCAATTTAGGGACTAAGGGCTGGCCTAACATGGCTTTCCTTTTGTTGATGAGCATGCAGATACTTCATCTTGTTTTTTTCTACAATCAAAATTTTCTAAAATGAACATTTATTTTTAACAGTTGAAAATCTTTGGTAAAATTATATTTGATATATATTTGAAATAGTCACTATTCATCTTAATTTATGATTGGTTATATAATTACCTGCTGTACATTGACCTGTGCAATAAAATAGAATTGTGTATGTATAGTTGACTTTTGGATATCTGAAATTCCCAAGCTCAATTGCAGTGGGTATAAATGATCAGCATAAGGTTGTGCAAACCTGTAAGGAGGTAATAGTAGCAGGCAGGATATGTGAAATGGGATCAGAGGGCTCACTGTGCAGAAGCCAATCTTATTAGACTAACACTGGTGCTGTGGAGTGAAGTACTGTGGTGTGAGGGCTGTGCGGTCATAAAAGGAAGGCTCAGGAGATGACGCTGGAAGAAAGGCTGAGTGCTTGGACTTGTTTTCCTTTATATGGAAGTACTTTTTTCTCATGTACAAATAAATGCATATCAAAGACTTGAACATCATTCTCTCAAAATTTCAGGATTTTTTGTTTTAAGGCTGTCTTTTTGTGTAGTAAAGACTTGCCCAAATGGCTCCCAAGTTGTATGAGGATCTCTGTATGTTTCTTCTTTTGAAGTCTCATTAAAAGTCAGTTACCAAATGCAAAAAACAAAAAAATAAAAAGACTATATTTGGTGCCATATTCATTCTTGCTTTTCACATTTCTCTCCTGTTACAAATGGTTTCTCTTATAAACCTTCTTTTAAAAAATCAATCTTGGTAATGGCAATAACCTTGGATAGTCTGTTTGCTATGTATGGTGTAAATATCCCCAAAGCATTTGCAGATGCCATAAAAGCCAAATGTGAGTCATAAACTATGGTATCTGTATGATGAACATGGGGGTAGGAAGATGAGGTCCAGTTACAGTATCTCTGCCCTTCAGCCACAGCAGTCTCTGATCTGTGGTTCATTTTTCTGATCTATAAAAGGGGACAAATCATATTTGCTGAATACAATTTTTAGGAAAATGTATGTGGAAGAACAAAAACATGACAAGTGCTGTAAGAATAGGATTAGTCTTGATGTTGTAACATGCACATCCTTCTCTGTGAGAACCCTGGAGTCCTTAAGGGTAAGACCCACACTTATATATAGCCTCTTATGTCCTGTATAGCACCCAACACAGGGTCTTTTCTTAAACTGTGGGTCTTTAATAAATGTTAGACTGAGCCAAAAGTCTTTGGCTGTTTTGTGCTACTGTAGTGAAATACCAGAGACTGAGTAATTTATGAAGAACAGAATCTTATTTCTCACTATTCTAGCAGCTTATTTCTCACTATTCCATGAAAGGGCTTGAGGTTCATTGTCTGCTGAGTGTCTGGTCTCTGCTCCCAAGAGGATGCTTTGAATGCTGTACCCTCACATTGCGGAATGTAGTTGGGTAGCACAAACTGCCTTTGTCAGACCCTTTATAGAGTCATTTGATCCCATTCCCCAAAGCAGAGCTTTCATGGCTGTCACCTCGCAAAGGCCAGACATTCAAATCCTTTCACATTGGCAACACCTGAGTTTTGGAGCGACCACATTCAAACCAAAGTAAGGAGGAAGCCACATTCTCAGGTTCTTCCAGCTTCCCTTGTAGGTTCTGTTTCCATCTTTTTGTTGTTTCATGGCACTTCTGCAGGTCACCTGGAACCAAAGAATACAGTCTTCAGCAACCAGGTTCTCCAGCTGCTCATATGGACTTAGGTGTGGTGCAGGCTCTGCAGTCACTTCATGCACATGCCAAGTCACTTGACCTTAGTGGGAGTCAGTTGCCAGCCCCGTGTTTGCCCAGAGGGTTCTTATCCTCAGTCATGGCTCTTATGATGCAAAAAGATTATGTGAGGAAAAAGAGGAGTCTCGCTGTCAGTGCCATGACCAGGTCTCAGACACTCAGTGTACAGGAGCACATTTAAAGCTTTGAGAACTCCTGCAGAAAATTGATAAGAAACATCCTAGCGATGGCAGGTAGGACTGTTGACCTGGCTTAAGGGACAGTGGATTAAATTTCTCTCTGATCCCTTCCAGCTTTAAACCTTAAAAGAAATGTTTGCATTTCTTCATTGGAACATTATTCAATTCATTGGAACTTATCAATGATACAGTTCTTTCAATAAGTTGTTTTAGTTAATCTGCATGTTACACAGCAGACAGTGCTTTTCCAGGTTATGGCTGACTGATCTCAACAACTCATGGAATACAACCAGTTTAATATTAATCCACAGTGAACAGGGAAATATATCACAGAGTTGACACCAGTGTTTAACAGACCTGGACAGCTTCTTTGTTTCAACCCTAAGCAGTCAAACTAAGAAATCAATAGACCATTCTTTCCACCAGGATATAGGTGTTAGAACCCCACAGCTGAAAGCACCATTTGGCAAGTTATCAATTCTGAGCTAAATAACTCTTGATGCTTCAACAGTTTAACCACCTGCTAGTGTTTCCTGGGAACTTAGACATTTGGGAAAAGTTCAGTAGTGATCCTTAAGGGTAATTACTCCAGTGTGCTCTGCTGTAAAAACTCCAGTGATAATCAGTATGTGAGTCCCATTATTCCTTGAGGTGGTGGCATGCAAGTATCATCATTTTCCACTGAGGACAGGTGGCTACAAACATCTGCCAGAAGAATAATCATTAATAAATGGTGATTATGGACAGGTGGTCATATGCCAGGCACAGTGCTAAGCCATCTACAAGCAATAAGTCATTTAATCCCCAAGGACTCATGAGGAAAGTACAGTTATCAATCCCATCACATAGATAATGTGATTGAAGTGAAGAGAGGTTAAATAACTGCTCCAAGGTCACATTGCCAGAAAGTGACAGAGGTGGGACTTCCACTCACATTTTGTGAAGATTCATACGTATGCTTTTTGTATGAATCTTTGGCCAGAGTGTCCTTGTCATTGCTGGAGTTACTTTTGGGTATAACATCTTTTTTAGAAGAAATCACAATTCTGGGCAACAAAGGCAAGTCAGGGGGCACACAATCCCTGACCTGAAATTATACT
>NW_004955410.1:30516501-30578102 GCF_000276665.1 Chinchilla lanigera
GTAAATATCCCCAAAGCATTTGCAGATGCCATAAAAGCCAAATGTCAGTCATAAACTATGGTATCTGTATGATGAACATGGGGGTAGGAAGATGAACTTTGTTCCGCTGATCTCAAATCTGTTTTTGCCAATACCATGTTGCTTTTATCACAGTAGCTTTGCAGTATAATTTCAGGTCAGGGATTGTGTGCCCCCTGACTTGCCTTTGTTGCCCAGAATTGTGATTTCTTCTAAAAAAGATGTTATACCCAAAAGTAACTCCAGCAATGACAAGGACACTCTGGCCAAAGATTCATACAAAAAGCATACGTATGAATCTTCACAAAATGTGAGTGGAAGTCCCACCTCTGTCACTTTCTGGCAATGTGACCTTGGAGCAGTTATTTAACCTCTCTTCACTTCAATCACATTATCTATGTGATGGGATTGATAACTGTACTTTCCTCATGAGTCCTTGGGGATTAAATGACTTATTGCTTGTAGATGGCTTAGCACTGTGCCTGGCATATGACCACCTGTCCATAATCACCATTTATTAATGATTATTCTTCTGGCAGATGTTTGTAGCCACCTGTCCTCAGTGGAAAATGATGATACTTGCATGCCACCACCTCAAGGAATAATGGGACTCACATACTGATTATCACTGGAGTTTTTACAGCAGAGCACACTGGAGTAATTACCCTTAAGGATCACTACTGAACTTAGTGCAAACACAGCCCTAAGATGCAAACACAGCCCTAAGCACACTCAGCCACCTTCTCTTTAACAAAGGAACCAAATAGGTTCGCTGGAAGAAAGATGGCCTGTTTAATAAATGGTGCAGGAAAAACTGGCTTTCCACATGCAGGAGACTAAATTAGACCTATGTCTATCACCATGCACTAAAGTAAAAATGAATCAAAGATCTAAATATTAAAGCAGAAACACTAAATCTACTGGAAGAGAAAAATAGGCAAAAATCTAGAAGACATAGGTTTAGGCAGAGACTTCCTGAACAAACCCAGACCACACGGGAAATACTATAAAGAATCAACAATGGGCTCTGACCTTATTAAAAAGCTTTTGCACTACAAAAGAAATGACCTACAAAATGAAAAGACAGCCCACAGAATGGGAAAAAATTATAGCCAGTCCCTCAGACAAAGGACTTACATCTAAAACATATAAAGAATTGAAAAAAATCAGACCCCCCAAAATCAAAGACCCAATCAAAAAATGGGCATCTAAGATGAATACACACTTCTTGGATGAAGAAATACAAAACGGCAAATAAGTATATGAAAAAATGTTGAACACATGGGTCATTTGAGAGGTGCAAATTTAAACAACACTGAGAGTCCATCTCACTCAAGGAAAAATGGCTATCAAGAAATCTACTAATAACAAATGCTGGAGGGGCTGTGGGGAAAAGGAACTCTACTGTTGGTGGGAGTGTAGGCTGGTGCAACCACTATGGAAATCAGTGTGGGGATTCCTTAAAAAAACTAGGAATAGAGGTTCCATTTGACCCAGCTATTCTCCTTCTGAGTATCTTCCTAAAAGAATTAAAAACATCATACCATAGCAATATGTGTGCACCCATGTTTATAGCAGCACAATTTATAATAGCTAAATCTTGGAAACAACCCAAATGCCCATCAACTGAGGAATGGATAAAAAAGACTTCCTTTTTTTATATAATGGAGTACTACTCAGCCATAAAGAAGAATAAACATGAGACTTTTATAGATAAATGATGCAACTCAAGAGCGTACTCAGAAGTGCAATAAATCAGACCCACATGTATAAACATTGTATTGTCTTATAAGTGTGAGAAACTGAATGAGTAAATAATATTCAAAATGTACAATGGATATTGTGAATTGGGAAGAATTTGTTCAAAAGAAAAGAGAAACTGGGATGGGAAAGAGGAAAAGAAGGAAGGGAAAAGAAAAAAAATTATATATATCCACAAGATAGTTATACAGCTAGTTTCTCTTAGTTCACTAAATGAAAGGTTTGAGCTAATATTGTTTGGATAATAGTTCCTGCTTATGTCTTGTATTCTGAATAACTACTTTGAAGATAACAGTATGCATCATATTAACTATCATTACTGTCCTAATTGCCTGTTTTGAAACTCTGTTTTATTTTTATTTTTTTTCTTTCTCTTTTTAAAATAAAAAAGAGAAATCACCTGCCCTTTCACATATATTGTTTGAATTACTGCATTTTAAAATGATTGTTTCAGTGGAGACTTTCCAAATCACCAGAACCTATCCTCACAGTAATTAGGTCAGTAATTAGGTCTGCATCCCTATAGATGTGTACTCATCTCTACAATTTCACCATTTGTATTACTTGATCCTCCATTATTATGCTTATTGTTAAATGAACAATAGCTTTTTGTTGGTATAGAAGCAGCATATGCAGATTGTAGAAAGTCAGAAAATACAGACTAACAATAAAGCATTATATTCCCACTATGGAAGACTGGATAATGACTCCTCAAAGATATCTACATCCTAAACCCTGGAACCTATAAATATGGTAGGCCTCATGGCAAAGGGAAAGGAAGATTGCAGGTTGAATGAAGGTTGTATTCAGTTGACTTAAAGATTGTTTTAGAGTATTCAGATACGCCTAATGTAATCACAAGAGTCCTTAAAAGTGGAAGAGGGAGGCAGAAAAGCCCAGAGTGCTACACTGCAAGAAGGACCAAATGTTGCTGGTTTTGAAGGTAGAAGAGGGAGCTATGAGCCAGGGAATGCAGGAGGGATCTAGAGGCTGGGAAAGGTAAGGAGATGGATTCAACTTCTGAGCCATTGGAAAGGAAATTATCCCTGCCTAAACCTTGATTAGTTCATTGAGACCCATGGTGAAATTCTGATCTACAGAACTGTAAGATAATAAACATGTATTTTGTAAGCCACCAAGTTTTTGCTGTTAGCAATATAATATGAATAGTTATAACTGTTGGCTATATATATATATTTCCAGATCTTTTTGTGTACATACTTTTTAACTCAAATGAGATCGTAAGTTGTAAACTGTCCCTCTACATCCTTCTTCTGTTGCTATTACATAATGACTGAGGACAGACAATTTGTAAAGGCCAGGGTTCATTTTGGCTCACAGTTGTGGTGGTTCAGTTGCATGGTGCCAGTACCTCCTTGGTTTCTGGTGAGGAGCACATGCTGCTCCGTGTCAGACGGAAAAGCAGAAGGAAAGTGGGTACCTGTGAAAAAAGATCATATAGTGAGAGAAGAATCAGGAAAACACAAAACTTGATTTTCTAACATCCCACTCTCACAATAACTAACCCACATTCATAAGAACACATTGATCCCCTTGTGAGGATGGTGCTCTTATAACCTAATTGCCTCTTAAAGATCCACTCCTCTTAACACTGTTGTGCTGGCAGTGGCTTTTGGTGGGGATGGACTATCTCCAAATTGTAACACTGCCTGTCTTAGTGATTTTTTTCTCCTTCAATAAATTTTCATTATATCTAATACTCAGATTATCTTCAAATTACCTTATGAACCTCCCTCAATGATGGCTTATCCAAATCAGGATTCAAGTCAGGATCATGCATCATATCTGGTTTACACATTACTTAGGTATTTTAAAATCTATATCTTTTAAAAACTCATCTGCTAATTTACGTGTATGGTGTTTCTCCCATTGTTTTCTTACATTGTCCAGCTTATTCTGTCCTCTATATTTTCTGCAAATTAGAAGTTTTGTTGACTCATGTTAATAAATCGAGGCTACAATACATCTTTTGCACTGTAATGTGTTCATAAGAAAATGCTTTCTATCTAGTGCCTGTCATTCTGTACATGCCTTGTTTTGTTGTTTTATTTTTGTTTTTGAGGTACTGGGGATTGAACCTAGAGACTTCGATCTGAGCTACACCCCCAGGCCTTTTTAAAAGTTTGAGACAGGGTCATGCTAAAGCACTGTGTTGTCCAGGCTGGGCTTGAACTTGCAATCCTCCTGCCTCTGCATTACAGAAAGCTAGGATTATAGGTTATGCACCCTCCCCACCCCAGTTGTACCTTTCCTTTTGTAAGAAGCTCTAAAATAACATTCCAGTCTATGGAGATGGAAATCAGAACAGTTTTGATTGCCTCTGGGAATGGTAAGAATTGGCCAGAAAGGAAGTGACAGAACTTTCTGGAATGATGGCAGTGTTCTGTATCTTCCTCCTCTGTGTGTTAAGATGGCCTCTCACTCTTGCTGCTGTAGAGTGAAGATTTTCCCCTTTGAACCAGAAAGAGTTTTGTGTGGAGTTGTTTAACTCGATACAGATGTAAGCTCTCTCCTCAGCCGTTCCTGTCACAGTCAAATCCACTTAATAATTTTTGCTTTAATTGATATTCATTAGATATATTTTAAATATTTTCATTTTCTTTACATTTATTAGCTGCCATCCCTTGGTAAAGAAGAGTTTTCTTTAATCAACTATGTGCTTGTTACGTTAAAAAACATTCTGTACTGGGGAAACAGGAAAGTGCTTTGCCCTCTAATTATCAATTTCAAAGAGAGGAATTCATGAATAACTTCAGTGATGATGACTGATTTTTTTTCGTAGCTGTTTTCTTTCTGTCGTTATTAAGAGCTCACAGATTTTCACAAGTTCATTGTACTTCTGCAGATATCTGTGTGATAGATTTCTAGAAGTGGGATTGCTGAGTCAAAAGAATATTAAATCCATAATTTTCTTCATACTCCTAGATTATTATCTAAGGACTCAAATTCTCACTAGTAGCTAAACTACTTCTCAAAGTCTTGGACTCATCAGACAGGTGAATGCATCCTAAAAATGAAGTCTTGGACTGGGGCTGTAGCTCAGTGGTAGAGCATTTGCCTCATGTGTGTGAGGCCATGGGTTTGACCAACAGCACTATAAATATGAAACAAAAGAAAACAAAAATAAAGTCTAGAAATAAAAAACACAACACTAAGATGAGAATATGGTACAACTAGAACTCTTATGTATTGCCAATGGAAGCATAAATAGAAATATTTTGGGGAACTGTTCTACCGTTTCTTTATAGAAACGGTTAAACCTACCTGTATCAGAGAGAAAAAATAATTTTGTGTGCATGCTGGACGTTGAAACCAGGATCAGTGAGCTACATCCCTAACCCTGTTTTATTGTTTATTTTGAGACGAGGTCTTACTAAATTGTCCAGGTTGGGTTCAAACTTGTGATCCTGCTGACTCCCCTCCTTGAGTGCTGGGATTACAGAAATGCACCACCAGCCTGGCTTGAAAATATGTTGTTTTGTTTTTAAGGAATTCAAGAATGATATTCATAGGGGCCTTATTTTTAATAGTCTCAAACTGGAAATAATGCAAAAGTCCAACTGCAGTTGAGTGGATAAATGCCAATTGTGGTATACAAGGGATTATCACTGAGAAATAAAAGGAATTCGATGTACTGAATCATGCAGTAATGTGGATGAGTCCCAACATAATTATGCTAGCAGAGCCAGGCACACAAAAAGCACATTCTGTGTGATTCTGTTTGTATGAAGTTCTAAACAGACAATACTGATCTGTGGTGATAGAAATTAGAACAGTGGTTGTTTCTGGGAATGGTGGGCATTAGCTGGACAGGAGCTTTCTGGGGTAATGGCAGTGTTCCATATCTTAACCGAGTAGTAATTGCATGCAAGCACATAGTAGTCAGAATTTAAAATGGAATACTTAATATGTGTGCAGTTTTTTTATTATAAAATGCAAAGTATGATTTCTTGATTTAAAAATGCAGCCTTCAGTTAGCTTTTTAAGAAGTGGCACAGTGCTCTGTCCCCATTACCCAAACCCTGGCACCTTTCTTGTTTTGGGTCCCTCCTTTAACACTGTTCTTCTCTGACCCAGCCTTGCACTTGTCTGCCCATGCCTTGTATAGCTCCAAGGACTAGCTCCCCAGGTAGATTGTCGGTGCCCTAAAAGTAACTTAAAAGTATGCTTTCATTACCCTTTTGAGCATCGACTATCTACCTATGCTTCATTTGATTAGAATCAAATCACCTGGCATGTTAATTTGCTTGGAACACCATACGCAAACACTGTGTGTAGTCTAAGTGGTGTAGATAATGGAGTGGCATTTTCTCTCAGCTCTAGACTAGAAAGTCTGCAGTTATCATGCTGGTGTGGTTGGGTTCTGGTGAGGATATTTTTCTTGATTTGGAGACAGCTGCATTCTCACTGGTTCCTTACAAGCCACTGAGAGAGAGAGAGACTTCAAACAGGGAGATAAACAGAGAGAGACAGAGACAGATAGAAAAAGAAACCCAAAGACAGAGACAGAGATCTGGTGTCTCTTCTTACAAAGGCCCTAATTCCATCACAAGGCCTCCAGTTTCATGACCTCATCTAAACCAAATTACCTTCCCCAGATCCCACGTGCAAAATGGCATCAAATCGGGGATTAGGACTTCAGCATACGAATTTGGGAGGTACACAATGCAGTCCATAGCACCTGGAGAATATTAACAAAGGCGCAGAGCCTGAGTCACACCCCCAGAGATTCTGATTAGATGAATTGAGGTGGGACGTGGGCATCTGTATTTCTTTTGACTGTGCATTACTGTTCAAGGTGATTTCTGTGGACCAACACCTTTAACATCCTATTACAAGGCAGACTTTTTGGCCCCACCCCACTTGTGATCCAACTCTGCATCTTAACAAGACCCCCAGATAATTCATTTGCTCCGCAGTTTTTAAAACTCGGCCTTCAGCCTCTTACATAGACTTCTATAAGCTCTGAGAATGGTCTATCAATCAATTCTTGTTTGAATTGAAACGGACAAGCATTTTGTCAGCAAACCAAGTTTGAGCCTTTTTCATCTGGCACCTGTCAAGGTGTGGCTCTTGCCTGCAAATAACTGCACCTTAGTGTGAAGATTTTATACATTGCCTATATATCATTGTCTGTTAGCAAACAAAAAGCAGCAAAAAAGTATCCAATATGGACATCAAATTCCTAGTGTTCTTGAACACATACTACTACCCTTATCTTTCCATCATTATGAATTATACTTCAGATTCAGGTGGGCTTTAAAATTCATAATGAAATAGAGCATATACTTGAATTCCAGTTGTGAAAGGGGAGAGAAGTAGCACTTAGCACAGGACATGAATGCTGTGTAGCTAATAAATAATTCAGTAAACTAGGGCAAAAAAAGCATGCCTGCTTAAATAAATAGAAGAGAATCCCTGATCCTGAAAATACTCTTGTGGTCAGGAAATGAGAGGATCATTGTAGCTAGTGATAGTATGTAGCACATAGTGCTAGTTTTCAAAAGGTTTGATTATAATAACTACACTTAGCTAGAAACACTGAGAGAAATACCGTCTTCCTTGATATTTTAGAAAGCAGTTTAAGTTCTTCTCATCTATCAAGCTCAACAGTGCGTTCATTGTTAGGAATGCGGCCCATGAAAGTACTAAATAAGAGGTTCCAGGCTGACAGACACTAAAAATGATGAATTTCCACTTTCCTTTTTCAGAAGTACCTAATGGATATAGTTCTTTATTTTTAACAAGTACTAATTTCTAAAACCTTTATGTTAAAATACACCTTTTGTTCCATATAGCTGCAAGTTTAAACTCCAGTTTAAATGATAATTTCAGCTTCTGGAAATTGGTCTTATTTTCCTTTTCATCTAGAATTAAGAATTTCTCAAATGTGAATGATGTGAGTAAATAGTTTGCTAAACTGTATCAAAGTGACCTAGTTTAGTTCATAGCACCATTATATTCTGTCCAATAAGCTAAAAACTAAGAAAGATGCTAAATTACATTAAACACATATGTACACATACATAAGCTCACCTTTAAAAGAAGGGAGTCTAAATAATGTTTTGTATTTAAATTCCATTTCGCAAATTCTGAGAACTGATGTTCATGTAATTATGATCAGATTCAATTCAATATGTTTTTGTTGAGCTTTGCAGTATGTACCACTGAAACACACTTTGAAACTAACATCTTTTACACTGGGTGTACATAATGAGAATTTCTATCCCCAAATTGCAAGTTATTGAATAAAGAACTTGCTAGATATTGGTTCAGTAAAAATCAATTTAAAAGAATTTATTTGGTATCTTTGCCCATTACCTTCTAAAACAACACTAAAAGATAGTAGCATTCTCCCTTAAATATGTACGAAAATGTATTTTATATTAATAAACTAGTGGGCAGACTTATTTACTTTTTTCTTCTAGCATATTTCCTACTTTATTACTTTTAACAAAAGTAAATGTACTTAAAAATAATTGGAACATTGGAAAACGTTATCCAATAGAAAGTAAGTCTTTGTAAGAGCACATATAAAAATATACATTTCACATATAAGCCTGTGTATCATCTCATTGCCTGATTTTTCTCCCTATAGGTAAATTATACTATGTACTCTTCTATCCCTTCATAGTTTTCTCTTTTTGCAGATTTTTCCAGATCTCTATCTATACCTCGTTTTCAATGTTACCATAGTATTACACAGGTGGACTTATCCATTACTATAAATATTCTTAAGTTCATTCTAGGTTTTTATATTATGAGCAATGATGCAGTAAATAATATATAGAAATGTCTTTGCACACAGATGCTGGCATATTTGTAGAATGGAATCCTGGAAATAAAACTACTATGTCAAAGAATATGTGCCTCTATAATTTTTAGGTACTGCTGATTCCCTTCAAAAAGCCTGACTAGTATACATTTTCCCCAGCAGCATCTGAATGTGCCTGTCGCCTAGAGGGGCACCCGTGTGTTCTTTGATGATTCTGCCCAAATTGTCATCCCTTGCTTTCTCTACTGGATCATTTCAATTAGAATACAAACGTCCTGTCTCACATCTTGAAAGGAAAAATCATTTAAAAACACTTGCCTCCTCCTGTAGTCCCTGATTTGCCATGCTCCCTTTTGCACTGAAACGTCTAGAAAAAGATGTTTAACTTGTCTCAAGTCCTTCTCTTCTCACCCTCTGGAATCTTTTCTAGCTAGAACGTTCAGTGCCCTACTTTCCCAAAACTGCTTTCAGCAAGTCGCCAATAACTATCTCTCTATGGAGTGCTGACTACTTGGTCTTCCTCTTACTCTGCTTAACAGTAGCTTTTGCCACAGCCGTCACTTGGCTACAGTGATACCACACCTTCCTCCCGCCTTACAACCGCCGCTTCTCCTTCCTGTTTGCTGATTTCTTCACAATGGCTTGATGCTGAAGTATATCAAGACCCAGTCTTTGCGCCTTGTTCCTGTCTGTGCCTCTCTAATCTAATCAGACAGCATTATGCAAATACTGTCTCTACCCTAAAGAATCCTAAATTGCCTGTGGCCTGGATCTCTTTTTAACACAAGATTTCTACCTTGAAGTACTTACTGAACATGTCAAATACCATAGAGATAATCTAATACATAATGTCTAAAAATTGCCTCCCTACAACCTGCCATCCTACCATTTCAGGTAATACTACTGTACTCGTCCTATCCTTCCAGTGAAGGGGGGAAAACAGAATTATTCTTAACCTCACTCTTGTTCGCACTTCATGTCCAATCCATGAGGTTCCATCTTCACAATATATCCAGATTCGGACTACCCCTCACCACAGCCACCTCCCACACCCCATCCAGACAGCTGTCTTCGTTCACACAGATTACTTCAATGACCTCCTGCTTCCAGCCTAGTCAGTCCATAGAGCAGAGCTGCTAGAGTGACCTGTTAGTACTGACCATGTCACACCATCCCTCTGCACAAAACTCCACAGTGGCTCCTCTCTGACCCAGAGTTTAGAGGCTGTGTGTGAAGCCCTGTTTCCACCCCATGCATATGTATGAACACGCACGCGCACACACGCACATACACCATCTGTCTCTGATCTCAGCTGTTCTCGCTCACTCTGCCCTAATCCCCGAAGCCTTCTTACTATTCATCTGATGCCTCTGCAGCACAGGTAACTGGATCTAAGGACTGGAATAGAATCTGGATACCTATTTGTATACATTTAAAGAATTTACTTAAATAGCTATTTTTCTGAAAAAGGAAATGATGTATTTTCCAATAAGTGATTTGGACACATTTAGGACTGAAGCTCACATTCTGAAGTGTAACCATCTTGAGGGATGAGCCAGGAAAGGCCTTCACCTCGCCCAGTCTCCTGTTTATTACCGAGAAATGTCCTTGGCTTGTTTTCCACACAGTGCCTGGGTGGGCACATGTGCATTGCCTCAGGCACTCAGGTGTGAGGGAGGACTAGGAGGGAATCAAAGCCCAGGAGGGTATTCCTCCGGCTTTCCTGGGGTCCTCGCTGCTCCTGATGGACCAGCCACAGTTGCCTGTTTCTGTGGTGACTGGGAATCTGGAAGCTGGGCTGTGTCTGGGAGCATGTTGCTTTGTCTCCTGCTTTCTCTGTGGAGATAAAACCATCTTCGAATGTTTCCACATCATTTGCAATTATATTTGCTACATTGCATAAAAAGGTCTTAGAAGGCTCAGTTATAAAGCTCCATATGTGTATGTCTCAGATCCTTTAAAATCCACTGCAAGAGAGATTTCGTTTTTGTTACCTGAATGAAACTTAGGTACACCGTAGTTTCTGGCCCCTCCAGAATCTAAGGAGATACACTGTTGAGAACAGTATAAGCCTTTCATTTTTTCTAGTGGTTTAAACAATGTATTTATACAACAAAAATGTAAAATAAATATTCTATACCCCCTCCAACACAGACATATGTGCACATGCATTTTCTTTCTTCTTTACAAAGGTACCTGTGATTTATCCGTCCAAATATTATAGAACAGGTCTTTTTTTTCAGTACTGGGTATTGAACCCCAGACCTTCACACTAAGCTACATCCTCTTCCCTCTGTTGATTGATTGATCAGTTGATTGATTGATTGAGACAGGGTCTTGCCAACGTGTTAAATTGCACAGGCTGTGCTCAAATTTGCAATCCTCCTGCCTCAGCCTCCTATAGTGCTAGGAATACAGGTGTGTGCCACCATGCAGAACAAGTCTTTCTTGACAGATACGACTTAGATGTTTCAAGCTGTCTTATTTGGGGAGTCTTCAGAGGCCCACACAGAGAAGAGACACTACCATTAAAATAGATTTCTTGCCTTCAGTCAAGGGTGGGCTCCTAGTGGACAAAGCCAAGTGGAAGCCCTTAAGGTCCAGAAGCAAGGTGGACACAGCTACTGTCCTGAGCAGAGAGCCAGGTGCACAGCAGGATATCCAGCACACAGGGGCTTTTTCTCCTTGGAATCAAAACCTTTAAAAGAGCTGACCCAAGTTTTGGCATTTTGTATGAAGTTATTGGTCGGGTAGATTCTTTGAACTTTTGCAATTCTGAATTGGCAAGGACAATGAGGAGGAGTTTGCTGTCACCCAGCAGGAGGATTGGCCAAAGACCCTTATCTGAGGCCTTTGTCACCTCTGCTGCTCTCAGACATGACCTACTCCATGAGGGTCTTGACCATGTTGATAGTTGCAGCATGTGCCAATATACTGCCTCACTGACACGATGAGAGGCAGGCCACAAATGCTTTAATAAAATATACTTATGCCAGGTGGCAGAAGGTAATGCCCAAGAAAATCACAGCCTACAACCTTGGTGATTTTTCCATGGCCCCATGATCTGGAGAATATGGCATTTCCTTCCAAAGTGAAAGATCAATTATTATACGTTGCACCACCTCTAAAAAGAACTGCCATGTTTTATACCTGTTTTGATTTTGAGGTAAGAAAATGTATTGCTGAGAGAGATGTTTGGAGTAAACCGGTAGGCTGCAAGTTTTGTGTGGGGGCCAGAGCAAAAACAGGCTCAAAATCAGTATTTCTCAACACAGTGTTGTTATTGTTGGGTAATTACGATGGAATGTGTTGATGCCGTGTAGCACAGCGTGGATATGCTGGATTGTGCCTGCTAATTCTTGAGTCCAAATCCTTCCTTCTAGACATCCTCTGTTCCTCTCCCTGCTTCACTCATCCAGCCAGCGTCATGTGAGGTCATTCCAGTGGTAGGCGTCAGAGTGGGAGGAAGGAGTTAGGCTAGTTTTCCCTCCTCTGGCAACTGGAAAGGCAGCTGGGCTGGACTGCATGTGTGGTTTCAGCAACATCAGCACAGTGGCAGCTTCCCAGGCTTTAGGCAACAACCCCTGTTTCATTTGCTCTACAGCCCTTGGAGAAAATTTTTATCCAGTCCTCTGCATCACATTCTTCTCTGCCTGAAATATATAAAATACTTTCTACATTTCTATGTAAATGATACAGAGATCTTCCTGTTTCAGTACATAGCAAGCTCCCTCAGTCTCTAGTTTTTTTTAAAGGAATGTATCAAGTATTTATATAAGAAGACCCACTTAATGGATATTTAGGTTTTTCTCATTCTTCTCTTACAGTAAGAGCAAGAAGGACATTTCCACTTGAGGAAATTATTATTGAGATATTTCAGTGTTTGTGTCTTCCCTGTTAGGAGTTCTATACACCAAAGCTGTTATGCATAGATTCAAATGGCTTAAGTAGGATTAAACTAACATCTGGAATCCAAAGAGCATCCACCTGAAGCTGATTGTTTCCTGCTTAATAAATGCTCTAAAGTATTGTCCATGGATGTGCTGGCCTTATCTCTTCTGAAGGTCTTGCGAGCACCTTGAGCCTGATTTTGTTGCCTTTCAAATACATAAATGTGTTCTGTGTAGATGCCGGGCATTGGTTGTAACCCTTATATTTGTGGTTAATGTCACCTGAATATGTCATCCAACTAGCATGCTGGGAAGAGCTTCCCAAGAATAAGGCTGAGGTTTTTCTCTTAAGGAAATAAGCTGATGGCATAGCCAACACCTTCCCTTGGAGTGGTGGCTCCAGGAGAACCTCAGTTTCATTTTGTGCTTATTCCACAGTCCTTTCATGGCACTGCTCCCAGAAATATTTTTTCCTTGATTCTGAAATATTTTAAACTACTTGTGAGCAGTACTTTTTATTCTGCCTGTGTAGCCCACTCCCTTGGTCACCCAGGGACAGGAGGACTGAGCAAACCAGACCAGCACAAGGCCCTCCGCTCCACGTGGCCACCCCTGTCTCCTCCCAGCCATCAGATTCTCCGCTTCCACTTAACAGAGAAGGAAGGCCTCTCCAGCTGTGTGCTAATGCTGCTCTACAACTCTGTTCTCTGATTTGATCAACTTTAATTAATTAAATAGCACTTTTGTTATCTTTTCGACTTTAGGAGTTCAGATGATTCTGTGGTTCTATTTCCAGCTCTCAGATGTATTTGGATTTGGTTCCTGCGTGCAGTGCTATGCCAGTTTTCAATCAGCCATCCCAGAGGAGGATTTCTCTTTCACCAGTCTACACTGTCATAGCAACTTCGGATGTGACAAGAATCCTCAAACATTTGCAATCTTGGTCAATAGGCATTCAGAGCTTGAGTCCTAAAATGAATATCCAGCCTTTTTTCATGA
Organism: Chinchilla lanigera; assembly: GCF_000276665.1. Classification (NCBI taxonomy): domain Eukaryota; kingdom Metazoa; phylum Chordata; class Mammalia; order Rodentia; family Chinchillidae; genus Chinchilla; species Chinchilla lanigera. Next base: position 30,529,966 of record NW_004955410.1, read on the forward strand.
GGATTCATCTTCAGTAATCTGTGCCATAATCCCTTTAAGGTATAAGTCCTTGGCAAATCCAAATCACTATGGTGCAAAAATTCTAATTAGAGACTAAGACCAAAGCTGCTTTTGGTGGTAATGCTGCTACAGCATCAACCTTATTGTCAGCCACAGTAACAAAATACCTTCTAATAATCAGCTAATGCTGGTAAGAAATTAGCCAAATCCGTTTAACTCACAGAACTGAAATCCTATTGAATTACATTTCCTGTTTGTGGAACTGAATCCTAGAAGATGTGCATGAATTATATTTCCAAATAGTTAAAAAAGTAAAGAGGTCTAAAAAGGAAAATTTATTAATTTTTTATATAACAGTAATATTAAGATATAACACTTACATTCATTCTAATACAGTTAGCAGACCAGTAAAAACTCAGCATTTAATATATAAAACAGCAGTTATCTAAGATTAAAAAATAACACTGATTTGCTCATTTTCTGGGTAGCTGTATCCACAGGGAAATTTGGAACTGGATCGTACACACATTTAACAAACGTTGGTTTTAAAACTATCAGAACAGGAGAAACATGAATATTCCATCCCTCAAAGGCACATCAGAGATCTCTTGATATATATGCTTTTTTCTTTACTGGAACTCCACAGGCAAGTGTGAAGTACAAGAAGAAACTCTTAGAAGCTCTAGGTCTTACAGGAGCATAAATTAATTTTACCTCTTCTTGATTCACATCTGCCGTCTGGGTCACTTTCTTCGTTGCTGGGACAAAATTCTTGATACCTGAAACTTAAAGGAGGAGAGGTTTATTTTAGCTCAGGTTTCAGTACGTGGTTGGCTGGCTCCCAAGAAGAAATAGTGTGGCGGTGGGGCGTGGCCACCAGGAAGCAGAGCAAGCGGGGAAGAACCAGGGAGGGAGGTGTACCCTTCCGGGTCAGGCCCTCAGTGGGCCGCTTCTTCCAACTGATTCTCACTTCCTCACAGTACTTTTAGGTAGAAATTCATTGGGTGATTAATCAATCTACTGATGAATATAGCATCCCCATGATCCAATCACTTCCCCCTAAGCCCTGCTTATGACCGCATGAGGCTTTGGGGGCCATGTAGATATAAACCATAACATCTGCTATGCTCAGTTTCAAGGAAAATCCCAGAAAATGCAGGGCAATTTTTGTTTAAAGGAGTCAGTTCTACTTCTTTCATCCCAGCCCCATTTTATTGCTAGAGGTACCACTGGCTTTCTCCTTAGCTGTCAACACATGTGGGACAGACTTTTCTCTCTGAGTAAAGGTCATGCAGCAGTCTGGAGTTTATATTTTCATTATAAATGAGAGAAACTTGAAAAGTCACTTAAGAATCACTGCCCAGCTTCGTCTGGAAAGGGGCCAATAGTTGTCAGAGTTCTAAGCTATTAAATCAGCTTTTTTCTAACTTGGAAAAGCAGAGGTTGAAATTGTATATTTTTTTCAACTCTTCAGCCACTGGCTCAAGTAGCTAACAGTGATGGAGAATAAAACAATATGGAGCATTTTTCATAACTGAACACATTGTTTACCCAAAGAGGAAGGGAACTGAGATGATTAGCACATCTAATTTGAGTTATGTCCCTTCTGCCTGAGTCCAGAGTCTTCTTCCCAGGCGTAGGGGAGGGGGAGCACTCCGTGTGTTACTGCTGGCAGGTCTCAACTTGTAACTGACAGAGCAGTCCTCCAGTACGCTATCACACTGTCATGGTTTAGCTCTAAAATGCCCCTGACATCTCATGTGTGTGGAAGTGACTGGATCTCCGTGATGTTGTTATACTCATCAGTGAACTCACCCATTGATCAAGTTCAGTAGCTGAATGTAGTGTTGCGATGGGAGGGCTGGTTGGAGGTGGTCACTGGGGGTGTGACCTGGAAGGGTGTAATCTTGTTTCCAGGGCCTCCCTTTGCACTCTGCTCCTTGGCCACTATGGGAGCAGCAGCTGTCCTTCACCAGGTGTTTTCACTGTGTTTTTCCTTAGAGTTAGCGGTCTTTGGACTAAGTCCACTGGAATCTCCCAGCCAAATAAATTTTTCCTCCTTAAGTTGTAGGTGTCAGGTATTTTGTCCCAGCAACAGGAAAGTGACTAATACACACACAAAATGGAGTTTTTATTTGTAATTTTAAAAAGGGCTGAAATTCTGGATACCAGTAGTAGTTCACAAATCTAAAGTAAGTTAGATCCCCCCCGCCAACTGGAGATGAAGCCTAGGGGCTGTCTACTATTGAATTACATTCTCAGCCCCCTCCCTTTTTTTTTTCAAATTCTGAGACAGGGTCTCACTAAGTTGCCTAGGATAGTTTTGAACTTGTGCTCTTATGATCTTCTTCCTGGGAGTAGCTGGAATTTCAGATGGACACCACCATGCCCAAGTAAGCTAAGTTTTAAAAATTCTATTTTAAGGATCTCGTTGCCTCCTAAGCCTGGAGGTAGGTCAATGTTCTCCTTAACTTGAAAATGAATAAACAATACCATTTCACATAAAACACTGCAAAATTCAAAAGATGGCCAAACTCACAGTGAATAAAGTGGATGAGGGCACCCTGCGATGTTTTTCATTGTTTTATTCTCACATTAGAAAACACCTCAGTTTATTCAACAATCAATACAAGGAGTGATCAAAAGATATGGTGAACATTTAAGCTTTAAAAAAAATTACAATAAAAAATTACAATCAAAATACACTGCCAAGAATGATGGAATAAGTGTGTTTGCAGAGGAGTATTTTGAGGGAGATTAATGGCACTGTGTCTGTTACTGTAATAGCTTTTTAAAATTTCAACATTCACCATACTTTATGATCACTCCACGTTGATCAAATGTTTACTGCTCTTTTTGTCCAATAAAAAAATCCACTTTATTCACTGTATGTGGTACCATGATGTGGAGAATGACACTCTTTGATTAGAATGCATTGAGGACACAATGATTTGTTTATTATTTGTTAGAGTTTCTTAAAATAAGGCTTCATTATACAGCCTGGATTAACCTTGAGTTTATGATCCTCTTATCTCAACCTCCTGAGTGCTGGGATTACAGGCGTGTCTTGGATGACATGTGGAGAAGGGTAATCCTTTAATTATCCTTGCTAAAAACATTTGGTATCCACCCATTTGTACAAGCTATGCCCTTGGTTCTCGCTCAATAAAAGGTTACTGAGATTGGTATTCAAGGCTGCAGTCTGTGAGGCTGTAAGGCCCCTGATCCCAGACTTTTGCTTCTCTTGTTTTTCTTGTTTCTCTTACTTTTTCTTTTCATCCACGGGCACCTCATTCTTGGGACCTATCACACTGAATAGAATGACACCATGAGACTTCTGGTTCTCCCCCAAAGTCAAAATGACAATGAAAGGTAAATGTTTTCAGTTGATTCAGGATGTCCCGGCAGTGACAACAACTCAGCTAAAGACACAGAAAAGGACTTCCATATTTTCAGAAAGTGAAAAGAAAGATGGGATACTTTTCTTCAAAGTGAAAGGGTCTCTTCTGAAGGATGTTAATGGCAATGTGCCTTCCTTCTACAATAAATTTTTGAAAATTTAAACATTCACCATGGTTTTGATCATACCTCATATGAATAAACATTTACAAGTGCTAGATACTATGCTAGGAGCTGTGAATATATGACTGATCACAATAGGCAAAAGTCTCTGTCCTAGAGCTCATGTCACTTTTCTTAAGGGCTTCTGGATTGAATTAAAACATTAACAAATTGTTAACATGAAGAATAAATTAGTGTCCTTCACTGAGTGTAGTAACCAATGTGATACAAATGAAATTAAAAAAATACTGCATGAAGAATTTTTACAGCATTCTTTTCTCCCTGCAGCACCAATCAATGTCCCTGAATGTTTTTACTATTGTTCTGATTGTAATGAGCAGACATTTTATATTCATTTGTCTTGTGGAAATTGTTCTCTGGAAACCATCTCACCAAGGGAAAAATCTTTTCTGGGGAGATTCAGACACAGAGCTGTAAATGATTCTGGCAGGATGAGCGTGGAAGGAAAAGGATATTAGCAATTGGAAAATGGCTTTGTTGCCAGAGGCTCTGTGTGATGACATTAGAAGCCATGTGATAGAATTAGACTTGAGGTTATGTGCAGGTCTGGCTAAGCTCAAAGCACCCAATAACCCACCATGAGTTGATTGTAAGTCAGCCATAGAGGCAGCTGAATGCACCTTTTATTATCTTAAGGATGAAAGTCCTGTTCTGAAAACCACAGCTTAGGGAGGGTGATGAGAAATCACGTCTACAATCCTAGACAATCACAGTGGTACATTTCCACCCACCCCATCCTTCAGGCTTGGTCTCCAGCCCCATCACACCGCACCTTCTCTCTTGGAAAAGATCCAACATAGAGCATCCCGTTACTCCAGGGGAAGGGAAAGAGACGAGAAGAGGGAGGAAGAAGCGGAGAAACATGAAGGAAGGAAATATTTCTCTGCTTTGCAAGTGATTTGGATGCTGTTGGCTGTACCAGCCAAGATGAAGCTGCTCTGTCCTTAGGCACCCCGCCTGCCTGGGCACCTGGGATCCATTTTCCATCTGGCTGTAATCATCTCAACCAAACTGAGGATTGTTTGTTGGTGGTGGTAGGTGTTTTTTTTTTTTTCTCCTTAAATTTCCCATTAATTTTGTCCTGCCTCAGGTTTGTTTTCATCTCTATACTGCAAGTCTTGAATAAATTCGTTTGTTGCTCACGGGTAAACTACTTCAACAGAGCCAAAAACATCTTCAGACCATAAACATGTTGGTTCACCTGTAAAATTTGCATTTGCTCCAAAAACATTTAACAGAGCTGTGCATTTTAGCCTTGGGCCTGGCCTTCTCTTCCTGGGACTAACAGGCCCCACAGCATAGGTCCCACAGCTTTTCCCCAGAGCTGTCCCCACAGCTGAGGAGAGAAGGGGCGGGGTGGTACATCAGGGAAGAGCTTAGATTTGCTATCTGGTTTCTATTAAGACCGCTCTGATTTTTTTTATACCCAGGCACATGTTTATTTTCATCAAATAAGAGTTATAATCGTGGACATTGAAAATAAATACATTTTGTGTTTTCTAATTTATGATTGGTTGTATCTGTGGATGGTTTTACTGGGTTTGATCTATGCTTCATTTTGTTAAAAAATAGCCTGGCTCCTTTAAGAAGCCGCAAGCTGAGATGTTGAATCAAGCTGAGTCATTCACTCAGAGAATTAGGAACAGCTGGGGCAGATCCTAGAGGTAACAACAGCGGGGAACAGAATGCCTCTCTAGGAAATGCTCCAATGCCTGGACCCCAATTAGGGAGGAGACATTTTCACAGGGACCATGTTGGTCATGATGACAAGCCCCTGTCTGTTGTAAAGCAAGGGTTTCTCTGGGCTGGAGACCAGATTTTGGCATCCCTCGGCAAGGGAGCCTATGGGCTGGCACCCTGTCACTTGTCTTGTTCTTTAGGCTTTAGTGGCTCATGGGTTACCTGATTTATACAATTCAGTAGCTACCAAGCACCCATGGTGGTCCTAGAGAGCTGATTACCTGAAGAGTTGATCACTTTAAAACAAGTTTCCCCGAGTTGCTGAAACCCATTAGAGAGAAACAAAATTGCAGTGACTTAAAGGATGCTAGTTAAAGTTTATAATATGGTGACGTGAAGAAAACAGACATAATATTTCCAGTATGGAAAAAGAAAAGAATGTACCAGTAATAAAAGACTAGAGGAAAAATGTTGAAAGTTGCAAAGTGGACGTATCTGTGCTATGTGTTAATGGGTTATTTCTGTGTTTCTTATATGCATGCTTTCGTGTGTCATGTATTATTTCTCAGTGTGACATAAGTAGCCATGTGTGGTCCATCCTCTGGTCAATGAATATTTCCTCAGCACGTATTGTGTGCTGGGCACTGAAGCACAAGGAAAAAGCCTCACATCTTTACCTTGATCTGTCTCCTCCCAAGGCTCTGTCAGGCCAACCCTTCCCACTGGCTGAGCTTTTATTTTCTTCTCAGGGTCTGGGCCCTTCTCTGTCCCTGCAGGCCCTGTCCCTGGGCCCCCTCAGTCCAATCATGGGAAGCATCATGGCCGCCCTTTCTTCAGGCCCTTCTCAGTGCTCAGCTATCAGCAAGGCCTCGCCTAACACTCAGACTTTATTCCCCTTAGCCTTCCCACACTTCCTTTACCTCACTGGTCACTGTGCATCTCTAGAGGAATGTGTGACCTCCTGCTAAACTGTGATGTCTTGGAGGTAGGGATCTTTCATCTTGTTCATTGTTATTTAGCTACTATCTAGAGCATTGTTTGGCACATCACTGGCCCTCAGTGAATACAGTTGAACTGAAGTCAGGTTCTCTTCCTCAAGGGGAAGATTTGTGATTCGTGTATTTAAAATATTAGTAATGAATATCAACCCCCAAGTACAGGTGATAAGAAATATGCCTCCCCCCAGTTACCTTAATTAACTTCATTGCTATTCATCTGAGTTTCCACTCAGCTGGGCAAGTGGGAGCCCTCATCTCAGTCATTTCTCATTTCTTGTCTCTTCCTAAATGCCCAGGGTTGTGGTCAGGGCTACAGAGTCTTAGCATGGACAGAAATTTTGGGGAAGGTCTTTTGCCATGAGCCTATCACATCCTGCCTGTCCCCATGGTCCCTCATGCCTGGCATCCTCCTGTTGCTCCTGAGAAAGGCTGAAAAGCTCAGTGCCCATGGCTGAAGCCCCCTAGATGCTCCACGTGGCAGTTCTTCCTCTCTAGGGTCTGGCCTGGTTGAGTCCCCCCAGGAAGCAGAACCCACAGAACTGGCTCCATGGGGGAAATTACTTTAAGCCTGGCATTTCTTGCCTTTTTTGCCAAGGCATTCTTCTTCCTCAGATATTCATTCCTGATATTTTAAATACATGAATCACAAGTGTTCTCTTTGAGGAAGAGAACCTGATTTCAGTTCAACAATATTTAATGAACACCTACTATGTGCCAAACACTGTTCTAGATGGTAGACATCTAAGAAGGAACAAGAGGGAAGACCCCTTGGGCTTCTGGCTTTTGGAAAACAAAAGCCAGGCCCACTCCTAGAATCCTTCTGCTTGTCATTCTGCTGCTCAGCTCCCTGAGGCCAGGCCCCCCAGCATGGAGTCCATTTCTTCTGACTGGAAGGGCAAAAGAAAAGGGAAAACTTAACACAATTCTGACAGAGTTGTGGGGGATGTGTGTTCCAGGAGTAAAACAGAGCATGCATAGCAGAAAGTGGTTTTATGTGGAAGAATGGAGTGGAAAGAGGAACCAAAGGAGGCAGAAGGCTTAATGGCATCTTATACTTTTAACTAGGCTTGAAGGCTGGGCAGGATTTCATTTGATGGAGCGTGATGAATAGACAGAGAGGCAGGAGCAAAGAGAAAACGGGTGGTGTGTGAATGAAGGTAAATAATCTCATCTGATGGGATGCATTTGAACAGTGGGAAAAGAAAGCAAAAAAAGGTACATGGAGCCAGTTGGTGGCAGACCTTCAAAGCTAGAGGATCCAGGAGGGAAGTTTACTTCTTCCTGTCAGCGCTTGGCAGCCATGGAGTCAGGGGCTGAGTAGATGGGGTTGTGCATCAGAAACTGAAGTAGCAGCAGAGTCCAGGGTGGGCTGGAGGAGGGGGCTGGTAGAGGGCTAGAAGCAGGGGTGCCTTTCAGTAGCCTCTGCAGTGCTCTAGAAACTGAAGGGGAAGAAGAGAAAAGCAAAAGGTGCTTCTGAAGTAGAGCGCAGAGTCTGGAGCCATGGGTTGAAAACAAGGGGATAAGAGAAAATGGTGCCTGTGGGATGGCCAGGTTCTCAGCAGACTGGACAATTACAGAGACTTACATTTCAAATAACATGGGCAACTAGAACTCACAAGGACCTGTTTTGAGGCTCCAGCCTAAGAAATAGGAAGGTTTCCCAGGCACAACCAAGGGAATCTGTTGGTTTGGAGGGAGAGGTGACCAGTGTGTAATGTAGAATCGGAGTTTCCATCAGCTGGAGCTGTAGGCGAGGAGTTCAGAGGAGAGGTCAGGATGCTGAGTGATGGAAAGTGATGAGGGTCCTGATGCTGCTGCAGAGGGAGGCAGGAAGCCAAGGCAGGCTTGTTTGGGTCGATTAGTCCAGTGGAAGATGAGCCATGCGCTGAGAGGGGCGGGTACTTTGGAGCTTGAGCTTGAACACAGCTGCACGGCAGAATATAGTGTCAGTTACAGAAAAACAGAGGAGAAGATGTGTAGCTTCATGTTTTCTTTCACTCTGGAAGTTTAGCACAGGAGGAATGCAAGTCTGAGCTGGGCAGTTTAGCAATTTAACAAGACCTTGTCTCAAAATTTTAGAAAAGGAGAAGCTGGAAGTAACACACACACACACACACACACACACACACACACACACACACCAAAACAATCTGTATCTTTTCATGGTGGTTTTGTGAAATTTGTCCAGGCAGATATGGAAAGAAACAACCTCATATCCTTTAGATTGTATCTCCAATTTGAAGCACAATTAAGTTTTCATACTGTTGGAGTTTTGCTAGAAAATTCTCTTCCTTACTTACAGGTATGCCATTCTGTGGGAACGAGCTCTTCAGAAACTTCGTAAGATGCCAGAATCTCTCAGCACGACACATGGAAAATAACATAGCTAACTGTTCGGTGCCCACCTTCCTCATCCCCGTGGTGCATTTCCTGGTGTTGAGATTCTGTCCCCAGACAAGTAGATCACCATCTCTTGCTCACTACTCTAAATGCCAACTTGCACACTTTGTTTGTTGGCTTTGTTTGGGCAGAGGTGGAGAAACAGCTACTCGCAAAGACCAGCAATGTTAGGGCTTCCAAGGTGGCTACTGGGCCATCTCCTGAGTTTCTGACATGTGAGCCCTGAGCTCACTGCCCTCTTTGGGGAGGCTACCAAATGCTGCAGCAAGTGCTTTAAGAACTCATCTCTATTTAACTTTCTTCAGATTTTAAAATTTTTTTGCTACTGGAACTTAAACCCATTAAGTTACTAAGTTAACAGGGCTGGGCTCAAACTAGATCCTCCTGTCTCAGCCTCCCAGAGTGGTAGGTTTACAACATTTAGCTCTTTTGGGGTGTTTGTCCAAGGTTTCCATACTATCCTTGTCCCTCTAGATTCTGGCCTTTCATTTTCATTTTGTGCTACCTGCTGTTGGTAATGTAGGGATTAGTACAGATGAAGAAATAGGAGGGAATAACACACACCTCCATGCCAGTGTTCGCACTCGTAGTTTAAAGCCATCAGGTTTCAGTTATCATAACTGGACATATCCATCTCATAACCTAGGATTACTTTATTCTTTTTTTCTTCCTTGTAATGGTTCTCAATTTATATGTGACTATCAAGTCTTTTTACTGTATTATAGCAGAGAGAGAGAGAGAGAGACAGAGAGGCAACCAAAGAGTTGGAAATAACAGAAAACTTGGAACGGGGGTTCAGAATCACATGGTCCCTGGCTGGTGCTTCTTTCTCTCTCTATCCAACCAGGAAGGGAGACTTTTGAGCATAGAGGCAAAGCTCCACAGAGCCTGGTTCTGCTATGAAGCCAAAAGAGAATTACATTTCTCATGACAGAGGACACTAGAACTAAAGACATGTTCTGAGGCTCCAGCCTAACAAAGGTGAAGGCTTTCCAGGGACAGAGGCACTCATTTGAGGGATTCCATTTCCTTTGCCCTACCCAGCCCTACCAGGGGAAATGCATCCTCCTGACATTTCACTCTGAACAAACAACCTCATGTGAATAAGCAAAACCTTTCTCCATTTCTCCCTCCATTGTGTCTGGGGTCAGTTTTACTTTTCAGTGCAACATCACTCAAAGCCTTGTTTAAGAAGTTGTTTATTTTTTTTCTCCAAAGCCTCTGGCATTTCCCTGTAGTGAATCACACCATGGAACCATTTCAAAATATCCTTCTTAAAGAATGTTCCCTTTCCCAGGGGAAATGGGAAATTGGTAAAGGACAGCCTGTCCCAGCATGCTCCTGGCCAGCACGTGTGGACTTTAGTACAGAAATTCCATTGCACACACCACTGAGGCCAGTTGACGGATGGACTTTCAAAGAGATGACCTTCTTCTAGATCTTTCTGTGGTTCTCTAGAGACAAGATGGGGAAAGGAAAGCTGTCTTGGTTACTTTTCTCTCATTGCTGAGACAAAATACCTGACTCCCAAAATTAAGGAAGGAAAGGTTTACTTAGCTTTCCATTTGTGGAGGTTTTAGTCTGTACTTGGCTGGCTCCAAGGCAGGGTGGCACATGGCAGAGGGCAACCATTCATGGCAGCAGAAGACAGCAAAAGCAGCAAGAGCAAAATGGGGGAGCGGCAGCAAGCAGCTTCTTTCTCTCCCTTACATATGCAAACTATCTACCCCAGGTCGGATGTAGCACTCACACCCATAACCCCAGCATTGGACCGTGGATCAGTCATAAACTGTAGAAGCCTGACCCATGACTACATGAGGCTTTGGGGTGACATCCAGACACAAACCATAACAGAAACATTATAGAAATTTAGGATGGTCTGTTGCAAATTCAGATTTTGCAGCAAAAAATGAGCTATTAGGAGATGGAGGATAAAAATCAGAGAGGAGGCAGATGTGCAGGGCGCCCAGAGCCTCACCCCTCTCATGCACTAGAACCTTCACCACAGCTGCTCGTTCCCTGAGCCTCTGGCCTGCCACCTCATTCACCACTTCGAGTCATTGTCACTCCTTGCTCTGTGTTGCCCAGCACTTGGAACTTCCTCTGTTAAAGCTCAGATCACACTGGGATTGGAGTTCTTTGTGCACTCCCTGTGCTCACTCCCAGATTCAGAAGGTCTGCAGGGCAGGGGAGTAGGTAGATTTGCCTCCGCATCTTTAGCACCCAGAGCAGATCCTGTCTGTCACCTTGGTGGTTCTCTGTGACCCACCATGATGAAAGATGGTTAAGCGTGATTCAATCAAGCATCCAAGGAACTTTCTGTTCACAGGGCTGATGGATAGAAATACTAGGTTTTCCTTCTCTCTGTACATAGAATTTTCCCCTCCTTTAGCCCTCTCGGGTCCTTCTTTCTCGCTCTTTGATTCATGTACTAGAGTGTAACATATCATCAGAAATTGCTGGATGTACGGATAAGTTCTGATTGTATTATTCATCGGGGACTTAGGAGAACTATCCAAGAATATTCCTGCTGCATGGCAAGTGGGAGAGGTTGTCTGTTATCCTTTGCTGAGCTCGGCCATCTGTATGTAGCAGACATTTTTTCTGGTTTTTGGCTGTTGGACTTCCAGGTGCCCTTTCTTATAATAACATCTTCAGCTTTCTTTTTGGTGGCAGTGCTTGTCGCTTCCCCATTGGGTGCAGTCTTGGTACTGGGGTGAGTTATCATGGGACTGTTGAGGGAAACTTTTCCCTTTTTATCTTTCTGCAGTGAACAATCCTTACTTTTGCCATTTGAAAATTAGCAGTTGAAGAAAAGGATTTATATTTGCCGGAAAGATCTGGCTAGATGCAACAAAGTTTCCTGTGAAATCCATTTAAGCAGCATGCACAGCCCTGGCCTCCTCCTCAAACACAGAGCCCAGGGGAACGCACAGCTCTGAGTCACACTCCTGAGGTTGCCAGAAATCCCTTTAAAATGATTGAACAGATGTCTTTCCCTGGGTTCTAGCAGATATAAATCACAACAGACAGTCTGCTTTTAATTCCTAAGCTTGGTGTTTAGGGGCAACAAAATTAATGACTTTCAGATTTCTTTTCTGAAATGTTTGTAAAATCTTCAGAATTTCAATAGCGATAACCACTACAATGTGCAAGAAAAAGTAAACACATCCGTGCAGGTAGCTGTATGTCATCCCAGCAGACAGACTCCTGTGACAGTGGAGGGGAGCAGCCTGGGCCAGTCGTCTTTGTGCCATCCTTGTTGGCTAGAGGTCAGGCCCTCCAGGGCCCCACATGAGGTTTCTGAGCTTAGAACTAGGGGTTTCAGTGACCTAAGATTGACACTTGTATCACCAGCTATGACAGCAGAGGTGTTGTTATTCATGAGAAGAAAGAAAGAGACCCCAGACTTTCTGTAAATCAAGATTTAAGTCAAGAAACTTGCTACAAGATCTCAGGCCTTGGTTTCTGGCTGTATCCATGTTTTTGGTGGCATGAGAAAAGACAATTTGAGAACTCCATATTAATAATTAAATGACAGCTCTTAGTAATTTCCAGAGACTCACGATTCAAATGTGCATTAGCTCATCTTGGGTGGAGGGTATCCTGCCTCTAAGTTTACAACAATCTGATTTGCAAAACTTTCAAGATAAAGCACATTATGCAACCCATTGCCTCTTTCCTTCCCCCCTCTTCTCCTTCCTTCTCTCCCTGCTGTCCTCCCTCCCTTCCTTCCTACTCCTTCCTTATTCCCTTCCCTTCCTCCTGGGTCCTTCTTTAGCTGCTTTGAAACTTAAGACTACTACAAAACTTAGGGCTCCTTTTGAATTAGATATTTTCTGTCCTCTGAAGCAATGGTTTCTAAACATTTTTGCTGTCAGGTCTTATCACTGAAATATTGCTGATGAGAGGTATCGCTCAATGATAGAGCACTCACATAGTATGTATGAGACCTTGGCTTACATTCCTAGCCATACATGCATACACACACACACACACACACACACACACACACACACACATGTGCATACCCTTGCACAGATGCTGAAGACATACCCCTAAAATGTTACTTACTTTATAAAGTATAATCATTCCACTACTGTGTAAGTAGTACTTATGTTATGAAATTTTAATCAACATGAAAAGGATAAAGATGAAATTTAAAATACTTAATTTTTAAAATTTCATTTGCTTTTTAATGCTGCAAAATACTTTTGCTTTCTGAAATATTAATGCCTTTGATAGGGTCCATGTGTTAAATATGCTTTGTTATTTTCAGATAATTTTGAGCTACTCTCTTATAAAATACCAACTAAGTGTCTGGTTTTATGCTCACTTTATTTTAATGCTTGGTTCAAAGTCTAACTGGAAGATATTTCACACCAACATATAGATCCAAGTGAAAGAAATGCCTCATTCCATGAGTTGTACGAATTCTCAAAGCTCATTTCTCAATCCCATCCAGCTTTTGTGTAAAGATTTTTGTTGAAGTTTTCTTGGAATTTAGGGATGTTTTTGTTTTTGTAATGTGCTTACAATTAAGACGGAAACATTTCCAAACATCTGTTTTGAAAACACGGTTGCCATAGATTCAAATTTCTTTTAAAAGAAATTCACTTTCTCACTAGTTGTGACATTACCACTTTTACCTTGAAAGAATGGATTGCACAGAATTTACTTTTTTAAATAATGAAAGATAGCTGCTAAGAGACACACAGTAGCCACTTGCAATGACAGGAAATGACAAAAAGTCTGTAGCACGCATCTTTGTCAGAGATTAATACTGCATGACTGGTTGTCAAGGGCCACATCCCCCTTATACGCACTGCCACGAGGTAGCCAGGGTAGGACAAGAGACCCAAGTGGCCATCGCCCATCCACATAAGAAGTGTCATAAAGGCTCTACTATTGGAAGGTTCTGTTTCTATAAAACTAATCACACACAAAATTGATCACAATAGCAATGTCCTATATGCCTGTAAATTGTAATTCTTGGAAATATGCTGGAGCCAGAACCAGGAGAAATTCCTCTCTGGGCCTCTCCCCGCTACAGCTCCCACTCTGCACTGCTGTCTGCTAACTGTGATGACCATCACATGGGACACTGGACTGTGTTCACATCTGGACCAAGGGAGGGCATGGTGAGTGTCCAGTGTTAAATATTAGTAAGGCTCACTGTTTTCTCATTTTCAAATGAAGCAAGTATAGAGAGACATTCTAGAATTTTCTCCCTGGACATTAGTGGATTGTCTTGAACATACTATAGAAGGTGCAAACTCTAAGAATCTCTCCAGTTAAATTTAGAAACTTGTTTTTCTTTAGTATCTGGTCTACCCTTTTCTCCTTTCTTTTAGTAAGTTACATTCAGATTCAGTTTCTGTGGGACACTATCCTCCAATGAATTGGCAAGGTTTCTCCTGGAGGGCCCAGCATGTTGTGTCCTTATCCTACCCCAATATTCCCCACTGTCTTAGTATCTGGGACAGACAGGTGATAAAAATGAAAAATCCCCCAGCTACTCCCTTCTGGGTATCTTCCCAGAAAAATTTAAAATGTCATACCACAGTGATATATGCACGTTTATGTTTATAGCAGCACAATTTTTAATAGCTAGATCTTGGAAAATAGCCAAATGCCCATTAACAGAGAAATGGATTAAAAAATGTGTTTTTTTTTTAATACAGTGGAGTACTACTCAGCCATAAAGAAGGATAAACATGAGACATTTCTAGGTAAATGTATGCACCTTGAGACTAATGAAACAAATCAGACACGTGTAAATATCACATTGTTTCTCTTGTGTGAGATACCAAAAGTGTAAATAAGGACCAAAGTGTACAAAAGGTATTGTGGAATGGGAAGAAATTGTTCAAAAGAAAGGGGAACTAGAGAGACAGATGGGGAAAGGGAGGAAAGGAAAAATGATAAAAGAGAGATAAAATGGAAATAAATCTTTGTAAATAAAGTTGAAAGGAAGGAAGGACATTGCAGGGGACAGGATTCATGATATATCATGTATAGGTATACATTTCCTATGATGAATATGATCATTAAGCATATCTAAATTGTACCAATAAACTTAATAAAAAAATGAAAACATCCATGATTTCCATTTACTGAACTGTTATTGTGTGCCAGTTCCTATGGGAAGACCTTTGTAAACACTATTGAGCCTCTTTGCAGGTATGTATATTCTAGAACATCTCCATTAACTCTGAATTAGCAAATTCGGAGCCATTGTTTCTAAGGGAAATGTAAGATTATGTTCTTCCTAGCTTCAACTCACCATGTTCCTGTCAACCTGTCAGCACATAACCTTGCTTTGTGTGTGTTTCTTAGTCACCTCATTTACTACATAGTGTTGATTCATTAATATTGAACTTAGAGCCACCAATTTAACTCAGGTTTGAATGAAACTTTTTTCCATACAGCACATCAGTGTGTGTGTGTGTGTGTGTGTGTGTGTGTGTATGTGTGTGTGTGTAGGGATACTAGGTAGCACGTAGGCACTGTGCTCAGGACTATTTTAGACAGCAAAATCAGCAAGGAAATTATAAAAATGCACAAAATGGGGCACTGACAAGAAGAGGAAAAGGACTCTTGCTTCCAGTATGAAAGCTGAAACACAAAGGCACAGTGTCACATTTGTTTAGCCTCAGTTGGGAGCATGAGTATTGGACAACTCTAATATTTGGCCACCTCTGCAAGTCACTTTGAAATTTAGAGAAACGCACACTATAAATAAATGGAAAGTTTTACATTTAGATCGAAGTATTTAAAGCTTGTATGAAATACAGACCCAGTACTGATATTTGAGTAACAAATACAATTTTTAGTGATTAGGCCATATTTGCAACACAGATGCACAAATAATAAGGACCGACAGTCTCATCTTGTGAAATGGGTGCTGTGAGAACAGACTGTCAGTCTAGGCTGGAAGGTTAAGCAGCCTAGGTCTGAAACCTCCTCCTTTGCAAAAGTCTTTGACTTTAGAGGCCAGAGTGGAGAACCAAGTTATCCAAACCATTCAGTGCCTGTGTGGTCCAGGAGGGGCTAAGCTCAGGTCTCCAGCCAAAGTCAGTTCCCTTTCCGCTCTGCACTTATGGAGTCACGTGCAACTAATTTAACCTGTAGAAGGAATCACCTGAAAAACATCTTGCACCCACCTCTGTCCCAGTTTTTCTGTATAATTTTTAAAAAACTGCTTTTGACCAGAATGTTTGATTTGGTGACTTCTAATACAGGAGCACAATGAAGAAAAAAAAAGAAGATCACAAACCTGAATGAAATCAGGCACATAATGAGAAATTAAAAAAAAAAAAAAGACCTCAATAATTGTAGCAAGAACAGGCTTTGACTTTTTAAATTTAATTCTCCAGTGGGCAAATTCACGGATATGAGAAGGAAGTGATGTTGAAAAGCCAAATGTGTTGCAGAATTTCAAAGAGATGTGTGCACACGAGGCATACGGCCCAGAGATGTGCCCGGAGATGACAGTTAAATGTAAAATTAGTGATGTAGGTACATTTCTATGTGTCTATATTTTGGTGCCAGCTTAGCTCAGATTTTAATTCCAATGATGACATAAAATTAAATTGTTCTTTATTGGAGGGGTAAAAGGAAGTAGGGGATTTAAACATCAAAAGTGACTGATTTAATGTGGCCTGAGGAAATCTGATAAAAATATCAAATGAGTGAATAAACTTAAAAAAAGAAATAAAGAAAATGTAAGACAAGTGTGATCTCTGAATAGAATCCCTACTTATCCTGAATTGGTATGTCATTCCTTTTATATAGAAGATCTCTGTTTCAAAGCATTTCAAGCCATCTCTCACGCTAAGACTTTCTATATTCAAAAATCTCCTCCTCATGACTGTTAAGACTTCATCCATTCCTGTGTGGGTGATAATTCAGCTATTCTTATTCAGTAATATTTACAAACACCTTCAGATGTATGTATTGTATGACCAACTCTTCTATCATTTGTTAAACAAGATGTTACAACTTTATTCAGTTATTGCATTTTTCACATAGATGGAGGAAGGATTAGAAATTCCTAGTAAAGCATCCTGAATCTCATTCATGCATGGTTGTCTGAATCGGTGTCACAGACTCCAATCCCTCTATCCTCTAGTTTAAATCATAGACTTCTTCCTTTTGCATGGATATTCTGTAACAAACCATCTCCCCCCTCAATCAAAAGCTCATGTGTTGCAAGAGCAATTAATTTTTATTGAGGAGAAACATCTTACAGATACAAAATGATAAAGTCCTTATCTATATAACATTTTTAGTTTTCCAAATTTTCTTCTCAAAGATTAAAATTCCTGATGTTCTCAATTGGAAGAGTAGTTTATCAGTTATAAGGATCCCATCCTCTTCCAAAGATGAATCGATTGATCATGTCAAAAGCTCTCAGAGGCTGGTCATAGGGTAAAATGTGTCCTCCACCTCGAACAATCACCTTAAAGAAAGACAAAAGATACTTTTACATTTAGAGAAAAGGGCATTGTAAATAATGGAGAGTTTTAATTCAGATTATTTAAAGCTTTTATAAAATACAGAATATATTCTACTAACCGAAGCCTTTGGAAATGCTTACTGTCCTGCTTCTGATAGTTTTATTAATAGGTATCTTCTAGGTAGAAAAGTTTCCAATCGTACAGTTATCTTGATTTTACTCAAAGTTATGCTGTCGGTTCCCTTTTGGGACTGATCTGTGTGCTCTCCCCCTCCACCCTATTTGGCACGCTGGGAAGTGTTTTATCTGGCGGGACCCCAGAAGTGGGGAGGACTACACTAGGCCAGGTCTGCCTGCAACTGAGTACTCAGCTTATCTAATTCTACCTTTTAATTACCAGCCATGTTGGCTGTCACAGTAAGTAATATTTGCCATCTTAGCTTTTAATAGTAATAAAGAAGATATTTGGATTCTCTTAAAAACACACAACAGAAAGAAATTCTTCATGCTTTTTTAGAACACTCCTTTTTCCAAGGCTCTGTTGGCAAAACATTTTAAACAGACAGCAATTTCATACACTCACCCTTTAGATTCATTGTGTTTGCTTTCTCACACCTAGATCCCTTTGCTGATCCCTCTATCCATCCATTAATCCATCTTATTTTTTGACAGTTCCTAGTAAAATGGGGACAGCAGTACAATTCCCCTAAATACCTCCACACCACATCAACCAGAGCTCAGAGTGTGTTTGTAGAGGTTTTTCTTTAAAGTTAAAACAAGGTGAACCATCCCAGTCTTAGGTGTAGATTCACCAGTGTAGCTCTGTCACCTCTGCCATTTTTAGTTGGATGAAGTACTCTTCATCCATCTCTAAGTTAGGAAAGTTCAAATGACATGAGGGCCACCCATGAGCTGGCACTGCATGGATGAATGGAAGACTGGCCTCTGTACTGCCAGGCACAGCCTGTCAGCAGGTACCCCAAGCGGAGGACCATGGGAAGCCTTCATGATTCAATGCCAAAGGGCAAGGACTCACAAGAGAGTACTGGAAAGCCACATGCAGGAGGACAGCGTGGCCTGAGATGTCCTGATGCATATGTGGAACAGACACAATTACAGAGGACAGAGTGAGTACACCCATGCAACACTGGGATCGTGTCCCCTACTCTCCAGCTGCTGGTAACAATCAGCAATTAAAGATCACTTCACAAGCTCCTTCTTAGGAGGCTGGGTTCTTTTGCCTACTTCAATCTACGGGAACTGAAGCAAGAAAACAACACTTCACGTATTATATTAAAAATATTCATTTCTCCCCCAGCACCTGCCATCTTACAACCTTGCTCAGAGGTTGGTAGAATTAACATTATGAGATAAATTTTAATTTGTTGGTCACAGCTGTCCAAACTGTGCGCTGCACGGTGCAGGTAGCATCATTCACGTGAGCATCGAGGGGACTGAGCTAGTTGGAGCTATGAGGTGGTTTGCACAAGTCAGACACTTGTGAGATAATCAGCTAGAACCCTGACATCAGAGTTTTAGTTAAATACCAGCACCTGCACAGATGAAGCTTAAAGCTCAGCCAAAGGGTATCTCCATGAAACTCCTCACAGCCTTCTGGGTAGTAAGAGATGCCAGACCCCACTTATGGGTGTGGGACTGGACTGGCTCCTTCTGCACATAAAGTGGAAACTGCTTTATTCTACCCTTCACCCATGGTCACTGATGCCTCAATGGCTGTGGACCCAGTCAACCATTTGTGTCCGCTTGTGCACTGGAATCCAGCAGGTTCCTCAGCTTGTCCCAGGCTGAAAATGAACCTACGCGTGACAAGAGAACCTTCCTGGAACTCTACAGGAAACGTTCCCTCTTCCACAGTCCCAGTCTACAGTCTTCTCCCTGCCGATTCCCATCCGTGTCTCTGGCCTCAGCAGGGATCTGATGACGGATTTCTGTGCAATTTCAGCCCAGCTGAGGACACTTAGCCAAGTCATCTGTGTGACAGAATCCAGCTGCTTCAACTGGAAATGAGTTTGGCAGCAATGGTCTGGAACAGCAATCAACCAAATACCCAAGAGCTAAAGGTCTTCCTGCCCATAGAAGCAGAGCTGTGGCTAATGCAGGGCAGCACAGTGGACCACGGCTGGGCCCCGGAGTCAGAATGCACACGTATAACAAGAGGCACTGCGAGCTGTGGAACCCTAAGCAGTAACTCAACCTCTCTGAGCCTCCATTCTGTTGACTGTACAGCGCCTGCGAGAGAAGTATTACCTCTTGCGGTCATTGTGAGTTACATGGAGATTTAATGAAATATTGTCCATGGGACACTTAGCACAATACTTGCCTGTGTGTTCAATAAATATTAGTCATTAACATTATTCTCCCAACACGATCCACATTTGAAATTCAAAATCAAACTGTCTGTACCAGTTTAACTCCCCTAGAACCCTCACTGTTCTGATATTTGCATCAATAATCTTGGCTTAAAGGGGTTGTTTAAAATACTGGCTCTCCCCCTTGCGTTGTGTGAAACCACCTGGGGTTTCTGATGCTGAAGGTCCAGAGAGGGGCCCAAGAATCTGCATCTGTAGCAGCTCCAAAGTGTTGCTGCTGGTGTTTCTCGTCCCAAGACTGCTTGTTAGGATACACTGTTCAGAACTTTATCTGTCCTACGGTGAGCAGGGAATTCTGTACTTACATCAGTAAAGAGCATAAATAGAAATGTGCTTCACACTTATTCACGAAGTCACCTTAGTTTTTCCTGGCACCTGCTCCCCTGATGCTCAGCTGCACACCCATGCACTCATGCCATCTGTGTCCACGACAACAAACTGGTGAGGAAGAGCGCAAAGGGCTGGGCATTATGCTTTCTCAGCAATCTGTCCAACCTTGGTTCAATTTCTGAGCTGCCACATGTAATGACCCAGTGACATGGGACACAGTGACATGAAGATCAGAAAAGAAAGCTCCTTTAGGAAGAAAAGCCATTTCACATGGCCTCAAATTCCCACACAAAATATGATCTCAAGCTGATTCACGGCATTTTACTGATGCTAATCTCAAAAATGAATTTATGAGTGCTGAAAGATAACCTATACGGTTATTTATAGCCAAGCCTCACTGCTCACAAATCAAGGACACAACCCATTCGGCAGCTTTTAGAGGTGTGTGACAAAACAGGGCTGGGTCATGATTACATATTTAAATGTAACAAGATTAATCTCAAGGCTCCCTGGAGGGAAACGGTCTCATCACCACAACTGCATATTTGAGGTGCCTCTAAACTCACGTGTTCCAAACTTTCCAAGAGGGTCACAAATGCAACATGAATTTTAAGAGTTATGCAAACACTTAAAGCTTCATTCCACTTTTTAGAAAATGATACTATTCCCCCCGGATCTAGATACTGGACCCAGCAGTAAACATTTCCTAGTTGTGCCTTTTTAAGTACTAGGATTCAGGACCTAAATTCAGGCACATTCACAGTGGACTTGCTGATATAAATGTGTTGGGGAGACTACTCAGGGGTCTCACGGGAGAAGGTCCCTGAACAGACAGTGGGTGGGGAAGAAGTGGGGGGTTCACTGCCAGGAGTGCACACTATTCCTACTAATGCAAGGGGCCTGATTCCATTGGCACACACGTGTGAGTCTCTGTGTGGCCCTGACCATGGAGGAACACAAGGGGAGATGAATGGGCAACATGAGTGGGTTGTGATACTCCTATGAATAACTGGGATGAACAGATCTGATACTATAGGGGTTTTTGTTCATTATGGCAAAATATACCTAAGATAAATTATAATTTTAAAGTGCACAATTTAGTATCGTTTAGTACCTTCACAGTGTTGTGCAACCATTGCTGCTCCAATTGCAGAATGTTTCCTTCACGTTAAAGAAAACCATGCCCATTAGTAACCCTACACCTTCCTCTTCACCCCCTAGGGCCTAGCAACCATTCATCTGCTTTGTATCTGTATGGATCTGCCTATTCTGGATGGATCCTAGGGCTCTGAAACAGGGTAGTGACATGCTGTGATCTGTATTACAGAAAACTTACTTAATATCTAATGAGTAGGCTGATTTGGAGGCAGTGATACTAGGGCAAAGGGGAAAATAAGTAGACTATGAAATCAGGTAAGAGATCATGTAAGCTTGGGGGAAATGCAGGGAGAAGGGGTAGGAAATGATGATGATGAGGTAGAAACAATAAAATCAGTGATTGACCAGATATAAACATTATGTGAGAGCCCCCCCATTCTCATTTTAGGCTTTTGAAATATGAAGATTTGCAAAGGGTTGTGCTTTAATCAGAACAGGAGAAAAGAGACCTATGGGAGATGCAGGTTGTGGAGATAGAATATGAACAATTGGTTTATCCTGATTTCCATGACCCAATGATGCATACATTCAAGAGTTTCTTGCTTGTTGTACAGGTCTCTGATTCACAATGATGGTCTTTTACTATTTTTAGTCCATTCCATGTTTACTAAATCTTACCTTTTAGCTTTCAGACACTAACTATAAGTAGAAATAAAATAAATATGCCCTCAGAGACACGCGAAAAAGAAAAGGTAATTGGAAATGAGAATAAAAACAAGCCAAAACTTGTTAGCAGACACTTCCTAACAAAGAATGAGGTAAGGCACTTTCAAAAATAAACAGGGCAGGGATCAAGGCAAAGAGTTATTCCCACAACACTCAGGGAAAAACTCTCATTGACATTTCTCGTCATGCACTTGTAGTCTAGGACATAATTATTGAGGAGCAGGCAAAAAGGGGCTTTTCGGTGCATCCAGAAGTCCTCATGTAGGCATGGTGGTGGTAACTTTCCTGAAGTAGTCAAGACAGACTTTGAGTTTGCTCCACAGCCCCCCAAAAGGGCTTCCTGTATGGAGCATCTTACTTAATCATTTGCAGTAATACTGTACTTTGGGATTTCCACTTCTGATTATGATTCAGTGACTTGTATCAAACCAACCTCACATCAGTGAACAACACCAGAAGCTGGATGAAAAGCAATATTGTTTAAAGATATAGAGAGCAGCCTGGTTTGAGAAACCAAGACCATGGCAAAAAAAAGAGGATTGCAGAGAAGTGGGCCCAGCATTTTGTGTGGTCTTTCTTTGGGTAACTGATGAGTTTCTAAGCTTCTCTCATCAAGGAACCAAGCAAAAATCAAATCAAAACAAATGAACAAAAACTATAAACAAAATAAAACAAAAAACAGAGAAAAGAATGGAAGGGTAAGGAGAACTTTTGACAGTTGTATGGTACGAGGGAAACCAAAAACTCAAAACAGAGAAAGTCCCCAAAGAAAAGAAAATGTGGAGGAGCAGCGAGGGCTGATACTAAAAGACAAGAAGTTGGGAAACCCAGAAACAAGTTGGCCTCGCAAACCTTGACATCCACTGCCAAAATAATCATCTCAGTCCTTGGATGAATGACTGTGTGATCTGCCCCTACTCCAACTGCTTTCCAGAAGAAATTAAACTTTTTGGAGGAAGAAATAACACCTTCTCTTCTTGTATTTTTAAATATACTTTATCCAATAGTGAACACAATTTACTATGCATCCTAAAAGACAAGATCAAGGGACTCAAAAACCAAGGGGCAAAAATAGACAACAGAAAGAGACCATACATGAACCAGATGTTGGTGTTAGCAGGTATAGAGTTTTAACTAACTGTAAACAAAATATTTAAGAAGGTAGGGAGCAAACCAGAAAATTCACCAGAAAATTAGAATATACAAAAACAATAAAAAGTGTAAATTCTTGGCCTAGGGATGTAGCTCAGTGGCACAGCACTTGCCTGGCAAGCACAAGGTCCTAAGTTTGATTCCTGGTGCAAAAAAAGGTGTAAATTCTAGAACTGAAAAGTATTTCATAACTGAAGTTAAGAACTCAGTAGATGGTTTCTTGTTAGATTAGACACAATAGAAGAAAAATATATGAACCAGAAGTTCACTTTTTCTAGTATAGCCAAAAACATCCATATTGATTTGAAAAATAAAAGTCTGGAAAATGCAGAAAAAAAGAAGAAAAGATTTTGGACTACAAAATACTGACCTTCTTTTCAACTAGAGTCCCAAAATAAAATATAAGGAAGGAATAGGCCAAACAAAACAGCAAAATTTGGAGAGACTGACTGAAAAATTCCAAAACTATTGAAAATTTTGAGAAGTTCAAGAAAGGCTCAATAGGATAAACACAAAGAGAATTGATTGCATCTATAACCATAATAAAACCAAAGACAGAGAACATCTAAAACCTGTCATAGGAGAAGAAACACTGATTTCAATATCATCAAAGAAGGTGGGTTGATAAGAAACTAGGAAAACTGGGAGATAATGAAATGGTGTCTTTAAAGTTTTGAAAGAAAATGATTGACAGAATTTCTACAGAAATGAAGACCTGGCAAAGATATTTTCAAGGAAACAAATACCTGAAAAACATTTTACCAGCAGACTTCCCCTAAAAGAAACACTATAAAAAAATGTTCTTCAGACCAAAGTAAATTATCCTTAATAGAAACATGAAAACGCACAAAAGAATGAAGAGTTTTGAAAATTTACATCTGTGGGCAAAAATAATGGCCATTAATGTTAGTAATATCTTTTGGAATTTAAACTATGTAGGAGTTTTAAAAAGATATTTACACAAAGGTGGCATAAATGAGCTTAATTATTGAAAAGTACACTGACATACCTGAAAAATGGTTAAATGTACAGACCAAACGATGGCTATCTTAAATCATGACATATGTCATAATCTTAGGTAAACATTAAATGGATAGATAATGAAATCCTATACAACCAAGTTAGTAGTGGTAAAAGGGGGTTTATTATGACTCCTAAATTAGATGAGATAAATGAAAAAAAAACTGTTAGAAGAAATCTTTTGATCAAGGGATATACTCTTTCTTTTTAGAGAGATACAAAATAAATAGCAAATTGATGAGGACCCTTCATGAAGTCTGTTAGTGTCATCTCATTAGATTAGTTAGATGCCTTATGAATGTGTCAAACAATAATTTTTATAAATTACAGAATTTTCTCCCTATATCAACTCAAGAAACTGGTAACTTCAAGCAAGTTTGGGATGAATAATGAAAGTTTGCTCTTCCCTTGGTCATTGTGGTTAACGGAAATCTAAAAGTACCACACAGTGTAGCAGGAAATGACTTGGTATAGTGGTTAAGAGCATGAACTCAGGATTCAGCAGGTCTGGGTTTGAGTCCAGCTCTGGGACTTGACTTAATGGCTTCTATTTTTTCATTTGTAAATTGGAGATAAAATTTAGGGTGCCAGTTCTCTCAACTTGCCCCGGATTAAGGGATTTCTGGGAAGAGAGAACCTTCAAGGGAGGCGTGGTGGCACACACCTGTAATCCCAGCACTTGGAAGTCTGAGGCAAGAGGATTGTTGTGAGTTCAAGACCAGCCTGAGCTACAAAGTGAGCTCAAGGCCAGCCTGAACTGCATAGTGAGACCCTGTCTCAAAAAGACAAAAAAAAAAAATCCATGTAGAACCTTCAGTACAAAAGGTAAAAAAAAATGTCAGACAGTCTGGACTGGTTGATCACTTTAAGCATATCTGACTGTATAAAGACTCAAAGAGATAATGCATATAAAATGTTACATGATGCTCAGTTCCGAAATATGCATTAACTTTGTACCCTATGTTAACAGAGGCAAAAAAATAAGCACTTAACCAAGGGTCATCATACCCTCATTATCAAATTTTTACAGTCAAAAATGATAGCTCTCCCTTTAATTAGTGGAGTTAAAAGCAGAAGTTACAATACTAAGAAGCTATGGTTCATTATTGTAGTTTTCTGAAAGAAAGGATTATAATCCATTCTTTAGACAGCAAAACAGTTATCTGCCAGGCTTTTTTGATTTCCACATTGTGAACCCTTCCTTCCCATGGGAAAGGCCCCAATTAAAGTAGGGAAGCAGCTTGAGTGTGAAATCAAACCTCCATCAAAACGTTCAACGGAATTGTGTCTGCAGCGCGATTTATCCCTTAAGCTTGCCAGCACTGTGACGCAGCTCATCCTTTCCCTCCGCCCCCTCTCCCTTTCACCACATGCAGTGCCAGACACCCTCTTCCCACACAGCAGTGTCAAGCAGGCAAGACCTTACTTGCCTTAGCGGAATGGCAAAAAGCTGTTCTGCCTTTTTCCCCACTTTTAGGAGCCCACTTTACAACATAGAATTTGATGCAATTAAAAAGTAATTGAAACTTCACTTCTGCATTTGGTCACTCTGAGTCCAGATTTATATTTGATATCCCCCCAAGAGGATCCAAAGCACAATTCACTTCATTCTTTACTCTTACTCAGGATCTCAAGTTAGGATCTATGTGTGTAGTTTCTTTCCAAGAAGAAGATGAGAGTGGGGGAGGAGATGACAGAGGTTACAGCAGTCAGTGCTCTCAGTCAGGATGTTGCAAGGACTTAGATCCTGGCTTATAATCTTCTGGGTATCACAGAACAAGAGCCAGCCAAGCTACTAAAGCAGTGCTTCCTGGGGACAGATGGTTGTAGCACAGGATGGTTGTAGCAGTGTTATGCTGAGCTCTTTCTCACTGGATGAGAAAGGTGAATCACACACTTTATGACCACCTTCAAATTTAGTGGTCAAATTGGTAACTGGACATCAGCCATGGTGGGAGTATTTACACCATGGAAATTGGCAAACTGTACAAATCAGTACCTCTGATTTGCTCCTAGACCATTCATTCATACTCTGAAATTTTGTTTGTCTCAGAGAAGGCGGCAGAATTTTGGTCTTTTTCCTTTACTTCAAGGTAAACTGAAGAAATAGGCACTGAAGTGGATAAATGATAAGATCCACATTTTCTCTGCATTTCAAATATGTGCAAAAAGGTGAGGAGGGCTTTTCCATCCGGCCTCCCTCTCTGCGTTTCAGTATAGCTGGCAATACTGACTTTCAATGCCACACCTCAACATCCGCAGGGTCCTCCTGCTTCTATCAGAGCACCCTGAGATGTTCACAGCTGGTCTGTTTAGGAAAACTCCGGGCCAGATAGGGTATTTGGAATCAATTCTATTGTTGACTCATGCCTTAAGCAAGCCTCAGAATCTCTGAATGTCCTTGGGTCCCAGGTTTTAGAATACAGAGCATGCCAAATGGGATGGCATTTTCATGATGTCGCTTGTAGAAATACTTTTTACTGCCCGGTCAAAAACTGTCCAAGGCAAAAAGAGTGTCTTAAACTATCTGACCATGTGGCCATATTTCAACACAACTTTATGTTCCTTCCACTGCCTCTGTCTCTACCTCACGGCCCTCTCTACCTTATTTGTTTATTTTCTGGCTCTGTTTGACATTCCCACAAGTGAGTTTGTGAGTCTTTGGTTACACTTCAAGTTAAAAGAATTAAAAGTTACTGTTTAAAAGCAAACCCCAATTCACTTTTTGTTTTAAAAATACCATTAATGTTTAAAAGCCATTCTCCATGGGTAGAAAAATCTTTAAATTTTAGATTTCTCAGCATTTATTCACTTTCTATTTAATGAAATGGCTCTCTTTTAAATTTCAATAAGTTATTAAAAACCACTCAACAGCTAAGAGAAAATTGCACATTGTTGCCTAGCTGTTATACCTCAATAAATAGATCTGCTAGCCAATTTATATTTTAAATAACGCAATAAATTAGCTCCCAGAGCATTAACTAAGTGCATATTTGAGTAGCTTAATTTAGAAGCATTTTTCTTCCTTTAATCGGTTCTCTCTAATGAAATAGAACTGCATGAACTAAAAAGATTCTTGGCAAATAATCACAGTAAAATTGGGAGTTGCTATTGTTTATTATTTCCTTTGTTTTCAGGAAGCAAGCTGTGAGGTATTTTTTTAAGCAAAGGAAACAAAACAAAAACCGAGAATCCAAATCTTTTTTAAAAAGAAGAGGATGCTCTCATCAGGACTGGGGTAATGAAACTTCTCTAAGTCCTTTCAGAAATTTGTGTTCCACAATACTTCTCTTTTTTTCTCCTATGGAACACAGAAAGGAAGTAATCTTTAAATAATGCCTCCTTTAGTTTGAAGGGAATTATTTTGAACTATTCATTATCTCAGTACGTCTAGTCCATCTCCTACAAGACATACCGGTGTGTGCAAATGGTGAGTAATCACAGCACTCTATGAGGTGCTGTACTAACGCAGACGCAGACACATGCACACACACAGACACACACACACTCAGAAGCAGAGGAGAAAGGTGCAGGGATGAGTTAGGGGCCAATTTGATTTTAATTCATTGAACATTTGCTCAGTGCAGGGACCTGTAGTAAGGGTGTGCAACAGAGATCCAGGATTCCTGTGCTCAGGACACACGGCGTATGTGGAAGGGGACAGCAGGAGAGTGATTACAGAGTGAATTTATGAACTCCAGTGTGGTACGTGCAGTGGGAGAGGTGCTTAGAGCCATGGAGAAGAAGGTGCTGGCTGGGGCAGGATCATAGCTGGCTGCCTGGAGGGGCTGCTGAGCTGAGCTTCAAGAAGCACAGGAAATAGTTTTCTAGGCACTCACCAGACACATCTTGTAAGTCCAGGGGAGGGGATCCTACAGAACTCTTGGGTGTGTGATTGGCAATGATGAGGGGGTTTCGAGTTGTTTCTCAGGATTCTAACTGGGAAGGAGGGTGGGAAAGAGGAAGCAGAGGTGAGAGCAAATTTCTTCACGAAGCCAAGGAGAGCTGACACCGTCCTGTAGCGACGGGAGTCAGGCCGACGTCTGAAACCAGCGAAAGACAGGACCGAACTTGCATGGTGGAAAAAGTACAGGAGGAGGCTTGACCTATGTGGGGAGAGACTGGTTAGGACCAGCTCAGGAGGCTGCTGGAGAGGAAAAGTATTAAACAATAGCCACTTACATAGTGGGAATGTATCTTTTAAAACGTTGAACACATCACAGCCAGAAATGGTTTCGTTTTGGAATTTATAACGTGGATAACTCTCATGAATATTTTTAATGTCCTCAAAATGCGGCACTATTTTTATTAGTTTGTATAAATGCAGTGTTTTTCTTTTTAAGTAGTTCTTTGCGGTTTCTGTGATGAGAATTAGGAAATGAGTAACATGAGGCCAATGCGGAGGATGTTCCAGAGCAGATGTGAGAAGCGCGAGGGCGGGACTGGGTGGAGGATATTTACCAATTATTCCTCCCCTTAACTTTCTGGTATGACTTGAAGCAAAGCAACTGGCAAAATCACTACTCTTCCTTGCCTCAGAGGACAAGCGATGGGCATGCGAAGATTCTGTCAGGGGTCCCGGCTCTTCTCCCGATGGGAGAAACCTAGGGCTTGCCTGAAAATTAAGACATAGGCTGAACCCTGTAGATTTTCTTAGTTGTTCCTTATTACCGAGCTACTGTTGGCTGAACTGAGCTGAAAGCTGGGTAGTGTGGCATCCAACCTCATCAAAGAACGCCCAGATAGAAAAATACACCTGTACGAGCAAAGCATGGCCCAGACACGGGCGCGATGAGTGCATTGCACCCACCCTGTGTGCAGATACTGGAGCCCTTTAATTTGATGGTGGTCAGGACAGAAGACAAGAGACAGCAAGGCAAAGAGGATACAAATCATGACTGTTAAGACCAGGATAAGTCACTAATTCCCCCTTTAATTTAACAATCCCAGATAAAAGGGAGAGAGAAATCCAAGTGTTTGCTGAAATAATGGAATAACCAGAATCCTTAGACATGCCAGATAAAGATACAATCAGTTTGGAAAACAGAAATTACTTCGTGACAATGACACAAGCACAAGGATGTTCACGCCAGCACTATTTGTAGTAGTAAACAGTTAGAAATGATCCTATAGAATCACATTGCGGAATACTGTACAGCACTGAAAAAGAAAAAGCACAACTGACCATACCTGCACGGGTGAATCTCAGAAAAGAGTGTTGAAAAGCACAAGTATGTTACCAAAAAATACACAAAGAATGATTCCTTTTATATAAAATTAAACACAAAAAGTAAAATATTGTTCACAGAGAAGGTATATCTGTAGTAAAATGATTAATACCGTAAAAGAGAATAAGATGATAACAAAAGACGACAATGATTAACCTCCACAGGCATAAGATAGGCAGACTACTAGTAATAAGGAGGGGAACTAGTTAGTATTTCTTGACCTTGTTGTTAAATGCAAAGTTATTCAAGCTTTATAACTATTCTATATATTATGCATTTAATTTTAAAAAAGAAAAAATACTGACTAATGTTTCCAAACTCACAAAAAATAGATCCTTAAGAGACCTAATGTGCCCTTTGCTGTGCTTTTTTCTTCTCCCTAACATAGAGCTGATGAGATGGAGCCCATGTCATGACACAGTAGGGGGAAAGGACACAGAGAAGCCACTGAACTGAACAAAGGAAAAAGTGGGATGTCCCTTCCTGCAGCTGCTCTGGCAAGGCAGTGCTGGTGCCCAAATCTGAACCTTGGGATTCTGGTTGATGTACAAAACGATAAATATTAGGAACAAAAATAAATATCCACATCTCCATGCCAGACAGCAGAGGAGCAGGAAGTTGCCGGATACTTAGGACTTCTGCTCTGATGGTTTGTTTTTGACTGTGTAAGTGGCTATATTTCCCTTCTTCCTTCTTCCCATATGCTAGAAACTTAGGACAAATAAAAATCATTTTAAAAAGCTGGGTGTGCTTCATTTATTGTCAGCAGGGATGTTCGGAATTATTGTTAAACAATGCTTTGGAAATATCTCATTGCTCAATTTAGCCACTTTTATTTACTATTAATAGACTGTTATGTGGCGCAAATGTTAAACGCCTCTTTAGCCCTCTTTGTTCCTTCTACCTCTCAGCAAGAGTTTTCTGGTCACCATGAAGCCAAAGCTGGGCAGAATAGCAGTAGCTCCAAGCCTTTCTGATAAACGCTACTGAACTCACTTCATCATTTGAAGTTTTAATACATAGTATCTCCTGAGGAGGACTGTCTGAACAGAGCGAGGACATCTTGCTCTGCAAAAATAGAAGAATGCTGGGAGAAGTTCATAGAGCAATGGGAACATGGTGGAGACCACTACAAAGCGGCTCTGAGCAGGATTTAACATTAACCAATTTGTTTTCATGTTTACTTGTGAGCCTGTCCAAGGCCTAGGCCTCTTGTCTGGAGATGGGCAGCAGATTCATAGTAAGTGAACCTCTATGAGTCACTGGTCCCGGCTGAGACCTGTATTGGCTATGAAGCCCTGATGCCTCAAAGGACAAGATAAGTCCACAGATGAGGATGCTTGGCTCCAACCCCAATTAACTGAAAGGAGACTACAGCTGCAGACTGCACACTCCTACAATAAAAGTCAACCTAGAGATAAGGTAGCCTCCTAATTAGCATACTTTACTACCTAGGGAAGTCTTTGAATTGTCTCCCAACATCTGCTCAGATTCCCGCATTTTCTTCGGTGTCCCCCTCCTTTGTTTGAAAACCAAATAAATACGGGCCACCCAGAGCAGTTCTTTGTCTTAGCCCCCAGAGAATCTCGAATTCTGTTAGAGGCTTTTGAACCTTCTGGAACCCTAAAATCATACCACTTGATTCATTTATTTAAACTTTCACAGTACACTTGTTTGCAGGATTGCGGGCCGGATCAGTCTGCAGTAACTAAGGGATAATGGTAATACATTAGGAACATATGTTTATTACATGCTAATAAGGTGCTCCCCAGAGTGTCAAGTAGTTTGTAAGCATTAACTCAACTAATCCTAATAACAAATCCTCCTTTTGGTGTGTGTGTGCATGCTAGAGATCCCTATGGCTATCAGGCGCTGGCTTCTCACAATAACATTTCCAATGGCCCAAAACGATTAATGTCTCATCCTTCTACAAATACAAATGCATAAATAGTCATCCCTTAGTATATTTGTAGGATTCCCCATGAGTACCCAAATCAGTGGATGCTCAATTCCCTTATATTAATTGGCATCATATTTGCATATCACCTGTGCACAGCCTCTTGCACATTTTAAATCATTTATAGATTACTTATAACATTTAATGCAATGTAAATGCTATGTAAATAGTTGTTAATCTATATTGATTAAGGAATAAGGACAAGAAAATAGTCTGTATATGTTAGGTATAGATGAAATCATCATAGGCTTAACTACATTTTCAATTTGTGGTTGGTTGAATCCACAGGTAAAGAATCAAGGATACTCTCTCTCTCTCTCTCTCTCTCTCTCTCTATGTGTGTGTGTGTACATATATATATACATATGTATATATTATACATATGAGTTCTTACAAATGATGCTATCACACTGACATAGTAAAACATAACTTTGTGATGAGGCATATGTATATATATATATGTATATATATATATAATTTCTTTTTCACTTTAAAGAGAAAAAACAATAACAAAATAACAACAAAGACAAAAACAGAATAACACACAAACAAAAAATGATACAGAATTTCAAAACAAGATGATAGGAGATTAACAATGGTTGTTATATTACATATTGTTATCATCAACAAAGTTGTTCAGATTATCAAATGTAAGAATGCAAGATTGATCAATATAATTTCTATATCAACACATTCTATAGAAGTAATCAGTTGGCTTAATAATTACTCTAATTATAAAGTAATGGTGAGCATGAAAGTTTCAAGATATTTATGACAGTGCATATGATATGAAAATATTCCTGCTTTCTATTAGTGACAAAGTCAGAAGCATTGCTAATGCTACTGTGTGTCTGCACTCCAAATGGAAGGAAATGCGAAATTTCATAAGCAAATGCCATTTCATTTGGAGGTTAGTAAAAGTGGAGATGTGATTCTTTTTCCCTGCTAAATGCACTGACCCTCTGAATCTAAACCACAGATCTTTATCCCAGGTTAAGAACTTATTAAAGTTCTTGTTAAATAACGAATACTTATTAAATAACCTAATGGTTACCTAATGGAAATAGCTCATATATTCAGGCCATCACTCCACAGTCTAAAACACTGCACTTTTTTTGCTTTGACATAGAATTCTATAAATCCATTATACTGTCTGATCATTAATTAATAGTCAGAAATAAGTTCACTGTGCTAGTGGACAGTGCCTTTGCTGAGAAGCACAACCCCGGGTGGCACAGTTGCCTCTTTGTTGGAGGGGAGCACAGATGCACTCCTCTCTGAGGGTGTCACACACCAGGAGCTCATAATTTCAGTACAGCACAGAACTCTGCTGAGAAAAGGAAGCTCCAACTCTGAATAAAGAAAGGACTTTTCTACGAGTCTACATTACCAACGGTCTATCAGGGATTTGAATGAACAAAGGCGACTTGTAAACTGACAATGCATGGCATGAAATGAAGTCTAAACTGTAGCTCAAGGTTTTGGCTGTGGATTTCCAGAACCAGTTCTGTGCCATGGGATAGAAGCGACTAGAAGACGCTTTCAACGTGATGCTTCAGATCAGCTGCTGGTTTGTCAAGAGTAAAACTATGTTCTCAAATTTCTGCTTGGCCTGTAAGTAAGTGAAATAGGTCAGGATTTAGGCCAGCCTTTAGGAATCAGGATGCAAGTTATCCATGCATAAGCCACACGGGGTTCCTGCAAGATGGAACCGTGGCAGTGTCAACAAGACAAAAGACAGAAAACTTTATGGTTCCCCAACCCACAGCATGTTAGAACCCGCTAAGAACCTCAAATGCCAATGCTCAGTTTCTACCCCACACTAATACAGTCAAGATCTCTGGAGAGGAAGCCTGGTAATCTGCATCCACAAGGATTCAGACACACAGGCGAAGGGAAACGTAGTAGACTGATCATGGATGCAAATTCTTTGCCACTCTTTCCCCCAAGAAGAGTCCTGCCTTACTTTGTGATTGGCTTTGAATAATGCAATGCAACACAACACAAGGAATGTTCGAGGACTTTGGCGCTGGCATCCTTTGCTTCTCAGTTTGGGAGAGCAGCTGCAGTTCTGTGAAGAAGTCCTACACAAGAGGCCCCAGGAAGGCAGCACTGGAGAAGTGAGGACGTCTAAGATGTCCCAACTCTAGTACAACTCCCAGCTGAATTCCCCTGCATGTGTGACCTAAGCCCACCCCATCTAAACCAGAACTACCCAGCTGAGCCCATTCAGTGCACACAATTGTGAGAAATTATAAATTGTTTTTTTAAGCCTCTGGTTTTATAGGGATTTGGAATCGATATGAGTTGAAAACCAAGGCCTGATCAATCTTTCTACTGCAATATAAGACAAAATTACACAGAAACCTTAAGCAAAATCATGTATCATGGCAACAAAGGAAGACCAGTTTCTCACTGGTCCCTGGCAAACTGCCCACAAGAGGTAGTGAGCACTTTACCTGGGTGGCCTTCATGACTGACAGAGATGCACCATGTGCCCCTTCTTCAGGGAGGGCAGTCAGCAGACAGCACTCAGCTGTCAGCCCTTCAGGGGTGGCCTCAGCGGCAGAGCATGACCTTTCCCAGGGCAACATCAGTCCTAGGGCAGTCCAATCCTAGTTCCCCATTCCTTCCACTGGTGTTGGTCCCCTTCTAAACAGCTTGTACCCCAACCGTTGCCTCAGTGTCTCCTTCTGGAGAACCCAGCCTGTGACTGCCATGCAGTTCTGATTGCGAGATGGGTGTGCATTGGCAGCCATGCCATCAGTGACTGGTAGCCATGCTCTGGTCTTGGTCTAGAAGATGGAGACTCAGAACCCAGAGATTCAGGACACTCCTTTCTGTGGAAGGCAACAGAGCTGGAAGAAGGGGAGATGCGGACTCTGTTTAAAAATTGCTGTAACAAAGCCAAAGTATTTCTCCAGGGAAATAACTATATTTGGGAATCGTTGTCTCAAATCTATGTAACAGGCACTTTACTTGGTTCTTTTAAAAATTTCATCCTTTCTCAACTAGTGAAATGCAAAAGCGGAATTTATTGCTCTCTGCTTCCTCTAGTCACGTCAGCACAATCAAGGGCTTGCTGAAGAGCTCCTGGGAACCCACAATTCATAATGCTCCCTACGCTGTTTAAAATTCTAAAAAACTGAAGTGTGGACAGGAAATCCAAGAAAGGCAGGTGGTTAATTCTGATTCCCGCCATCGATTGTCTGGAGAAACATTCAAATTCTAGCCTTCCACTCCAAGGGCTGTGGTGACTCTTTCCTATATTTTTGAATTGTTGGGAATCAAAGAAACAATGTAATGTTAACGTTAGATTTAGGAAAGCACAGTTGCCAGGTGTGGGTTGGTATTACTTTCTCTCTGCACACTACACTTGCTCTAGCTTCTTTCTCCTTGTAAGTGGTGCTCTTGCCCTCAGGCAACAAAATAGTGTGTGGTCTGAATACGTCGCCAAGCACAGTGTAACCACCACCTCCCCCTCCCGCTTGCTACCAACACCACATACTCTTTTAGAAGGCAGGTATGTGGTCTAGATCTGGCCATCTTGAGTGTTGCATCCCCTCCCCGAGCCATTGGCCACACAAGCATGTAGGGAAATCGTGATGAGGTGGCAAGTTTGAGACTTGGATCGTCTACTGTTACTATTTAAAGCCTGAAGCAAATTTCTTAGGTAAAAATTCTCTTTTCTCATTTAAAAATTAGTAAATGTCATGACACAGTTTGCAAGGTAGCACTAGATTCACAAGCTCCTGGATAAAAGGTGCACAGCAGACCACACCTGAGGTCTTACGAATGCTGAATTAAATGGTAACTGTCCTTAGCAACTACTTTGGCCTTCACCACATCCCTGTGAAGTAATGGTTCGCACCCAGATGTTACAGAACTGACTAGTAACCAGCCCCTGGCTGGAAAAAGGCAAACCTGAAATTCAAACCAGCTCTGTCTAACGCCACAGTCCACCTTCCTCTCATTAGCCAACCTCCGATGTGGTGGCTCACCACAAGTCAGTTTTGACAATGCTGCTTTCCTTCTCTTCTGTTTTTTTGGAAGTGAGCTCTAGAGTCCTAGTTTCTACTAAAAAACAATTTGGGAGTGGAGAGGAAGGCAGAGCATACATCTGAGGGCTCCAGACAGCAAACCTGGGCCAGGGGCAGGGCTGAGGTGTGAGTCTTGGCACAGGGTTGTGCCTCAGAGGTTGTATGTGCTACTACAGCTGAGAAGAAGAGCAAGGTCAGCAGCAGGCCATGCTCTTCCTAAGCTGTTAAGTTGGCATGGACAAAAGAAGTACCATCTCTCCAGTAGGAAACTGATTTCTCACAGCTAGGATACCCCAGTGCTCATTCACCTCAGCCTCTATTTTGAGGAGTTGAGGATCAAGTGTCAGGAAGGTGATTTTGTGAAATAGATGGGGACTCTTCTCCCAGTAAAGCTCTTAAATGAATCAAGATATGTTATATACATATACCAATTTCCTAATGTGAATGTATTATGTATTGCAAAATATACTAATTTTTTAAAGAAACTCCTAATACAACACCCTATGTGCAGGGTCCCCTAAGCCTGAATTCATCCTCTGCTGCCATTTGAAACTTTCCCCAAAAAACTATGAAAATGTGCTTAAAACTGTTAGTAGCTTCTCACTGCTTAAAAAGTGGGTCATGCACCTCTGAGCCCACCATGAAGTCCCTACATCTGCTTTCTGGTACTCTCACAGTTCTCTTCCAAGCATGAGACTATGAACCCGAGGGTGTACCCCACCTCTGCCCAGCCTTCTCTTATCCATGGCCTTACCCAACATGTTTTCTTTACATACCACCCCAATTCTAGTATGTGTTCTTTTATAATATCACAAGTTCCTAGATAAAGCTTTAAGTTTCTCCACCATTGGATAAAACTGGACTCACTACAAGGAAGCTCACGTACCTTTTTAAAAAACCTGGTATTCTGTGTCTAGAAGTTGGGATCCAGGTATGAGATGCATTATTTCTCAGGTTTGCTTAATCATGGAGGAGATGTGTATAGGCTGTGTAATTTCATTTGTCCCAGTACATATACTACTGAGATTCTATCATTTCAGCAGTGGATATGTTTATGGAGTAGAAAAATATGGGCTGGAAGATAGAGGAGCTGGACTCTCATCTCAGCAAGGACAAAAAATATAAAGACTTTGGGAAAGTCGTTTAACCTCTAGGTCTTTAACCTTTTGAGTCATCATCTGAAAAATGAGCTTTAATGTTGGTTCCAGCTATACAGTTCTGCTAGCTGAGATAATCCATCCTGCAATTACTGAATAAACTTGTAGTGCTATTGATACTGAAATAAAAAAATAAAAAATACCCATGGGTCAAACCACAATCAGGAAAATTAGATTTGTTAATTATGCAAAATTCATGATAGCAGAAGCCACATTGGCTAAAATTTGTGAAGAATGCAAATCTGATGAGTGACTTCAACCCCATAGAGTCTCAAAAGTATCTTTCTTAAAATAAAAGCAAAAAAGAAAAATAATTTAATTGCTTTCTTTCAGACACAGCTTAATGAAGTTTAATCTAGAAACATGTTCTTAAAAAAATTCATGTATGGCTATAATTCTGATTAAAAATTCTTCTAAAAACTACATACAGATTCAAAATATTCTTGGGGCTCATATGACAACTTGATGATATGAATACAAAATAGCATGCATTTTCAAAGCAGTGAAAACATCGATGCAGACCAGCGACTTTAACTTTTGGAAAAGGGCACAGAACAATCCCAAAAGGAGCAGCAGGGTGGCCTGGACCGTGGTGACTGTGGATTATGAACAGCGAAAGACGAAGGATGAGACCTCTGGGACCAGCGATAACATTAGTAAGCACTCAGTGTCAGTGGCTATGCAGAGGCTATCCACAGTCTCCGTCAGCCCTTCACCTGGGAAGTGCATTTTATATATAGTATTTTTCTCTCCCTCTCTCCACACATACAGACATAAACAAATAAGGAGATATACATGTATTGGTAAGTAGACAGAGAGTGTACATCTGCTGAAGGCCACTCTACTCTTCTGCATTTCTGCTACCTGAGCACCTCTTGGCATTGATAAAAAATAGACATTTCGGGTTTTTGCTAGAAGATCTCTTAGAGATAATTCATTCCTTATCCTGCATTTGACAGACAAACTGAAGCTCAGAATGATTGCAGCCGCAGATTACACTACAAGGCAAGGTCTGACACTTAGAATGGTATGAATACCATAGACTGGCGGTCTTCCAGGTCAGAGTGCACAGATGAACTCAGAATGTTCACTATGCATCTGGCCCGGGAAGGCTGGCTGCAGCTACACTGGGGTGTGGGGGGGTGGCGCACCTGGAGTTGCAGGGAACATAGCTACCTCTCTCAGTCCCTGCTAGCTCCCCCAGGAGAGCTGTCATTCCTTGAAGTGGACATTTTAGGTAACCACATGGAGACAAATCTACTTTGGTTTCCATTTTTTAAATTAAGAGCTGTGGTGGTTGGCAGAGTGTGGTTTCTTTTTTGGCAGACACATACACGTGCTTCTGTTTTGTGTGTCTAATGCTGAAAAGCAAGTCCGTGGCTGAGGTCCGTTTTCTTCATTATCAGACGTCTGACATTTGGACAGTATTCCCAGACCCAAGCCTCACAGAGAATGCCTTTGTTCACATGTGAGCCCTTCTCCCTCCTTCACTCCCCATCTCCACGGTCCCCCCAGTCCAAGGCTGGGGAGCAAAGGGGGAAGGATCTCCGCCAACATTTTAAAATCACCTACATAAAATGCAGATCTCTTGCTGCGTGGTAAAACGCTCCCTATCACAAACATATGTGGACCCTGCTTCTTTTGTTACCCAGATTTTGGCAGCCGGGGAAGCGCCGCCATTTC
Organism: Chinchilla lanigera; assembly: GCF_000276665.1. Taxonomy (NCBI): domain Eukaryota; kingdom Metazoa; phylum Chordata; class Mammalia; order Rodentia; family Chinchillidae; genus Chinchilla; species Chinchilla lanigera. The sequence goes on from NW_004955410.1 coordinate 30,567,868, forward strand.
ATCTCTAAATGTGTTTTGCATTCACAAGAAGAGTCAGCGGGCTTAGTGTGATATCTGCCACCCGTTTCTGACAGGCAGCCAATTCCTCTTCCCACCTCTGTGGCACACACTGCCCTGAAGCGGCAATCTGGCCTCCCAGGCTGGACGTTTTGTGCACAGAGCCAAGCAGGACACGTGTGCAGCGCCAGGCACTGGAGCGTTTCACAAGGCTGATCCAGGGGACACAAAAAACAGGTGGCGGAGGCAGCCCTCAAGGAATCTGGAGGAAACCCTGTGCGTGCTGCTGAGCTTCTCATCAAAACGCAGTGCAGGGACAGGAGAGGTGATAGTCACCCTCCCTGGCAGCTCAGCATTCATATTTGCCCTGAGTACCTGAATATTACTAGTCTGACTTTCTTCTAGGGGTTGACTTCAAATGAAATAGTTTCCTCGATCTTGAATTTTATTATATTAATGATCCAGGGTTAAAAAAGTAAAAGTAGCAAAATTTGCTATAAGTCCAGTAATACTCTATACTTATTAATTTAATTGAATACTCTCAATAGTTGCATGAGCTACAACAGACTGGGGGCTTGAACGGAAGGAGTTTATTTCACATAAGTCTGGAGGCTGTGAGGGCCCAAGTGCTGGCCAGTTTCTGGTGAGGGTCATTTTCCTGGCTTGCAGATGGCCATCTTCTTTTTGTGTTCTATACAGCGGAGAGAGCTCAAGCCAGAAAACTCTCTAGTGTCTCTTCTTAGAAGGACACTAAATCAGAGCCCCAGCCTCATGATTTCAATGAACCTTAATTAACATGGATAAGCCCTATCTCTACATGCAGTCATATTTGGTGAGGGACCATGTGAGTTTGAGGGGAGGGGTAAAATTCAGTTTTAAAGATGTATAGATGAGTTAAACAACATACTAGAAATAGCAGTTGACAGGATACAAAATCAACACGCAGAAATCTGCAAAATTCATGTATGGTAATAAAGAACCTGATCCAAAAGGAGTCAGAAAAACAATTAAATTCCTAATAGTTTCTTCCCAAAATTAAATTCCTAGGAATCAAACTAAACAAGGAAGTGAAAGATCCCTATGATGAAAACTGCAGAACTCTGAAGAAAGAAATTGAAAAAGATATTAGAAAATAGAAAGACATCCCTTGTTTTTGGGTCAGCAGAATTAACATTTTAAAAATGGCTATATTATCAAAAGTGATCTATAGGTTTGACACAATGCCTATTAAAATACAGCAACATTATTCATGGAGATGGAAAAAACAATCCTAAAATTTGCTTGGAATCAGAAAAGACTCAGAATAAGCAAAAAGAGAAAATGAGCAAAATGAGAAAATGAGCAAAAAGAGAAAAACTGGAAGCATCACAATACTGGATTTCAAATTGTTCTACACATCCACAGTAGCAAAATAGCAGAGCAACGGCATAAAAATAGATATATAGTCAAATGCAATAGAACAAGAGACACATAAACAACCCCATGAACCTACAGCCACATGATTTTGCGACAAACATATTTTGGAGAAAAGATAGCCTCTTTAACAAATGGTGCCGGGAAAACTGGATATTCACTTGCAGAAGATTGAAACTGGATCCTTACCTCTTATCCTGTACTAAAATCAAATAAAAATGGATCAAAGACCTAGATATAAAACCAGAAACTGAAACTGCTGAAAGGTAACATAGGGAATACACTTGAAACACATAAGCAAAGACTTTTGAATAGAATTCCAGTTGTACAGGAAATGATATCAAAAATCCACTAATGAGATTACATCTATTCAAAAGCTTCTGCACAGCAAAGGAAACAATTAACAGAGTGAAAAGATAACCTACAGAATGGGGCATAATGAGACTTCTGATAGAAGACTAATATCTAGAATATATAGTGAACTAAAAGAAAAATCCCTCAAATAAGTGACCCATCAAAAAACAAGCAGATGAACTGCATAGAAACTTTCAAAAGATGTTCAACATCTTTAGTCAGAGAAATTCAAATCAAAGCAACACTGAGATTCATTTTTCGCCAGTCATAATGGCTATCATCGAGAACATAAAGAGCAACAAATGCTGGTAAAAATGTGGGGAGAAGAAATCCTTCTACTATGGAAATATGGAGAATACGGAAGTATGGAGATTCCTCAAAAAGTTAAAAGTAGAAGGGGCTGGGGTTTAGCTCAGCGGCAAAGCGCCTGCCTGGCAAGCGCAAGGTCGTGAGTTTGGTTCCCGGTACCGGAGAAAAACCAAAAAACAAAACAAAACAAAAAAAAGTTAAAAGTAGAAATTCCACTTGACCCAGCTGTACCTCTCCTGGGTATATTCCTGAAAGAACTAAAGACATCAGACTGTAGTGATGCATACATACATACCCATGTTTCACAACAGCTAAGCTCTAGAAATAACATGGATACCTGTTAACAGAAGAATGTATAAAGAAAATGTGGTATATATATATATATACACACACTGGATTATTACCCAGCCACTAAGGAAATTGAAATAATGCCATTTGCAGGGAAATGCGTAGAATTTGAGACCATTATGCTTATTTCACTTGAAGTAATGCAGACTCAGAAACTTACATATCATATTATTTTTCTTACATGAGGAACAAAATACAAATTAATAAAATAAAGAAGAAATGGCAGGAAACTAGAAAGGTAGACTGTTGGGGATAAAGAAGGTGATTAAGGGCTGAGGGAGGAAAAAAAAGGATTGAAAAAGATCAAGATATATATATATATATATCAATTTGCACAAATGAGCATCACTGCTTTGTAACAGAAATATGCACTATGAAAAACATACAAACACTCAAAAAAAAAAAAGAAAAAGAAATAGTACAGAAGAGCACAGAACTAAAAGGAATGTCAGTGGAAAACATCAATACTGGAACATGTAGAAGAAAAGGCATGGAAACAGGGCTATAAAGGATAAAATAAAAGGTTTAATATTCCTATAAATATAGTCTAGAAGGAGAGGAGGAGAGAGTAGGGAAAGGCAATATTGGAAGAGAGAATGACTGAGAATTTTCCAAATATAACAAAAGACCTCAAGCCACAGTTTCAAAAAGTCTAAGAAACCCAAGGACAATATATACACATCTTACCATGTAAGTACAAACAATAAAATTTCTGGAGAACAAAAATTGGGAAATCTAAAAAGTTCTCAGGTAGAAAAAAAAATAAAAATAAAACAAGGAGTACCATCAGCTCTAAGACTAGTTAGTAGTCAATTTCTCAAAGAAATTGATGCAAGTCAGAGGACAACAGAGCAACATCTTTTGTTATCTGCTGAGAGAAAGTGTCAAGCTAAGATTCTCTTACATAGGAAAGGTCCTTTATGATAAAAAGGAACAGCAAAACATTTTAAGACAAAAAGAGGGACGTTGCTGTCAACCTAACATTTCTAAAATAAGCACTAAAGAGATTTGGTGCAGAAATGTAAGAAATGAAGAGTAACCGAAAGGGTGATTAGGTGGGTGACATTCAGTGACTACTGGCTGTACCAAATGCTGTAAATAATGTTGTGTAGTATCTAAACTAGAGACAGATTTTTTTAAAAAAACTACAAAAACCGGGAGAGACAGTAAAAATGATTAAGTGCTGTAAGGGTCTTACATTTGTCTGAAAAGTGGTGAAATTCTACTTTATATGAGATTAGATGAGTCTAGAATTTATATTGTACTGTACTTTAGTGTAACCATTAAACACACTGAAATAATTTATTGCTAACAAGTCTATAGATGACACTTGATCTTAGCCAAAAGGCCAAGAAGCGATGTCTATATATGAGAAAAAATAAAATTATAGAAAATGGTTGAGTAATACAGAAGAAAGCAATAAGAAAAAGGAAATACAGAGCACACGGGACAAATAGAAAACAAGTAATAAAACAGTATGTTTAAAAACAATCAGCAATTACATTAAATGTAAATGGATTACTGCAGTTAAAAATATTGTAGGGGTCCATCAAAAATAAAACCCTACTATACACTGCTTAAAAGAGACATTTAAATAAAGGGATATGGAAATATTGAAAGTAAAAAACTGAAAAAAGATATTTCATGTATGTATTTCCAAAGAAAGTTAGTATAGATACACTATTATCAACAAATTAGACTTTACAATGAGAAGTGTTACTACAGATAAAAAGGAAGTTGCCACAGATAAAAAGGAATCCTTAAGAATAAAGGATTTAATGTCAGGAATGTATAATGTGTCTATAGTTGTATTTAGTTAACAACAAAAAGTAAAACTAGATGTAAAAGGAGCAAAAGAAAAATCTTCCATTATAGTGTGAGATTTTAACAGACTTCTCATGTTAAACTAGTGGGATAAATAAGGAACAAAGAAGGCAGCAGCAGGGGAGGGGAGAGATGAAGGATTGAATAACAAAACTGTTAAAACTGTCCTAGTTGACATACAACACATTACAACTAATGACCACACAATATGTACTATTTGTAAGTACAAGGAATATGTACAAAAAATAACTAGTATGGGACCACAAAGCAAATTTCACATGACTGAAATTATAGAGAATAATGTTTTCAGATCACAGAGCTGTAACTGAGTATGTTTTCTTATTCTTGAAATAAATGCAAAAATAGAAGATGCAAAATCCTAGAAAATTAAGCAATACAATTAAAATAACCCATTGGCCAAAGGGGATAAAAAAAAAATGGATGAAATTATAGTAAAACCATGATGAATTTTAAGGCGCACTTAAGGCCAGGCTTACGAGATTCAACATATTGAGTGCCTCTATTAGCAATGATGAAAGGCTGAAAATTCATGTTCTAAGTATCTATTTTAAAAAGTTTTAAAAAATTAAATCACATACCAGGAAGATAATAATAAAATAGAATAAAAGTACAAATTGATAAAATAGCAAAAATACAACAAAGACAAAAATTGGTTCGAGAAAAATAAATGTGTCTCATGCAAGAGACGAAAGAATACTGCTACTACAGATTTCAAGAGACATTAATGACAATAAGATGATATTATAAAAGCAATTTTATGCTCATGAATTTGAAACTTCAGATGAAATAAATTTCTGAAAAAATTACAGCCTGTGAAAGGAAATACATGAAGATATAGAAAAGGTGCTTAGTCCCATGTCAGTTATAGAAACCGAATCTGTAATCTGCCTTTCCCAAAGAAACTATCAGGCCAAGGTGCCTTCACCAATGGCGTCTTTCAACACTTGAAAGATCTAATTGAGACATCCAAAAGAGGAAAGACGCTTCCCAAACCATTTCACTAAGCCAGAGTGGTTCTTATTCCAAAAATTGAAAAAGATGTTAGAAGAAAAGAAAATTACACAACTGATGTCTGCTGCTAAAGTTGAGATCACACTAGAGGTATCAGCTAAGAGATTTTACCCAAAACTGCATATGTGACTCAGAACTGTGGTCACATATCTACCAGAAGAGACTCTGTGGAATCTTCCATTGTCAAATTACACTTGTCTTCCAAATAGACTCTTGCTAATCATTTGCTCCTTAAGGCTGAGTATCGTCTTTTTAAATCATCTTCTTCTGAACAAAGCCTAGACTTCTCTCTGTTTTGACATCAAGTCTTACGTATTTTATTTTACTTTTTCTAGAACTGGAGATTCAACCAGGGCCTCATGGAAGCTAGCCATGTACTCTATCACTGAGTCACAACTCCCATTCCTTTTTATTTTATTTCGAGACAGCATCTCACTAAATCCCTAAGTTGCACAGGGCGGGCTTGAACTTGTGATCTTCCCGCCTTAGCCTCCTAGAGCACTGGGATTACAGGCATGTACCACAGTGCTTGGCATCACGTACTACGTACTTTAATACTAACTTAGACCACTTTTTTCTTTAAAAAGTTGGGCCATGGAAGAGACATGTTGGCTGCTACATGACTTGCTTAGGCCAGCTATGTCATACTGGCACTCAGGTTTTCTTTTCAATCCTACTACCCCATTTCCAGGGCTGCATACCCCCAGCGTTTTCATACCTGATGGAAGTCACCCACTTGCCGGACATAGCCAGCCACATCTTTATCAGAGTTAAAGACCTTCCAAACTTTTCTTCCCATCCTGTGGTATTCCTGGGTTCCTTTCCAGTCCATGGCCATCAAGGAGCGCTCTGTCAGGGAAGCTGCCACGATAATGTCCAGTTGGCCACTGTAGACCAGAACCTGAAATGAAAACAAGCCATCAGCAAACACAAGATTCAGAAAATGAAGCCAGTGAACTGATTTAACCAGAGAGTGAGGCAGTAAAGGAAAAGGAAACTTAAACTTTTGTGACACAGTGCTCAAAGAGGCCAGCCTGGCAGATCAGAGTGTTAGTTCATTTCAGAGAGCCACACATACAAGCAACCTTGTTGCAATGATTGCATTTTTCTAAAGGTACCATTCATAGTAATAATACTTCGTAGTAATCTGCAAAGTGCTGCTCTTGGTTGCCAAATTATTTGTGCTGTATAATCCAGGGAATGGAAAAACTACACCCGTGTGTGTGTGCTTCACTGGATTATATAGCTAGGACTGTGGTTGTATTTTAGTATAACTAAAGAATACTACACCTAGGCTTTCACAAAGCCTGCATTTCATTAACTTTGGATTCAGACCTTTCAGGAACTGGCAAATGGGGCTGTTTCTCAGGTGTTGCTAATCCATGTTGCTCTGTCCTCCTCCACTGAGTTCAGCAACAACTGTAATTTTTTGAAGCAAAAAGATAGATGTGGGTGCTTCGGGTGTGTTACCTGTTGGAGGCAGCTATGCTTGCATACCACTTCCAAGGCATACTTTACTTAAATATGATCGCTACTTGCCCAAAGAAAGGAAAGTCCTTTCTTCCTAGATTGCAATTTTCTCTCCTATAAAACTGATGGATATCGTAGGAAAAACAATGTTAAAGCAACTCTTTGCCTACCAATTTTCAAATTATAAAAAGACTTAAAAATGTTGAGATTTTTTTGTCCCAATTGTCCCAGTTTATGGAGTGTATTCTTTAAAAATAAACCCAAATAAATAAAATGTATATAACTATATTCATTATCATTTTAACTAAAACCACAAAACACAATCTAAAAGTCTTATAAGTGCGAAGTAGTTAAATACATGGGAGTAGCAGAATTCAGTTTGGTATTGTGAACCCATTAAAAATATTTGGTTGAGCCACATTGCAATGTGGGAAATGTTTATCCTATATGTGATGCTCATATAAATTGTGATCTTCCTGTAGTTTTTTCAGAAATTGCGATCTGTCAAATATAAGGTATATAAGTCAAATATAAGGTATATCACAATTATGAGTATAATATTCACACACCCATTCACACACACAAAATGAAATTTGAAAAAAGGAATACACTTCATTAATTTAGATGGTAGAAACATGAGTAATTTCTTCATTTATTTTCTACTCTCCTTATATCATTTTATGGAAATAATACAATATTAGTCATCATAAAGTATTGCCCCTCTACTCAACCAAAAGGTTTTCCCTAACTCAGTGTGACCTTTGATCTATTTAGAAGCTGTGAATGGGCCCGCATACAGACTTTGGCTGAATCCTTAATTTGGATATCAAATGTTCCCTGCATATGTTTCCATCTCTGCCTTCATGATACGAGCTTCTTAAAAGGCTTAAACATAATTAAAAAGCCCAGGACTTTTACACACTCCAAATCCTCAAGCGGCAGTGGGACAGGATTTAGACTAAGATGAAAGAGCCCTGGGCCTCCAGTGCAGGAACATGCAGGCTTTCATGTTACTAGTCACCATCACCACCTCCACACTCCTACACAGACACCCAAAGCAAAAAGTCCTGATAGATTTAAAGCCTCTTTTAAAAACTCAGCTCAACTGCAGCAATAAAGTATTTACATTGTTTATATATAAGAAACTGCCTCAAAAGCTTTGAGTACTTATGGCCTATGCAAAACCTTCTACAGCTGTTTTTAGCGAGCATTATGGAAACAATTATATATGATGGGTACCAGCGAACGAGGCCTAAATGTTTCACCATTCTAGGAAGGCCTGATTATAGCTGATTAGGAAAGGTAATCATGTATAAAGTAATTCTTCTTTTAGCATTCCATCAAAATATGCTGAATAATAGGCAAATATACAAGTATTTATCTTTTTTTGCTCTCCATGGCCACTATGTGTAGCTTGCATCTTCTTCCAGAAGGTCCCTTCCAGTTACCTTTAGTATCAGTGCTACATTTAGAAGTCAGGGTGAATTTTCTTTTCATTCTACAGGACAATAGCAAAACCTGCAGGTTATAGTAATAAAACAGATTTGTATGCACAGAAGTACAGGACCTGTTTGCTGAACTGAACTGAGCTACATCCCTTCTTGTTAAGACTCCTTACAAACAAGAGCACCAGCTCTCTAGAACAAGGCAGTGAGGTCTGAACTGCACAGCTTTGTGTATGCAACATGTAGAAGGCCTGCATTTGGGGGCAAATGGAAATCCACCCTTTGCAAAGCAAAAGGCATATAAGTCAAATGCAGTAACAACCACAACAGCAAAAACAATAATGACTGTGATGGTTAGTCTTCTTTGTCAACTTGGCTGGACAAGAGAAAATGCCTAGAAAATTGGTTACAGCACACTTGTGGGTATGTTTCTGAGGACACCTCCAGAGATGAGTGGCATGCAACACAGTGAACTGGGGAAGAAAAGGACACACCCTGAACGTGACTGGCACCATCCGATGGGATGGGTGCCAGGATGGAACCAAAAACAAAAGCAGAGGTAAATTTGCACCTGTGCCCATGCCACCCTTCTTGAGTGGATACAGTGTTTGCTGCTGCCATCACCTGCGGACATCAAATACCGCATTCTTCAGCCTTTATGGAAGGCTCGCACCAGTGACTCTCCCAGGGCCTGTGGGCCTTTGGTCTTGGAACAGGACTGTGTCATTGGTCCCTCTGAGGCTCCCAGCCTTTCGACTGAAGTTACTCATTTCCCTGGGTCTCTGGCCTACAGATGGCCACTGTGGGACTCTTCAGCCTCTGACTATGTACTATATTCTAATAAATATTCTCTTACAATGATATGTATTCTGTTCCTCTGAGAACCTGACTAATACAGTGAAAAAGCAAAGTGACTTTAGAGCTGGCATTAAAGGTGGCCAACATTATAAGAATCCCAGAGCTTTTATTTTTATCAAAATTGACCTTATTCCCTTAACCGCCCATAGGAATATCCTGTGCCAGTAGGCTGCTGTGGGTTGGATGGGTGAGTGAGATACCACAGGAACCGGTGCCTGTGAGTTGAGAAGCCAGGTGAGTGTGGTTGGTCCTGAAGCCAAGGGCATGCACTGGCTACCTACCTACATCCTGACCTTCAAAGGTCCAGGGCAGCACCAAATCCTGACATCTTGGCCTATCACGATGGATATGCACACCCTCACCCACTCCTTTCCTGGTAGGTGGACCAACGCTCCCTGTTTGCCACAGACGGAAGAGTTTCCCAGGATGCAGGACAATTGGTGCTAAAACTGGGACAGTCTGGGACAAACCTACCCCTGAGGCTCGCTGGTATTTTAAGCAACAAGCTCTCAAGCCAGAGAAGCAGAGACTGAAATGAATGCAGCTTTCAGTTACACTTCCCTTGTCAGGATGATTGGAACAAAATAGGAAAGAAATGGTTGGAGCTGGTTTCCAGTGATGTACCAGAACACTCACTTTCCTTTCTGGTCAGCTGTGAGGATTGAGGGCATTCCTTTCAGAGACCGTCCTTTCAGTCCTGGGAAGGCTGGCTGGTTAGGTCACTGAAATCACTGGTTATGCTCTGACATGGAAAAATGCTTATCATATGAAAAAAATCAATAAAAATCATGATTGTATTTGTTTTTACTCTACAATTATTACATTTAAAAATGTGCTTCAAATTTGGGGAAGACAGATATGAAAATTCTGGCAATTAAGACAAACTATGGTGAATGTGTTTTAGCTTGACTGTTGTTTAGATTTTTTTTGGTCAATGTGGTTAGAATCTTTTATATTGAAAAGAAATAGCAAAATAAAAAATAACCCTAAGAGACTGATTACTTCACTTTGACAAAAGACAGGTCTTTTGGGAGGAATAACTTCTAATAATTAAAATATTACCAGCTTTCAAGTTTTCATGACAACTAGCCATAAAGTTTAATTTTTATTCATAGTCAATCTTTAAAAAACACATTCCAGTTTTGTGAGGAATCTCCAAACTGATTTCCACAGTGGTTTCACCAA